>NC_138554.1:48489613-49007113 GCF_964273705.1 Natrix helvetica | reverse complement strand
AGGGGTTGTAACACAAATACATACATACATACATACATACATACATACATACATACATACATGTGTGTGTGTGTGTTTGTGTTACAACCCCTGGTATGCCCAAATATGGGAGGGAGTTCACTCCTCCCTCTTTCTGTCCTTCAGCTCATCACAGAAAACCATGCAGGCAGAAACCCATATTTTTATTTTTAATGTTGCCTTTTTATATTTGTGTTTTTTATTTGTGCTGATAAATAAATAAAGGGAGACTAGTATGGATCCATTTCAAGCTGTTTAGCTCTCATCAGCTACCCAGGTTCAAATCCCAGTAAGGGTATGGCTAGCTGATGAGAGCTAAACAGCTTGAAATGGATCCATACTAGTCTCCCTTTATTTATTTATCAGCACAAATAAAACACACACACACACACACACACACACACACATATATATATATAATAGGTAAAGAAATATATGTATTTGTGTTACAACCCCTGGTATGCCCAAATACACAAATACATACCTATTTCCCTGGCTCAGCTGATAAGGAGGAGAGCCTGTGGTTTAGTGGCTAACAAATCTGCCTAATATGTAACACAGCCCAGGTTCAAATCCCAGTAAGGGTATGGCTAGCTGATGAGAGCTAAATAGCTTGAAATAGATCTATACTAGTCTCCCTTTATTTATTTATCAGCACAAATACAACATACACACACACACACACACACATATGGAAAAGTGTACTTCCTGGTTGCATTTAGCTTACTTAACATTAGCATCTAGCAATAGATTTAAACTTAGAATAACTTTATTGTCACTTTGAATGTACATTAATTGACATACATTAACATGAGATTTTGTTGCATAGAGCTTTCAAAGAGTCTAGAAATTCATGAAAAAATTATATTTGAAAACTCTTTCTGACTTTAGAGAGAGGGTGATTTGTATCTACAGAAAGATGTATTTTCAAAAATCTTGTCTCCTATTCATGCCCAAAAACAATTCAGACCACATATTTGCTTCAAATATGACCACCTCATTCTGCTGCATGTGCAGATCTTGGGATATTGCCCTCCTTGGGCAGCATCCCAAAATATGTTTAGTATTTTCAAAGCACCATCCAGTCATCCTTAATTGATGTAAAGCTCCTTCTCACTATTATTATTTTAACCCAATGGTTGGGTGAATGAAAGATGCTCATGGAGAAATGACTTAAACAGTCTTCCAAATGTGCTGGAACTATATTTCACAGACTATCTGAGAATTATGATGCCTTTTCTCCTAACACATTTGGAAGACATGTGATTTGGAGCAATCTGCTTGCAATATTAGGAAAGGGGTGGGAGGACTTACTTACATAAGGCAAAGAGATGGAAAAACAAAGGGATAAGTGTGGTTGTTGTAGGAAAAGTAGGAGGAGGAAGGATTATTACAAATATTTACCTGGTTGAGTTATTTATAATAATGATAAAGGCAAGGCAGAAGTCTAATGAATAAATCCATATTTGTACAGGATGCTACAGTACAAATGAATAGCTGTAAGCCATCAAACAGTCAACAAAAAAAGGAACATACCATGGACCTTACAGTGGAAGCATTTCTGTTCTTCAGGAAAATCTCAAAGGATTCCAAAAGATTCTTCTTCAAAGGCTGGGTCTGGCGCAACAGTGGCTCATAGGCTTCCTTAACTGCATCTTGCACGTGTTGGACACCTAAAGATCATTGGCTTGGTTAAAATTATGAGCAGTATCGTTTCAATTGAGTTTCTAGTTTTAAAAAAAGGGAACACTTTGAACAACTGCTGTGACCCATATTGTTGGGTCTCTGTGTACTACCTAATTGGCACATCTGGTGGAGAGACATTACTGATCTTATCAAAGAGATCTGCACTATTGGGGAGACCAAACGTAAGAGTGAATCAAAATTCAGTCATAACTTGCCTGTGAATGAAGATCCCAATTCACCCTGGAATGCTAAGAGGAAAAGAGGAAAATAAATATTAGCTTGAAATTAAGAAGAAGAAGCTGAAGTATTCCTTCTTTGGAAGAGGTGAAGGAAGAGGAACAATGGAACACATTGTTTACTCAATGTTATTTTTTTATTGACCCAGAACTAAATGATTAAAAGTCTCCAAGTTTCAACCCATGTATGGAGAAGGTTCACTATTGCACAACATTTGGAAATTCAACAGAGACATGTAAAATGCTAGTAGTTATTCTGTACAAAGAGACACAAATTAGGTGGAGACTGATTTTCAAAATGCTGATAAACTACAACTCCTACAACTGAAGCTGTAGAGCCACACTGCCTTTGGGTGACTAAACAGGGCACTTCGTTGACATGGAAGCCCAGACATCTTTCTGTCTCTTTCCTCCATAGCCATACTTCATCTACAGTACATGTAAATCCATTTAATTTAGCTATGGTTGATAGAATTAACCCAGTTTTCTAGGTTCACGCAGGTCACTGAATTATAAGCCAATGGTGTTGGATGACTTCACATCATATATTGAGCTGCAAACTAATTAACTACATTGTAGACTAGGATTTTTCGCAAACTTAACCTTTTACTCACAGTAAAAAGGCACCTTCTGTGATCTTTGGTTGACAGCTCTATCTTGTTTGTTTGTTTGCTTAGATTGCTTCACAAACAATCATGCTTTTTCTAATTTTCATACACACATTTTTTTAGAGCATAGATATTAAACATACCATCATAAGTGAGTGAGTGATCCAACATTGTTTGAAATCCCTGGTTGAGATAAACTATAAAAAAAACAAAAATGCAAAGAAATTAGAAAGAAAAGAAATGTGCCTGACCCTGAGTATGGCAAAAATAATAATCAGTGAAATGATTTTTTCACTCACCAGAGTCTTCTTCACAGATTTGGAGTTTCTCAACTCCATATGCCATCACTGTACCAAAAGGAATTAGCATGGACTTATTTTTCGTTGTCTTGTGCAGGCCCTGGAGATTTGAGCACAGGATGTTAAGAATGTCTCACCCTTGACCAAGTCACAGATTGTGAAGGAAGCAAGCTAGTAATCCATAGGCATTCTCATCATCTCACAGAAAAGAGGCAGGGATGATTCTGCCCTCTGGTGATCAGTCATAAGTTGTCTAACTGGAAACTCGTAGCCCTAAGGTTACCAAATGGAGACAAAAGGGTTCTACCAAAGACCATGGGAATGCATCCCACCCATCTTATTTACAGCTATAAGCAGTCAGGAAACCCTTTCTTATAAATGTAAGTAGTGATCACTACTCTTCTTCCATCAGGCCTCATTATATTCACTTTGGAATACAGTAAAGGAAATAAATGTTCATTCCATTTTTTTTATTCAGTTCATTTGGTTATGATGGCATGTACTTTCCCAAAATCTCTCTGTCCTGCAAGTCCACTCTATGCACACACAATAAAAATAAAGCTAACAATATACTGTTACACAAGTATAGTAATCTTTCTGCAATGAATTTTTATGCTTTCCCTTTGCCTATTCCTTAGATTTCAGTGTGCCGCATTATTGATTGCGCTTTAGTGGCACAATGCTATTACACACTCCCAAAATCTGTCACTCAAGGGCTTCCCTCTGTGCTATAAGGTAGGACATATATATACATGTAGTACCAGGAGCCATTTTTGGTCCTTCAACAGCATGCCAAGACCATGCTCCTAAAAGCAGAAGAGCCAAGATCAAAAGAAACAAGTCATATGCTATTCTCCATGCATTAAACATTTTTCTTAGAAAAGTTTTACTCAAGTGAAGTTTAATATTGATCTATATAGGAATAGGTTTTATATTGTTTTGCTTTGGCCACTGTGTAGAAGTGGTTTGCTATAGCCTTTCCCTTATTTTATTTTATTACTTTTTTTAGAGGCCTGGAAATTCCTGCTGCTCTCCTATCCAAATACTAATCAATCTATCTATCTATCTATCTATCTATCTATCTATCTATCTATCTATCATCTATCTATCTATCTATCTATCTATCTATCTAGTCAACATATACAAGGTAACAGGTATTAGTATAGACATGGACATTATTGCATGAAGTTGGTACAAATAAATTGATATAAATAAGCATAACATGGCCATGAACACATAAAATGAGTACATATCAAACTGGGGGGACAGTAGGACAGGGATGGTAGGCATGCTGGTGTGCTTATGCACGCCCCTTTAGGGACCTCTTAGAAAATGTATGAGGTCCACAGTGGAAAATTTAAGGTTAAAGATATGGGAGTCTGAGGAACTAACAACGGAATCAGGTAGAGTGTTCCAGGCATTGACCACTGTATTGCTGAAGTCATATTTTATGCAATCGAGTTTGGAGCTTGTTTTACTTTGAGTCTGTATCTATTGTTTGTCCGTGTATTCTTGTGGTTGAAGTTGAAGTAGTTGTTTACAGGTAGGATATTATAACAGGTAATTTTGCATACTATGCTTAGGTCAGAATGTAAGTGGTGTAGTTTGATTTTGTCCAGGCCTAAAGTTTCAATCCTAGTGGCATAAGGCTTAACCTTCCTTAGCTTTTCAAGCTTTTCAAGGTCAACCCATTTAAACTGTTACTGCTTAAATAAACCATTTTCCCCCTAATGTCACATTTAAAATTAAGTTTGATAGCAGTTATAGAGGCTCTGGGGCTGAGCTCATGTTTTGGTCAGTGAAGTTAAGTTTGTGCTTATTCCTATGAAAAAGATAAAATACTTGATCAATCAACTCCTCCTTAAGGAATGATATTGTGGGGATTTTAGTCATTAACCTGTTCATTTAAAAATCAAGAAACAGCAAAAAGATGAAGCCAAAAATGATAACCACACCTGGATTTTAAGTATGTTCACTGCAGAAACTTCCCCCTTCCCACCTGCCTGGATAGTCTCTTCAATGAGAAAGGGCTCCATTATCTCCAAAACTTCTGTCACAATGTACAAATGGAGTTTAGGGTAGATTTGCTGTACAATGCTGAGAGAGATATCTCTCTTCCTACAAACAAAATGCAAGATGGTCATAGCTGTAGTTCTTACAATGAGGTTAAGAGTTCTGGAACTTCTCATGAAATTCCTGGAAACTTTATTCTATCCTGGGGGAACCATCCAAGGCTTCAAAATGAAATCCTTCCACTTAGACTGGAACTGGCCCCAAACATTTTCTATCTACAGTAATGCCTTTAGTGGGTAAGAAAGTTCTCCTTTCTGCAACGAACTAGGTGATGTCCTAAAAGAAACAAGCTGCTGGAGTTTAAGCTCAGCTCCATGTTTAACTACCTTGTTCTCAATTCCTTCCATTTCTCAATTCCTTTACCTAGGAGGAATTGGCATTATGGGCCAGCAGAAACAGTTTTCAGCAGATTGAGATCAGTGCAGAAGTGCTTGAAAGGCCAGAAAGAAGGTGACTGGGAAAGATGAGAGGTGAGAAAAAGGGGCTCAGCAGGGCTCTAAATTAGGATCAAACCAATTTCTCTACCATTCCCTACCCTAAATATGAAGACTTATTGCCCTACGTAACAGAATCCTTGCTCCCCTCTGCCCCATTTTCAACAAGCTGCATTAAGTAGTCCTGGAAACCACGATCTTAAATCTGAAAGAACTGGCAAAACTTCTCATTTTCTTTTCTGAATCTTCCCATCACCTAAGTCGACAGAGATATTGTGGGAAACTGCCATGACTGATCTTGAATAGGTTTCCTCTGTACAGTGGGGATATTGATGTGTTTTTTAGACAGCTATTCAAATGAAAATCCAGATGATGAAGCCGTCTCACACGTAAGCATGAATGTTCTACACCAGTACTTTCGCCTGAATGAGTCTCAAGAGACTTATAAGAGTTCTGCCAGAGTACCATAACTACCCCTCATTTCATTGCGATCCATAGTCTCCAAATGCATTGTAGCAGATAGGTCAAAGCCATTTATTTATCCCTTTCTTCAGCTTTTAATAATACCAAAATTAAATTGCCCCTTTGTGCTTCATGGTTGGATTATGAATGTTTTTGAGACATTTTTTTTTCATGTACAATTCTCGGGAAAGCTACCTAGTTAGTAATTAGATCCTATTCTTCCATTCGTGTCACACCCTTGGGTAATAATAAGCAAAGCCATATTCACCACAGCTCTCCTGGGTCCACGTAGGTTTTTCGGAGATGTACTGGAGAGGCATTCAAGCAAGCTAAGGCCAATCCACCAACATCTACTTCTGTAGACTGTATCTTAAAGTTCAGCCGTCCTCCAGATTTGTGGCATGTGTTAGCAGAAAACAAAAGTGGCTCAGAATGCTTCAGCTCTAAAAAAAATGAAATCAAGCAAAAGATAATGCTCAAAATACAGTCTAATTGTTTTACCATGGTCAAACCCACTGGAGCAAACCTTACACATTTTTCCTCTCTTTTGTATACTCAGATTCCTTTCAAATAAGAAATAACCCCAATTCACTGAATTCATATATAATACTGGTTCTGTCTTAGCAAGTTGCATGATTCTTACCACTGTGATTTATAAATCCAGGTTTATGTCTTAGCACAATGTTTGTATGTAGGATTACATCTGAATCGGGGAAATTACTGCATTGATCTTCAGATCAAAAAAGGAATCTACACAGACTGTACTAAATCTATGAGCCTGGTGCACAATTTGGGTGTGGTTTCTGAAAACCTTTATGTTTCTCCTTTGGTCCTAGGGCTCCCAGAAAACTGTCCAGGCTGTATTTATCCAGAATGATCTCTATGAATTAGTTTGAACAAAAATACCTATTTCGTTTATTGCTTCTTCTTGGAGTACGTCTGCCAGTTTGAAAGAGATTGGGGAATATTTTCTACTCTTCCAAGGCCATCTAGATGGCTTTTTAGTCACCAAAGAGAGAAGTTGAAAGCCATCATTTTGTGCCAGGCTGCTCACAGGAATCAGTTTCCCATCAGAATCCAGTTCTTGGGTAAGCTGCTTGGACAATTTTTTAAACATTTGTTCCCACCAATGGACAAATGGGACAGAAATGGTATTGGCAAGGAAATCTCAAGCAACCTGAAAGGAGGGACAAAAGAAAGCATCATCATCATCCTGAATCAATCCATAGCAGGATGAAATCATCTTCATTGAGTAGATCATAATCTACCACCCTCGTCTAGTACAAGTTGATAGATTTTTTTTTACTTCCCATTGTAAGGTAGAATCAGAAGAGTTAGCCCAAAGTCACCCAACTTACTTCTGATACATGCATACACACACACACACACACACACACACACAAATTTTCAAACCTGTTGTATTAGTAGAGTTTAGGAGGAGAGGATTGCTTAACAATTAAAAGAATGCATAGGAAAACTCCAATATAACTGTGAACAAGTCTATACTAAGGGGGGAAAACACATCTCTCCTCTTGGCTGTGGACAGATAGTGAAAACTCTAGTTTTATCAGGACAAGCATAAGGCATTTCATTTCCCCCTTAGCTGCAAGCACTCTCATCTTCAAGAAACTACCCTGACATGACCTCTCTTGCCATGGCTTGCCCTAACCATCACATTTCCTGTAATCTTTTTTTTTTTTTTTTTAGTTTCAGACTTTTCTAGCTGAAATCGACAAGAATCTACTGCTGAGAAAATTAATGGCACTAATCATGGTTAATCTGTAACTTCCATTAATTAAAATAAAAATAAACAAATACGTCCTATGCATTGTTATACAATCCATGATTAAAGGTATCATAAAATTGCAGACTTTTATCCTTAAGTTAAGTGAACTTTAAAAAATTAAATTTCTCTTTCCCATGATGCCTGACTGAAGCTATCCCAAAAGTGCTTTTTTTTTTCCAAAAAGCAACTGGACTTTGTTTTTTCCTTGAAGACGTTTTGCTTCTCACCCAAGAAACTTTTTCAGCTGAAGGAAAAAACAAAGTTCAGTTGCCTTCTGTGAAAAAAAAACACTTTTGAAATCATCATGATCTAGATCTAAAGAATATAGAATCTAGAGCTAGGGTGTCAAACTCAAGGCTAACCCTAACCTTAACACCAGCCCTCTGACGTCAAACACAACCCTGATGTGGCCCTCCATGAAATAGAATTTCACACCCCTGATCTAGAGAATCTCCATAAACATATGACTGAAGTGATTTCAGGGCATTATGGGAAATTTTAAATGACGACTACCAGTAGTAAAATTTACTGATTTGCACTAACTAATCTGGGGGCTCATCAGATAGGAGCTTGTTTCAAATATAAAGCTGTTCTGAGTGAAGAATTTACACCATAGATTTAAGCTCATAAACCATTATTTACAAGGGCTCAGAGTTACTATTGTAACACAGTTGAAAGGTTGTTATAGTTATGTCTCTATAGGAAAGTATGAGTTTTGATAGGGGTCACCAAATACACTCCCTGGATTCTTTGGTGTAAGATACAGTATTATAGCAAAATGTATCAATGAAAATAAGATATGTTTGTTATGCATATACTCTGGAATCTGAGCTTTAAAATCTCCATATCCATCTATCTACTGTCCATCTGTCTGCCTGTCTAGCTATCTACTTACCTATCTATCAAATCTGTATGCCATCATTACTGAGATTTTGCCAAGTTCTTGAAATGTGGAGATAATTAACCATTAATATTAACCATAATATTACTCTTAGATTGTTGTTTGAGATTGTTCCTGTAATATGCCCATATTCAATCTTACTAGACTTCAGAAAAAAAAATATTTTCCCATTGACTGGGAAACAGCAAGGCTATCTGCCAAAGATAAATATGACTTAGCCTTCGATTCAATTTTTTATGTAATATTTGTTAAATATTTTATTCAGGATATTTTGTCTAATACTGAGTTCAAATATATGCATAACTTGCCTTTGGGCCTGTTGGCCAAAAATGAAATTGATTTGTTCAGTTTCCTTGTTAGCTTTCTGATCATCTGATGTTGGTTGCTATTGGACTGGTATTGCACAGAGGAGTTTCTAGGGTTTTGAAAGTTTCCCCAAGCTAAGTTCATCCCATTAATTCCCTCAAAATGGTTATATTCCCTATCTTTGAGAGAGAGGCAATATATTTGAGGAAATGATTTAAAAATAGTTCTTAGTCAAGTGCATTTCTTATCAATGATTTAAAGGCAAGATGAAAAGCAAAGGAGCATCCTTAATCATTAATAATTATTCAAATGTAATTGATCAAACATCAATTTCAGTTAATAACAATAACTACAAGTCATGTGGGTTGGATCTGGAATTAACCATATTGAGAAGGAGATCCTTGAAATTAGTTCTACTGAAGATGGTCATGATATCAACAGATGAATCTAAATATGACTAAATCCGGAACCAACATGCTTGACATTTGGCTATTCAAGATACTTAGTATTTATATATATATATATAACAGGTATAATTATTCTTCAGCTAAATACTATCTCTCTCCAAATTAACCGGTAGCTTCTAAAACCCAACCGTTGTCATGAAGAAAATACTTATATTCCTTCAGCTATTGTTGGATGATGCTATGAAGATGCTTATAAGTAACAAATGGAGAGAAAGCAAGTCAGTCCCAAAGAGAATTATTTGAATACTTGTGTCAGTTTGAATTGGAGACAAAAGGAATCCTCACTATATTCAAAGAGTTTAGTCTTCAAAGGTGTGCACAGGACTGTAGCCTCTTCTATTATCCTAATCAATTTCAAAACAAGTTTTCCATTCATTTTCTTGGTATGAAAAATTAAAACTGAAATATTGTTTCATACATCATTTGCGAAGAATTTATACCTGGTGCTGAAAACAAAGGTTTATGCTGATGAAAATAGCCCATAAAGAACTTCCCTAATGATTACCACTTAATTGGTTTGGTGCAAAAGAAGTGGTTGTCGGAGATCTTTAAATTTATTCATTTTATGGTTGAAACTAGTCTCTCGTTTCCTTTTTTGCTAATGCTTTGATGCTATTTTGGACATGTTCATAGAATTCTCCTTAAAGAACACACAGTCAATGCGGTAATATGCCACTGTTATTACCACTCTGATTCAGTTACAACATGGGTGTCAAACTCGCAGCATCATTTGCTGTCATGTGACATTTTCCCTTCGGGAGGCTGGGGTGGGTGTGGTCTGCACATGCACATCTGGCCCACGGGTCGCCAGTTTGACACCACTGAGTTATAAGATCACCAAAGGCAATTAAGAAACACAATGAAGCTAATTCCAGAAATAGGCAATGTGCCCTGTGCAGCTTCCCTCTTATTAATAAATTCAAACATTTTCCTTATTGGATATTTTCACCAATAAGGATCATGTTTGTACTGTTGTCCAACATGTTCCCCCAAATGATCCATGCACCGCCTTTGCTGGAAATATGTCAAAGGCATCAAGGTTTACTTTGACAGTTTCTGCAAATTGAACCAATTGTAGTTTATGGAAGAAGCCATGGTTAACCTAATCATGACTTAGAACAATGTATCTTCTCAGTCACTCTTTTCAGTCTTAGATCACAGAGAGCACAGAAGCAGACGTTTTGATGGCCTTTAAAGAATAATTGTTGACTTACCCAAACTCTGATGCCTTTAGGTTTCTTCTTAGATCTACCAGTGCTCTTTGTTTAACAGGAATAAATTTGATGTTGAATTTTAGCAGAATCTTTGCAGGGTCAATCTTTCAGGTGCAACCGCAGATTGAAATGAATTATGAAATGAAATGTTGACCTCTTATTTTATAGTACGAGGAGGAAGTTAGAGCTTCCGACACCCATAGTCACTTTCTTCCCCTTTCCTTCTGACTCATACAAAAGCTAGTATTCATCTGTGCAGGATGGGATGAATGTGGTTTGTTTATCTTAGGGTGAGGGAGTTCAAAAGGGCCAAGGGCCAAGCTGACCTCAAAATCATTCTCCTTGACCTAAACCTGATTTTCCCTGGCAATCATGCCAACCAGATGGGCAAAGGATGAACCCTGATGTGGTGACATTAAAAACTGTACAGGCTCAAAAAACTGAAATTCCTATCGTGTTTCCATCCCACAACTTTATATGATCAAAAACTGATTTGTTTAGCTTTTGCCTGAGGAATGATTGATGTGGTGACATCAATGAGTGGAAGGAGCAAGCCCAGTATTCTTGGCCCTTCAGGAGCATACTAGTTTGGGGAATTTTATTTTGGTGCAGGGTGCTCAGTGGTCTGAATGGTGAGAGAGAAAGCTGATGGATGATGACGAGGGTGAGCTGAGTTATTCGACAGTTACAGGAAGCTACACCATGGAGATACTAAGGAAGCAGTTTGAAGAGGCCAGCTTCCGGGACGTTCCTCCCTGGTCTATTCCTTCCTCAGATGTGGCTCCTGAGGCAGCTGGGGATAGCAGAGTCAGAGATTGGGGTCATATTAAAAAGAAAGAGAGATTTACTTATCTTTTATTTTCTGGCATATTAGAGGGAGGTGATGAAAATTGGTTCCTTGTGTAAATTGATGGTGTGCTGCCTAAGCTTGGTGACAGATTTTTAAAAGGATACAGGGACCAGAGAAAGGGCCAAAGAAGTTGTAGATTATAGATTAGGGGTGTCAAACGTGCAGCCAACAGGCCAGATGCATCACATGTTGGCATGCCCACCCCCAGTTTAGCAAAGAGGGGGGAAACTGTGATACGTCACGTGACAAAGTGATGCTGTGAGTTTGACACCCCTGTTATAGATTGCCAAGCATTTCTATCTCCAGGATATTCCATTTCCAGTTTCTGGATTTGCTAGTCCTTCATCCCAAAGCCCCAAATGATATTGAATGTGGGTTGATGATCTAAATTATTCAGATTTGCAAAGTGGAAATAAGAAATAATAGTGCAGCAGCTTAAGAGCCCTGTCATACTGTACAATGTTTTCCATTTCTGGGTAGCCTTAATATATCTAATTGTGGTCCTCTTTCATACTATTATTTTATAGTTTTTCATTGTACAGCACCCAGAGTCACATTTTATGAGGCAGGCAGCCTATATAACTATGATGATGAAGTAAATAGAAATGAAATAAAATAAATATATCTTATTGTTATATTTATCTAGAGAGCTAAACAAATGAATGAGCACATGAAGAATCCAGATCTTCCCATATCTCCTTTATGAACTCCTGAAAATGTGTGTGTAGGGGGGGAATCCCTCTGCCTCAGTATGAAAATAAACCCTTGGGTACTCTGTTTTTCTTCCCTTTGTCTGCCCGTGTTTTCTATTTTTGTTCAATGTATCCTCAATAACCCCAGCCAACTTTGCAAAAGGCTTTTCTAAATTGTCAAAGAAATTGGGCAAAGGTTGAAGTCTGCAGTGATGATTTGACTGGGTCGCCCCTCCTATAGGAAGGAATTGTGTAATTAAAAGCGGAATTTCCTTTCCATGATGAAACACTGTTTCTTGCAACTCTCACAATTGACTTCCTGGGTTACTAGTCACACTTGTCAAACCCCAGGATTCATTATTTTTGAGAATTCTAGAGCATCTAATTAATGCGGAGTGCATGTTTATAATTCATTAATGTGCATTATTTCTCTAGGCATTTTCAGCCCTTACAAAATCCACTGGGTTGTGGATGAGCTATAAATATTTTATACCATAATAAAGTTGACACTTTATTCTTCAACTAAAAGGGCTCCTATAACCAGCTAAACTACAAATAAGAAAAGTAAGGCAGTTCCTATCCCCAGGCTTGAAGTCTAAACAATAACACAAAAAGATAACAGGGAAGAGATGGAAGGAAGAAAACCAGCAAACGCGTTTATTAAGAAAAGTTGCATACTTATTTTATAGTGACAGCCATCACGGTCAGTACTTTATCCTTAGAGAAACAGACAACCTTGATGAAATTGCTGATATTGTCAAGAAAATGTCATGAAGAGGTGACTTCTTCTGTCTGAATGCTCTCCAGATGTGTGGACTAACACTCAAAATTATCAGAAATGGCCATAGTGATTGGGGGGATTCTGGGAGTTGAAGTGCAAATATCTGAAAGTTGGGCAATGTTAAGATACAGCATGATCCGAGGCAAGACTTGTTATGATTGGTCCTCTACTGGGGAGCCATTTGTCAAATGCAGTGTTGTTATGATTTTCTAATTTTAAAAAACACACCCTTCATTGAACTTTTATTGTATTAAATAGGGCCTCTCTTCAGAGCATTGCTACCTGTTTCTGGGGGGCGGGGAGGGAGTATTTTTCTGAAGGTATTTGATGTCAACATATTGTAAAACAGATCTTCTAAATCAGCCACAATTGAAGCCAGTATCTGGAAAATACTACAATCAATGTATTAAAAAATCCTGCAACAGTCATTATAGAAAGGGGAGGGGGGTGTTCTGTTAAGATCAGCCTGTTGTGCCTTAAAATGGCTTCTACTGTACTGCCGTAAAATGGCTTCTACTGAACAGCGTAGTGACGTTGCCATGGTAATGGCTTCACAGTACTCCACAAGGGGACTCCCTCAGGTAAGGGGGAAAATCTAACATTAGAAATTACATTTGGTCCGGAAATTTTCCCTCTATAAATAACTACCCGGGCAATGCCAAGTTATGAGCTAGTAGGATATAAATATATTCCAGTATTCACTTGTAATGCAAAGGTATGCTGAAACCAAGCGCTATACAATTTAATGGTCTGCTTAAATATAATCCTAAACCATAATTATTAGTTTTGTGCATTGTGAGAACCACATAGTACATTATACATTTGGTTCATCATATCACCCTTGGTGATTAAAGCAGACGCCAATGCTGATTCATTTTATATACAGTATCTGTACAACCCAATCTCTTATGTTGGTCTTCCAACAGCCATTAGCTCTTCCTAATATCTGTATTTTTAAGGCCTATTTTGTTTTTCCCCCTTATTCTTTTGGTTTTATATTATTTTATACTTAATGTTTCAGGATTCTTTAGCAGTATAGTCACATTAATTACAAGATCAATAGTTGTCTAGGAATCTTGTTTGAGACAACCCATCCTAATTGCCTCTAAATATTTGGGCTAAAATCCTTTTACCTGCAGCCAGTATCTTGAAGGGACAAAATTGGAGAGGGCTATTTAATGCCAAAACACTCAATATAAGCCTGTCTGACAGAAGGGAATCCCAGGCAGTGTAATTTGGGGACCATTGTTCTTTCTTTAGAATATATGTACAGAGAATCCAATTTATTTCTATAGTTACTCCTTATAGAAGCAGGGATCATAATTTCTATCTTAAGAATTGTAGCCTTAAAATAAGTAGACAATTAATTCATCAAATGTCTGTATTTAAAATACATTTACATTCATGGCAGTTCAGAAATTATATCTTTCCTAATAAACATTTATATTCTTGACAGAAAAAGCTGAAGTAATTGTTTCTTGACTTCCATTTAGTTACCCAATTATCATTTATGAGGAAATTATTGTAATAGCTATTTCCCATGATAAGTGTGTTCCCCAAAATTTCAATGCCCAAGGATTTAAATGTAATATTTTTCAAAGCAGATTAATAGATACCTGTGATTCCTGTTTACCCTAAATAATCTTTAAAACAGTGGGTTAAAATACAGTTGAGCTTGCTATGAGTCTACGGTTCAAATGAAAGACTGTTGTGTAACAATTTGGTGCACAAATTTCTCCTATTGCAATAGCCCAATTCTTATAGTGTCAACTGATGTTTCCCCTCCTGTATTAGTCACTCATTCTTCAAAGAAGGGCTGAGGTTTTGTTTATTTTTTTAAAAAAATACAGTATAATAAGCAGATAGAAATAATACTGATGTTTTTGAATTTGGTGTTGAAGATGACTCAAGAATACCATGGAGATCCAAGAAAACAAGTAAACAGATTATTAAACACATCAACCCAGAGTTGCCTATTGGGTCAACTCATTAAATCTTGACACAAATAATCAAATGATCCTACTTCAGACACAATATGCTGTCTGGAAAAGGCTTTAATGTTAGGAAAAGTGGAGGGAAAGAGAACAGGATGATCAGCAGAAGACAGATGAATACACCCTTGTAAGACATGAAGCTTAGTGACAGATCATCATGGAGAAAACAAAGCACACAATCAATTAATAAAACAGGCGGGAAGGTCTCCAGCTTTCAAAATATCAGTTTGGTTCCAGCCTCTTGGTCCAGGGGATACTTGCCTTCACATGATCCAGAACAGTGGTGGGATTCAAAAACATTTACTACCTGTTCTGTGGGCATGGCTTGATGGGCATGGAGTGGCTTAGTGGGTGTAGTTTGGTAGACGTGGCAGGGGAAGATTACTGCAAAATCCCCTTTTCCTCCTGATCAGCTGGGACTCGGGAGGCAGAGAATAGATGGGGGTGGGGTCAGTCAGAGGCGGCATTTACCAGTTCTCCAGACTACTCAAAATTTCCACTACTGTTTCTCCAGAACTGGTCAGAACCTGCTGAATACCACCTCTGATCCAGAAGATACTTGAATAACGTTCCAAGAAGAGTTAGAGAAAGGAAGGGCAAAGAGCTGCTATAGCTACAGTGGGTTTTTAAAGACAAACTAATCCTGGAAGAAACACCTTGGTTATCTCAAAAACACAGAATACGAATTCCATTCCTTTCCACGTCAGTTTGTTCTGGAAAATAATTATTTTTCAAACCCTTAAGAAACAAAGCTGGATTGCACAACCAGCTCCTGCCAAAGCAATAATTAAAATATTTTTTCTAGATCCTTATATATTTGTCACATTTATTGCATTGATGGCAATAAATTAATCTGATAGCCAATACATAATATTGCTTTCCTGGGCCTGTTGCTCTCCAAATGTTAAAATTACAGATTTTCAAGCCAGCATGACTTGCACCATATTCATTGGGAATTCTGCACGCTCTCGTGCCCAAGAAATGAGGAAGAAGATGGTAACCTTATCACAAAGGCTTTGATATGACCTTGTTCTCCAATTCACAAATCCCCAAAGGCTTCTTTTATTCATTCAAGGATAAGATAGTATTACACATTCTTGACTGAAAGTAGGGTAGTAATATCTTGTTTCTAAACTTTGAACACTACAAAAAGGAAGCCGGGAAGGCATTTAGTAATTCAGAAGAATAAGAGTATCTTTGCAGACCCACCAAGAGTTGAAATTCGGCTAGTGTATTTTAATCCAAAAAGGTCTCAGTAAAGTAGTTACTCCTGCCTGACTACTTCTAAAGTTGAGGACCTAATCAGTCGTGCATTTTTGCTAAGGCCCAGCTAAAAACAAGGTATGTGTTAGGGATTATTTTAACCCTGATTCTCATTCCTGCACAAGACCATTATAAGGTCCCAGGAGTTGTGATTATGAGGGGTCAGGGCCAAAATTATTCAGTTACAACTAGTTAAATGAAACCACCCATCTCCTGCACATCTCAGGAGGAGAACAAGGAAACAAGCTCCATGAATGAGTCCTGAACATCTCCAGAAAGAAGCTGAATTAGCAATCATCTCCTAGTAGCCCCATCCTAAGGCAGCAACTTCAGAAAGAGGCTGTTGAAGATCTTTGTTTTTTGTAGGAAAGCAATTTTCTTGTCCAATGATATTAGGGTAATATCAAGTAGAATCTGAGCCTCTGTCAGGCTCTAGGCTATTATGTGTGGGATGTTAGCAATGGCAGTTTTCCAAAATGCAACTGGTATTTGGCATACCCATGAAAATGATATCTGTAGTAACTGAGTACAGTACAAGGCATACAACTTGTAACCATAGGAGCAGTAGGAAGTGCCAAGAAGGCTATGTATTTTAAGTTTCAGGTGTTGCTGTCATCTATGTTATAGAGTGTTCTTTCTTTTTTGTTGTGGAAAGTGTGCAACTTTACACCATTTTTCTTTTATTACTCATCAATTTTTAAAAAATGAATCTTTTCCTGTCTACCAGTTCTTTAGTAGAAACAAAGATCAAGATATCTTTCCTCTTACCTGCCTCATCCATCATGTACTTTAGCCAATTTTCTAAGCTGATTTTTTGGGGACTATTAATTTGAAGAGTTCGTATTAACTTAACCAGTTTCATAATGCCAACACAAAAGTAGTTGATTTTCCTGTTTATCAAATTAGTATGCACTTCTTTGCAAATAGGTTTTGGAAGCAATCAGAATATCCATACCTTTCCAACAGCATGTTAGGTTCTCAGATTCAAAACTGAGTTAATTTTGTAGCAAAAACAGGAGACATTTATATTAATGTTTAGCAGTATTTTTATTTGGTATGTGGTTATATCTAAGTGCACTACAAAATCTATATCTATTCATCCATTCATCTACCACCTAATGATCTATATTGCCCACTGCAGGAACCCACATATCTTGGTCCATCCCATCAGTTCACCTGTATGAAAACAAGAACCTCTTTCCAGAGACACAAGAACACCATGGCACCATTCAATACATCCTGCTTAATTATTGTTTATTTATCTTTTTTTCATGGGAAAAGAAAATTAAATAAATAACATTGTTGGGAAAGGGAAAACAGGAAATATTTTGATTATTACATAACTTCTTTGTTTTCTCCCTTTTGTGCATGTGTAAAGGTTTTTCAGTGAGCATTCTGATTTCTCAAGATTTTCTTTGTGCGCAGCTCTTTGTAAGCTACCAGCATCCCATTAGAGGAGTCCAACTGCATACTGGGAATGTAGAGAAGAGGTACTAAGTTTGAAAAGCTCAAGGCATAAGGCTGCTTATCCACGGAGAAAGAGAGCGTGTACATTCTTCTCATCCTGTTTCCTCAATACTTGGTCACAGTAGCAGGTCAGCTCTCATCTGGATTCTCACACAAACATTTGGTGACCAGCGCCCCTTCTGTTTGATGGTACACAACGGCAGCACAATCTCTTTCTTCCAATGAAGGCGTTTTGGCTTTTATTGGTAAGGAAACAGAAGACGGAACCTCTTGAAAATCAAGGGAAGAATTTTGTTACAAAGTAGGTAGGACTTGCAAAAAAACACCTTGTCCACCCACAGAAAGCTCTGCCCTGAAAAACCAGACCATAAAGCTCTTGAGGAGACAGCCTCTCAATGAAGGGCACTTGAGAGTATGGCAGGTCGATGCAATCTCTACCTCTTACCCTCATTGGCCAGAGCAGAGTGTAAGATGGTCTAGTAACCTGGCAGGGCAGAATTCCCTCAAGTACAAACCAGGTAGGCACATGAGGAATACAGGTGGACCTCCAGGTCATAATGGCAGTTTTGAATGATATGCCACACAGATGGTTTCATTGCCTACAGCTCCATCTCCAACCTCAATATCCAGATTAAGTAAAAACAGTCTCCAGGCACCCTGCCCTAAAGTTCTCCACATTTGCTTATTCCAGTATTTAGGGAAATCTTGACAAAGCAACCCTTGAAAATGGCACATTGGTATATATAAAGATGGTGCAAAGTTGGGTAGCAGGAGACATCAGGTTTGTTTACATTTTCTACTGGCATTATGCCTGAGTTGGAGCCCATTGCAATGTTACAACTGGATAATTTTGTTTCCCTTAAAAAGAACCTACTTATGTGAGTAGCACAATGTGGGGATCTCAGCCATGTCAATTCCTGTCACATTTCAGATAACTGGAGATATGGAGGTTATCAGAGCTGAGATGTGAGAACATCTGGCTTACATTCATGAAGATAGGTAGGAAGAATAAAACAGGCATCAATGGCCAGCCATACAGCTAGTGGCCCTGTTTTAACAATGCTGACCACAGAGGATGAATTGTATTAGAGTTCCAGTATGAGCCACAGTCTTGACAGGCACCAAGTATGTAAGACTGTGTTTCTTAATATCCCCAATCCTGCTACATATTGAGACTGCTGGGGTTTGTATCTGACACATCTGGAAAATGCTGGCTTGAGGAAAGCTGTTATAAAAACTTTTTTTTTTAATCATTGCTCAAGTGTTGGATTCTTATTCACACAAGCAGACCCATCTCTAGGAGGGAAGAAATAACAAAATGCAAGATGTGAATGGCTCCTCCCTCCTTTCCTCTGTTTCACAGGTTCATAATTCTGGTTCTGACAAATGGAAAGAAAGCAATGCTCTTTCGGAATCCAGTTAAGTTATTCTCATATTTGATTTTAGAACCGTTTGTTTTTAAAGGTATTGAAGAACATAACCCTCATTATTCTATTCTATACCTTACATATATTGTAGTTGTATCTTCCAGTTTATATTTGACTACTTATCCAAATATTTATATAAGTGATCCATAAGTCCATATTCATGAGTAGAAGTGAAGCATTCCAGCAAAATGGATATCCAGCTATTGCTACAGATTACATTTAAAAATTGACCCATTTTAAAAACTACTGACATGTGTTTGAATTTCCTTTTTTTTTTAAGTCCAGAAAATTTAGCCAAAGAAAATGTGCAGTGTTCCCCTTGAGAGAAGAAGAAGGAAAAAAAGACAACTGCTATACATTTCTTGGTCATGTGACATATGTTGCTTATAAGTGCCCAGCTAAATAATGTTGGCTACTGGTTGATGATTTCTGTGTAATAATTATTATTTCTCTATGTTATTTCATCAGAATGAACAAAGCTCTCAATTGTTAGGGTTTTTGAAGTCCTCTATCACTAGTGCCATGATGCAACCATTTGTAACAAGAAAGAAAATGAGTGAAAAGCATAATCACACCTTGATCAAGTGAAGTCACAGCATGGGGGATTCCATTTTCTTAGAAAACAGACCTGCAGACAAAGTTCCTTACCTAGGGCAAGACTTCACCAAGCCATGTGGCTGGGCAAAAAAGTTTTGAACCAGGTGAAATCACATGCTACCTCGTCCCCTACACACAAAGTAGCTACATACATAACTTCAAAGCTAGCTGACCTGGTTGCAGAAGCAATTGTCTGCAGCTCCTGCTGTTCCTCTTGTTCTCTGCATCAAGGTGATTATGAATGTTTTCTTTGTGTCCTTTTCTGAATTTTTGCTGCATCACTTCAACTGAGATTTTCCATTTCTAAATAGGCCCCACAAAGAATCTTAAAAGAGCAATAAAAATGGAAAGAATGGCTTAAAATATTCTTCGACCCTCCCTCTATACTTAATATACTAATAGATTCCTGCAAATAGGAACAATATTTATTTTTTTAAAAAAACATTTTGATACGAAGCATTGGAGAGGAAACTCAACAGTGGTTATCAACGTGTGTGTTCAAAGAAAAGGATCGGTATTTGAATTTGGGATTATTTGCACATGAATAACAGGCTGGCATGTCTTTTAGTACTTAATTATTACTATTGTTATTATTGTTGTTGTTGTTATTATTATTATTATTCTGATTATTATTATTATTCCTTCCCAAAACTTAGAATACCACCACTGTGTAGGGCAACTCCTAAAAGCCCAACACAATTAGTGGGAACCAGGTTGGGGAAGTTTGCTCTTGACTCCAGTAAGTTAGGGCTGCAGCAAAATCCTTGTGACAACAAGAGAAAACAACAAAATCATCTCACTCCCAATTCTTGGCATCTCTAGAACATTATACGGTGGGAACTTCATCCATGGAATAGTACAAGTTGAGAGCTGGGAGGTTTTGCAAAGTCTGAGTGCAACGGTGCCTCCATTGCAGGACTGAGAAATAACTGATACATAACATGGCACTATTCCATACATTGAATTGTGCCAGTGAATTCAACCATGGCTATGATTTATGATTACTTGTGTTTTTTCATTGCTCAGGAATGAAAGTAAGAGAGGCCTTTTATATAAGCAAGGCCTTACCTCCTTAAGTCTTTTAAAAATTTCATTCTTTGTTTAATAACAGTTCTTCAGCCATTGTGCATTCAAGCATCTAGCAGACACGATCCACCTGAAGTAGATGTAAAACCTATCTACTCCAATGGACAATAGTTTCCTGGGGATTTGTGAGGGTGAAAGGATTAATTTGGGTCACACTACAGTGCTAATTGTAGATGACTCTTCTGACTTCTTCTGCTTGCTGGGCAAGGACTTGAGATACTCTAAGTGTCGTCGGGCATCCTCTTGATTCTGCCGGACATAGTAGATTAAATATGAGATCACCATGGCGAACCAGCCGAACATGGTGACCAACATGGCAATGTCTGTAGTTTTTTTATAGATGTTGCAGAAATCTATGTCTCCAATCAACTGCAGAAAAGGCTTGCCGATGTGCTCTTTCCGTGCAGAGGCATCACACAAAATCCCATCAGAGGTACCAGCAACCAGCTCTACTCTCTCAACGAGCTGTTGGAGTGTGCAGTCACAGAGCCAAGGATTGTTGGATAAGTTGGCTTTGGCTTTTAGTGCACTGAAGACATCTTTATTGATTGACACTAGCTTGTTAGAAGACAAGTCCAGTGAATGCAGGTTCTCTGACAAGCCCCTAAAGACTCCGACTTCCATGCGACTTATGACATTGTGGGACAAGTCTAGTTCTACTAGAAGTGGCAAATGTTGGAAGGCGTCATTGGGCAGGAAAGAAATCTGGTTATAATCCAAGTATAACTTGCTGGTATCATTGGGTATATCTTTTGGGATAACTGTAAGTTGAGCTTTGCTGCAGCGGAAAGTTTTGAAGCCATCTTCTGTGGAGGGGTAACACCCCTTGGGAAAAGTGGTGGCTGAGTGGAAACAAAAGGCCATCAGAACAAAACTCTGGAGGAGCAGCCACATGGCAACTGAGTGGTAGAGGAACCAGTCCAGAAAAGGCATATTGGGGCACCAGGTAACTGTGTATCCACTCTGTCATCTGTTCCTTCCAGTACTTTCTCTGTTTCTTAGGAAGCCTTGGAGAATATGACTTAGGGAGTGCTATCTGTGGAAGACAGAACAGGCGGGGGAAAGCTAGGTATGAACCAACACTTTAGAATTTCCGCTATCCAAACAAAAGATATGTGGACTGGGTATATTTTCTATATTAACGCAGAATTGATTCACACTGGATAAAACTGAAGTGCGAGAGTGTATCTCATCAACTGGAATGTATCTCATTACATTCACAAAAAGGCTAAGCCACCTTCCATAACTAATTGGGTAGTTGGAACTGTGATCATGCATACTTATCCCATTCCATATGGCCCTTTAATCAAGGTTTACCCAAGATTGAACTTGTTATGTGAACCCAGACTGCCATTTCTATTAGCAGAAGTTTTAACTATAATTTCAAATATGGGTTCACAATTCTAAATCCTGCTAACAAGGGAGAGTGGCTGTTCCGAGTTTGAAAGACACATGAAGTTATAGGCAAGTTTTGGACCTTCTTGTGGGACAGGACTAAGGTGTTGAGGGACAGGACTAAGATAGTAAAGAGCACTGTCCCATTCATTGAATAGGATGACTTAAGAGTAATGTGCACTCAGTAGGTAAGATGAATAAAATATATCTGCAGGTGCATGGGAGGCATCTCCGTGTACTCATGTTAATTTGCAGACAATTTATCTGTCTGTTACACTTTTCCAGCAAAACACACCCAAAGCAACTATAGATGCAGATATTAGCTACTTTTTAAAATATACCTAATGAACATTTTCCAACTTAACTTGAGAACCCCATATACATATTAAGAAGGCCTCCTTGTTCTAATCCACATTTAGCCCATGGAGGTTCACTGGATGACCTTGGGCCCATCACTTTCTCTCGCAGTCCAACCTACCTCGCAGGGTTGCTCTTGTGGGGAATAACAAGGGAAAGAACACAATGCATGCCAAATCCTGTTCAAAAGATGGGAGGGGAGGGAGGGAGGGAGGTTGGCGTGGGAGGCAGATAATAGATACACAGATAGATAGAGATGAAACTATCATTCTATTAACAATGCCATATTATAAAAAGCAAGCTTCTGGCAAGATCACCGACTACTAAATTCCACACCAGAGTATTGAATTCCACCACCTAGCAGATGATAAACCCTGTCCTGGTTGCAGATGAAACCTACATCAGCTCAGGTGACCTGACCAGGAATTGAGAACATGATGCAAATCAGCCTTCAACCCTTTGTTCAGGCTATAGAGATCTCAATTCTTCTTTGACAGAAGAATTAACTGGCTTGAAGAAAGCATAGTGTAGGCAGCCTGTTAGAACAGCCAAAGATTAGCACAATGTAACTGCAACATAAATCCATTACAGTAATGACCAGGATGCAAAGCATTTCACATTCACTATAGTACAAAGATTTTCTCTATGATATCCAGAACATATTTTGTTGAGAAGCTTCAGTTATCCACTCTACTCTCCAACTGGGTACAAGGGACTGTTAGTACCCCACTGGGCATACCCATAAGTATCATTCCGAGAGGAAGCAGAAGGCTTTTAACAGGCTGGAGAGAAACTAACTTGGAATTTGTAAGAGCATTTTGTGAGCAGTTTTTTTTTTTTCAAAGGTCTGCCATGGATACACTTCACAAACTGGTTTGCCATGATGGATCACATCAGTCACGAAACAGGTGGTTATATTTTTCACCATCATCTCTGGTCCTACAGAATGTTTATCACTACAATTTAGCACCATCTTTTTTCTGAGTAGGTGGCAGTTACTTATCACTTTTATTTTCTAAAAAAATTCCACTCTTGGAAATAAAGTGAGATTGGAACCTGCCACTTTGCAACGTGTCAGATTCCCATTTAACTTCTATTTAAGTAAAATGATATATTTTTTAAAAAAAAATAAGTTGCATGGGAGCCTGGTGAGGAAGATGTCTATAAGCAACATTTCTGGAGTAGGCTTTGTATTTAAAATTGACAGATCTGCTGAAAAGATACGTCCTTTATTTGGGGACCTTACAGATGATATTTTATATAAGAAAATAATGATTGGACCGTTGCTTCTGAATATCTTCCTTGTCACATTCCAAAGACATAAGGGATAAAGGTCCCCTCTCTCCAAGTAACACAATCCAACTATATCTGAACAAAAAGACTGTAGTTTTTTTGAGGGGGGACATTTAAGAGGCACATATAGACTTGAAAAGTTTAGATGATGCATACTATATATTGTAAATTCCAAAATAAATTCTAAAAGGAAAAAAAAACCAATCAGATGAGGTTGAGGTTGGGAAGGTAACCATTAGCAGAAAAAAGAAATCTGCTAAAAGGTAGACCCAGTTCCAGTGGCATCAAATCAGCTGTTTGTGAAATATATCCATGCAGCAGCTTCAACCTTTGTCCTGCACAGAAATGTCACTGCCTATCAAGTATCCAAGAGCATCTCTCTTGTCTAGATTAAGCTTTAATGTGTTTACTCTCTTTTGAGCTATTTTAAACACCAGGTATCAGTAGCTGGGTGTGTCATTACTATCTGAATGGCTTGCAAACTCTCCAAGCGATTTCACCTATATGTTAAATTGCCTGGAGATAAGATGGAACAGGTAGAGCCCAACAGAGGCATTTGCCTTCCAGATCTGAATATGAATCATTCACTAATATGTCCAAAACTATCTCTGACACACAACTGTAAATCAGATTGAAACATCTGTCACGTCAGCATCATTCAGATTTTTTTTTACTATTAGCAAGTAAATAAAATAATAAGTATAGTAATAAACAGAAAAATCACCATATCCACCTCAGAAGTTGTTTCCTTCCCCTATTTAAAAAAATTTGGAAAGTAATATCTACTGATCCAACTTCACCCCAAATTGCCAAAAGTTTTAGCCTTGGAAAGGGAACATTTAGGGGGAAACTTGTATATCTGATTAAATTATCTAATACAATGGTACCTTAAGGATCATCATTAATTGGTTCCGGGAGACGGAATAAATACCAAAAACAATGAGTACCAAACAAAGTTTTCCCTTAAGGATTAATGTAGTGAGTCACAAGGCAGTTAACATCGGCAAGTTCTAGCGTGCGTTGAGTACCAAACAAATGATGAGTACCGGGACAAACTTTTTGCAACAAAAGGCATTGAGTACCAAATTTGATGGATTTCAAAGCAGTTGAGTACCAAAGTACCACTATACTTGTTGCAAATACCATGCTAAGCCATGCTTTATTATATAGTTAGTTGAATAACGCCACATATTTTGGTCTATATTTTTATATCGTATGAAGTATGAAAGTATAATTTATCAACTACAATACAGGCAGTCCTTGATTTATGACCACAATTGAGCCCAAAGTTTTATTAAGTGAGTTTTGTCCCATACTACTTTCCTGCCACATTTGTTAAGTAAATCACTTCAGTTGTTAAATTAATAACATAGTTGTTAAATGAGTCTGGCTTCCCTTTTGACTTTGCTTGTCAGAAAGTCACAAAAGGGGACCACATGACCCTGGGACACTGCAACGGTCATAGATATGGATCAGTTGCCAAGCATCTGAATGTTGATCACATTATTATTATGGGGTGGAGTGGTCATAAGTATAAAAAACAGTTATAAGTCATTTTTTTCAGAAGCTTTGTAAATTCAAACAGTCACTAAATGAACTATTATAAGTTGAGGATTACCTGTATTTGTTTCCATATAATACATTACACCCAAACCAAATAAATTAGACTTAAGGGTTAATCTTTTCATATTTTCTTTGTAATCAGGAATCAGTGGCTAAAGCTCGCTCTCAATGCACCTCATTGAATATTAGCTTCTGTTTATATATATTTATATTTTTAGCACCAAGGATGCCGAGAATATTTGTAACTTTTCTTCTAAAAAAGGAAGGAAAGAAAGTGTGTACAACACAGTCAGGAAGTAAAATGTTACGGCACATACTGTACTTTTTTTTAATGAATATTATGCAATCAGTGGAACAGCCTAGTGGCTTTCCCAGATGTACTCAATGGATCTTTGCCCAATACAAAGAGCCAGAGAGGGAGAGAGGTCCTGTAGACTTTCAAAAAAATTATCTTACAGCAGAACTATAAAAGGTTAAGAGCCTAGAATTCCATCAAAGGAGCCAAGCAAAGTTGTTTGGGTCTTTCCTCCCTTTCATGAAAATGGATTTTTTGCCAAAAAGGCAATCCCATTAAATGATGAAAGAGATTCAATTTTAGTCCTTATAAATGATAGATTGTTGTGCTTAAAAGCATCCAGAATGATGAGGAAATCCCTGCCTACGATAGACTGGCCAATTAACCATTACCAAGGAGACTTGGAGCAAGCCCCTTTGAAATTAATATACATTAAGGGGCTTTAGGTCTAGGAAATTACGGCTTTCACACATAAACTATAGTGTACTTCCTTGTTTTCAAGACAGTAGCTAAAGAGACCTTAGCCAGTCAGGGCAATCATTTGCAGCAGAGCTCTGTTATAATTCAGGAACTAAAGCTACTGAAAGAGTAAGGAAGTAAGTTGAGGCACAGCCTTGTATCAAGAAAAGAGCACAGGAGCTGGACTCTAGGTGGGAGCTAAAGTAGCTGCCAGTGTCAAAGGAGGAACTGAGAGTGTCCTGTGGATCAGTGTTTCTCAACTTCAGCAATCTTCACATGTGTGGATTTCATCTCCCAGAATTCCCAAGTCAGCACATTGCCTAGAAAATTCTGGGAATTGAAGTCCACGCATCTGAAAATTGCTCAGGTTAAGAAATACTTCTGTGAATTCTGCTCATTTTGATGGAAGACTATTAGCCAAACGAAAAACCTTCGTTAAAATAATTTTTCTTCAGTTTCTGAAAGCAACATTTCATCTATTATAGAAAGAGCATGCATTAGCCTGGTCCTTTACTTTTGGCTTGCATAAATAGGGACAGTAGAAAAACTCCTAGTAACTAAGCCTACCAGATTTAAGCTACTAAACTCCTCATGACCAAAGGGTTACCACATAACCCCATGGCTGCCCTTTCGGGACATTCTGAATTTTTGCAGCTTGTATTTGGTAGCCTTTTTCTGATGGGTAATGATGAGTCAAAATGTCTTCCAAGCAATCAGGTAATACCTACTTAAATGAGACAGACCAGATCTGAATTTGGCTCATTTTTAAAAAGATTTTCAGAGCCTTGGTGTGCCACAAACTTTGGAAAGGCAGAAAATCAGCAAATTGCTTGCATGTACTTATTCAAAGGTGAGCGACAAATAAGTAACAGTGTAGCTGCCAGATTTTAGATTTTAATTTACATTTTGTAGAGTCAGGTGAACAGACATTCAAGTAAAATATATTTATTTTTTCTGGGATTCAGGACAAACATAAGTGACTCTGGTATTTTGTCTCTCAGCAGCTGATATTATCTCTTTGAAACCAACATTAAATGTATACATCCTCTAGCAAACATTTAACTAGATTTATTTATAATGTTTGTTGTAACAAATGGTACACCACTGCATTTCCTGAGTGGCTTTCCATATCAAAAGAATAAGATTAAGGGCAAAATGCAATCAGTACAATTACAATCCAATGTGCCATCGTATTGGGGGTAGCATGATCTTACTCATCTCCAAATGCCTTCCTGAAGAGCCATGTTTTTACAGGAGGAGGGGGTGGTCCAGATATGCAGGGGTAAGCTGTCCCAAAGGAGGAAGGTCATCACTGAGACGGCGGGAGCCTGAAGATAGCAGCAGTAGAGTCAGAACATATACAAATCTAGCAAGCATCCTATTTGAGCAATACAAAACTATGAAGGCAGAGCACTATGTATGAAAATGGAGGAGTAGTAGGCAAAAAGAAGGGCAGAACTGTCCAAATAGCTACTGATGTCCTACTTAATGCCATCGTGTGGAATGTCCTCTGTAACACTTCTGTTATCTATTATAGTTGATAACATCAATGATACCCTGCCTCGCTCCACTCTCTTCTTGGGGACACAGGGAAAGAAGTTAGTACTAAAGGCAGTAGGCACTTCCTAGTAGTAGATATGCAGTAGTTCTTTACTTTTCATCATGGAAATTCTCACTGCGCAAGCTGGGTTTATGGAAGAAGCCATTTTATTGCTTCATTCCTTCCTCTCAGAATTCTGCTTAAATTTCCTTCCACTGAGAGGAATAGGGAGAAGGAATGAGGGAGATGAATGTCTGTATACTGAGAGATATCAGGACTTACCCCTCTGGAGTATCCTCTGCATTATACACTCAAGAGATAGGCCCTCTCAGTCTGGGCCTCTAGGAATGATGGGTGCACCATAACATTTTGAAGACACCAAATCAGAAGTCTGAAAATTATGGGCACAAGGTAGAGTGATCATTGGAGTGCCAAATAATTTCAACTGCTCAAGAGTCTAAATCACTGTGAACCTGCTCAAATAATATGAGACCATTCTTTTTCCAAAACTATAATAGGTCTGACAGGCAAGTCCTTTAAAGCTGGAATTTATGTGTAATTCTTTCGCAAGAAAGCTTTGTCTGCTACCTCAATGTCCTTTCACTGTCAAACCTTGTCTCTTCCAAACTTTTTCCTAGGATTCCATGTAAGATACATCTGAATTGATGATTTAACAAAGTGATGACAGCAAAAGCAACTCCATTCAGAAATAGATTCCACTGTTTCCCAATCAAAACGCCTTCTAGATGTTGTATGACTACAACCCTAGAATTCCCTAGCCAACATGGCTGTGCTACTTGGGATTGTGCGGAGGCTGATGTGAAGCATTGAAACCTAATTACTTCATTTGTACTACCCGGTGCCAGCCCTAATATCTTTATGAATGTTGCAAATTGCCTTGGGAGCTTTTGAACAAAAGAGAGGCAATTAAAATGTTTTAGATAGACTGCACTAAACATATAGAATTTCCCTAAATTCTTACTGTCTGAACCGGCTGTTTAATAAGCCCCTGAGCAGCAACATGAGCTTTGCTTAATGTACACAATATGCAAAACCTTATTTCTGCAAGTGTTGTCGAGAAGCTGACCCATTACAAGGATGCTCTTTTTACATGAAGTAGCCATTGTTCACAGCTCCAGAGGAGCCAATTTGGAAAGCATCCATATCTCCTGGAGGGTTTGTCTTATGACATTTCCAGGCTTCTAAAGACTGCAGCATGCACACCTCTGCCAATTTCTTTTGCTTGTTTTTTTTTTAAGCCTAACTTCAGAAGATATCAAATTGCAGATTTTGGTGTAGCAGAAAAAAAAACATCTCTTACACACCCCCTTTTCTTTTCTTTTTTTGATACTGCTGCTGTTCTGATGTCATTTTTCTTGGTGGATCTAATCTGCGGAATGGAAGCCCTCTGCAATAAAAAAGGAGGTCTTTTAGAATCACCCATCTTCTGGGACAGCAAGCTAATGCTGTAATGTATGTGCATATGTAGGGAGAAAGTCTGGCACGCATGCATGGGGGAAAATTTGAATCAGGTTTGCACCATGTGATTTACAAATGCATCATTTATCTTCAACCTTGCATCACGCATGAGACTATTACCTCTACCTCCAGCATTATGGTTTGCAGAATGTGGATGATGGGAGATGTGGCTCCACACATCTGGGAAAGAAATAGTCATTAGAGAAGGCTACGCTGAGAATCAAATTTGAAGAGAAGAAAAGCATGTTATGTTTCATTTTTTAAAAATGGTGTTCCATTTCAGTACTTTATTTTTGCTATTCCATTTACTCTATTTATTTTGCAGGATTGGTGTGTCTTTATGTGTGTCTGTGTGTCTATATGTTCAATGCACATGCTCCTGACCCTTTGATGAAGAGCTAGGAGAAATGGCTACAACTGGCCACTCTCTAGCATGCTACTATGAAATAGCTCACACAGTAGCATCATTATCTTCTTTTTAAATATAAGCAAAACTTGCCAGAATGTGGAAACGCTATGTTAAACAAAAAACAGAGGGTGGTTGAAAACTCTTAATTCACTGTGAAGAACCACTAACTTAAATCATACTGCGACAATGATTTCCAAGTGTGAATGAAGGTGAAAATCAGCTTTCTCACTATCAAAATCTTGACTTCCTCCCCCATAGCTCCTCTTCAAATTAAGGTTAAAAAGCCATCTTTTATTTATAAAATAAAAGATTTTATATGGAAGGTAGCCACAAGGGGGCACCCGAGCAGCTATCTCTCTCCCTAATAGAGACCGCGCGGGTACACATGCACAAACTCGCCGCTAGCTCAGTGTAGGAGATTCCCCAGCTTTAATTGACAATAACACAATACGCTACGTCGTTCCTAGAAGTTCAGATAAGGAAAGCACAGGGAGTAGGAGAACGAAAGGCGGAAACATGAAGCCTGCTTGGATGGGGCTCAGGATTCAGTTCCGCAGCTGGTTGCCTTACCTGGGTCCTGAAGGAGGGTCGGAAAAAAATCACACACCCCTTTCCCGCCCCCCTCCGGAAAATTCAGGCACAGTGGCCCTTGAAAGTCCTCCCCCTCGGAGCTTCCCACTCCTTTCTAAAGATCGCCGAGGCTGCGATCCTGGGCTGGCTGCACCAGCTACAAGACCCACGGGGGAGGTTCCGTCTGAGTAACCAGGGCTGTCTCGGATTGCGGCGTGTCTCCATTGCCCCGCGATAGCTCCTCTGCAGGATTTCCAGCGATCAGAGATGCGCAGCCCCGGTCACTGCCATTTTCCACGCATTTCCTCGGAAGTAAACGGCTCCCAGGGAATAGTGTCCGAGGAGCTGGCTTGCTTCTGAGTAAATACCAGTTCACGCCTGTCTAGGTGGGGGGGGGAGGGGAACTGGGAGAATGGAGGGGGGGAAGAGTTTGTCCTCAGATGCAACTTTCACCGATGCGGAAAAGTTGCACCAGCTCGTTCATACTGCAGCCTAGCGCCTCCGCCGCCTTCCTGAAACTGTCTCGGGCTTTCGGAAGCGCGGGCCCTCGGAGAGCCCCGTTTGCTCGCCTCATTCGTCTGTTCCACACGCGCGGGGCGGAGGGAAGATGGGACTCACCTGTTATCGCCTTTTGCCTCCAGCAACCGGTTTTCTCGGTCCTCCGGAGACCTGCAGCCCAAGGGGCGAAGAAACAAGGCGAATGGGTGGAAGGGGCGTCTTCAGAATCCGCCACGCTCCCCGTCCAAGCAACAGGCATTGCGGCTTTTCTCCCTTTCCTTCCCCTCCACCCCCACCTCCCGCCTTCTCTTTTTTGGTTATCCCTTGAATCCGCAGGCTTCGGAGCCTCCCGGAGCGAGGAATCGGTGACCCCAGCCCTCCGCAGGGAGCCCCATCAAGCCCGGGCAAGACGCGGGAAATTTGCCAGGTGATCACCGCCACGCGTGTCAAGGTTGGACTCGTTGTGCGAATGCCTGCGGGAGGCGGACACTACCGGTGTCCGCCTGGTCAGAATTTGGGCAGCTTAGGAGAAATCGCGGCGGAGGGAGTGAGGAAGCCCCGGTTCCCGAGGGGTGGAAGGTAGATGTGTGCTGCTCGGTGGAAGAACCAGCGTGTGTGTGTGTGTATGTGTGCGTGCGCGCGCGCGCCCGTCCTCCCGCCACTGGGCGTTTGAGCGAGGGTGGGTTTCCCCGTTTCTCTGAGAACAACCGCTCTCCTCTGGGGATTGAAAACCCCGCCTGGCACCAGAGCGAGAGAGAGAGAAAGAGAGACCGCCCCTACACACACAGAAGCACACGCACACACATCGCCGCCTGCGACTAGAATTTCGCCCTGAGCTGGGAGAAAGCTTGCCTGCTGAAGTAGGGAGGGATGGTGTAGGAACAGAGAGAGCAACCCAAGGCATAATTCTCAATCCGCGCGCGTGTGGGCAGCCGAATCCAGAATTTCCTTGGATGGCTAAAGCGCTAACATTCCGCGGGGCAAATGAACCTTAGGCTTCTTGGGACGAATGTCGTCATCACCCCACCTTCCCCGCGCGCGCACCCACACATGTAGTCACCCCCCCCCCAAAAATAAAAGCATCAAGTCAGCAAGCTTTAAAGCTCATGAATATTATTGTTCAATGTTCAGGCTGAATTGAACCTCCCAGGCTGGAGAGAAGATGATTACCGTATCCCTGACATGCATTTTACAGAGAGATGAAATAAATCCAGTGTGTGGCAAGATATGTAGAGAGAACGAATGTGTACTGAAATGGAGAAAAGGGTTTATGTGAAAACTTTATTTCTTGAAAAGAGGGGGGTGGGATCAATTGATTGGAGGGCAAGGATGGAGGCTTAAGGGACAGAGAAAGCAGAGCTATTCCAAACCACCCCCCCTTGTATAAGGAGGAGCTTCCATGTTTGTTGTTGTTTGCCTAATTGAACCCTGCTTGCAATTGGTCCAACATTTATACAGACTAGAGGGGGAGAATTCGAGCCCAAATAGATTCTTCTTTTGAAGAATGTATGTACATATAACAGACAGTTATTAAAGATGGCAGGGCATGCAGAACCCAGCTTCTTAAGTACCCTGCTGTATTGGTGTTCCTGGTTATAAGTTTCTGGTCCTCAAAGGTACATTTGAAAATGTGAGAAAAATAAGGAATCGGTATTGGTTACAAAAGCAAGCTGAAATGGATGGCCAGCTATGTTTGGTCTTTTTAAAAATAACCGCACATATACCAAGAAACAGTATGAGAATCATACTGCAAGAGAATCAAATAGAGTTTTTGTATGATGTAGCCTGTCACTCAATCACTTGCAGGGGATCTCTATCTCCCACCCCCTGAAGTGAGGCATTAAAATCAAGACCAGGTTTTTGTCTTTTTAAGAACCACCCAAAAGGACATAGAATAATACGCTAGCTTTCCAATTCTTCAAAAATCAGCAGACAAAATGAATAAACGAAACAAAACCTAGGGAATATGAAGGAAACAAGAAGCCTGGCACTAGGCCTAGCCTATGAGTCATCTATAGGTCAAGGTCAGTCTCAAAATGGTGGTTCTGAACTTAATGCGGTTGCCTAGATATTACCCAAAATAGTCTCCCTCTTCTCTTAGCCTAAAATGGTTATACCTGCTGGGATGGACAGAGACTTTATAGCAACTGATAAATTCCATTTCAATACAAAACTCTGCAACTGCCAACTCCTTATGCAAAAAATGTAAAGAATGATCACATTTGTATAGTTGTCACTATCTTGCCTGACAGTTGCACTGAATCTCACAATAGATAATTAGTGGACAAATAGACATAAATATGAATTGCATTAAGTTCAAAAAGATCAGAGGTGGAAGACTGCATTAAGAAATGGGGCCAGACACTCTCTTCTTTATCCTTGCTCTCCTGCCATTAGAAATGTATCGTTACTTTGCAAGCTTCACATAAGTCCAGTCTACTTTTCTGAGGGTTAGGCATGAAAGCAATAGGCAAGAAACTCTGGATTCAAATTCTGCAAAGCCACAGGATGATTGGCTTGTTTTGATTTAGCATGATGTATAAATCCAGCTATTAAAGGAGAATATTTGTAGCTCAGCGTTGATATGAGGAGTCCTTAACAGATTAACAGAGTTGGAAGGTACCTTGTAGGTCATCTAGTCCAACCCTCTTCTCAAGCAGGAGACTCTACAGCATTTCTGACAAATGGCAGTCCAATCTCTTCTTGAAAGTCTCAAGTGATGAAGCTCCCACAATTTCCGAAGACAAGCTGTTCCATTGGTTGATTGTTCTCACTATCAGAAAATTCCTCTTTGTTTCTAGGTTGAATTTCTCCTTGTTCAGTTTCAATCCGTTATTCCTTGTCTGGCCTTCAGGTGCTTTGGGAAATAGTTTGACGCCTCCCCTCTGTGGCAGCCCTTCAGATAATGGGTCACTGCTATCATGTCTCCCCTGGTCCTTCTCTTCATTAGACTAGCCATGCCCAGTTCCTGTAACCATTCTTCATATGTTTTAGTCTCCAGTGCCCTAATCATCCTGGTTGCTCTTCTCTGCACTTTTTTGTGCAGAGAAACAGCTTGGTGTTTCTGAGTTTGCTTGTTTTCTTGAAGACATTTCATTACCCCAAACTAGGTAACATCATCCGTGCTAGAGTTACCCTTACCCTAGCACTGATATCACTTAGTTTGAGGTAATGAAACATCTGCAAGAAAACAAGCAAATTCAGAGCACCAAGGACCCCTCAAATCCAGCTATGGTCATTTACAAACAATTACTTTTATTAATGCAGCTCATTATGATTATTCAATTACCTAATTAGCTATGTTTAAATTAACTATGTGAATTGTGAAGTCAGTTACTGACATATGGTTCCTCTGAAAAACTTACAAAATCTTGCTCAAAGTATTTTCTTCCCCACTAAAAATAGAAATACTTTTTCATTTTAGCTTTTAGAAGGACGTTGATCTTTATATACTTCCTAGGCCTGTTGATAGAGACCTGGACTCAAGATGACTTTTAATCACTTACTCATTATATACTGCAAGATTGCTCCAGATGAAAACTTTGGGAATGAACTTTGGGATTTCTACAAGACTAGAATAAAACCACTGGATGGAAATACTGGCTAAAGATATCAAAAATTTATCTTGTTCCCTTCTGCTTGAAATTTATATGTGGTATCATAAGCAACCCTAGATTAATCCTGGGAAAGAGATAAGAAGTTTGAAACCAAGCCAATTTTATATATTCTTCTTGCTGCTGAAAGCTGTGCAGGGGTTCAGGACAACAGTGGGTTGGATCCCAATAAGCTTTATGGAAATCTCAACACATTCAGTGAGACTTTCTTCAAACACGGTAGCCTTATTATGAAGAAAATAGAATTAGTGTTATTGTTTAGAAATGTAGTAGGAAAATAGAAAGATGGAGTCTATGGAGTCAGTTTATCCCAGGGGTTGGCAACTTTAAACATTCAAAGAGCCACAAAGGTCCTAACTAGAGCCAACCAGAAGTCAGCTTACCCAACCATAAAATCTCCTCTTAGTGCGGTGTCCTTTTTCCTCTATCTGTCCTAACCAAAAGCCCTATCAATTGTGAGCTGACTGGCAACAGGGAGCTGCAGCAGAGGGATGAAAGAGCCACATGCAGCTCCAGAGCCGCAGATTGCTAGCCCTGGTTTATCCATTTAGTTCAGCGCTGCCTTCCCTAACCTAACATCATTTAGATCTTTGTTTCTACGATTCCTATCTTCTCCAATATAACCAATATTTCTGTAAATCCTGTTCTTAGTGAAGGAGAATGTATCAGGCAGTGGCCTCCCAGATACAGGAATCTAATATCAGGTGTGGTGATAGATCTTTGTAAAATGAGTAAGATAAATCAAGTATTGGTGCAGCTTGCTTCACTTCGAATAATCTCATACAAAGCATGTTCATCGCCACCCTGTGCCAAACGCTCACAACAAAATTTAAACAAAAGTTAGTCACACAAAAATGAGACGTTTAAGTAAAGGTGCTGGAGTGAGCAGAAGAGAAAAAATAAAAAATGAGACCATAAGGAAAGAATTGGCATAGAACCAACCTTAAATTACATACTAAAACAGCAAATAAAATAGTAATTTGATCACCTGGAGGGGACATTGTTGGATTCCAGACCATTTGCATGGGTTTCAAACTGGTGGCCTGTGGGCCGGATGCATCAGGTACAGACCACGCCCACCCTAGCTCCGCGAAGGCAAAAAATATCACGATACATCATATGACATCAACGTGACGCAGTGAGTTTGACACCCATGGTATAAGGCAGATACAGAAAAAGGAGGTCAAAGATCACAAGGCAGATTCAAAAGAAAATGGAGAGACAACATCAAAGACACTATAACAACATCAATTAACAATGACAAACCCCAACTTTTTGTACATTTCCTGAAATATCTGGTGCAAGTATATAAGTAACAGTTTATGCTGCAATATCACAATGCATGTTTCATGTGGGCATCTGTAATTTGGATCACATCTCCTGTTTCCTTGAAACTAGCTTGAAGTTTAGTGAGAGGTACTACTGAGAACCATCTCAAACTCATCTTCCAGCCTCTTGTGATGGAGAGGACTATGTCCTGGCAGCAGCCTTAGAATCAGAAATATATTGATCATGGGAAATAGGTTTACAGCCGGAAGAGTCATTTCCCAACTATTATTTGCTGTACCAGTTTTTGTCCTGTGTCTTGGGGTTATGTTAGAGTTTTAAAAAGCAAGATACTTTCATATGAAATGTCCTTAAACACAACTGAAGTTCAGCATTGTTATATAACGTTCTGATGTCAACCAGGGCTATAGGGCAAGTTATTTGAGAAAAAGAGGCTATTGTCCCAAGCAAATGATGTCATAACAAGGCACCCAAGAGAGAAAAAGAAAAGAGCCAAGACAGCTCTGGCATTTCTTGGCTTTGGCTATATCATTAGCTGAGCCAGGCAGATGCCTCCTACGGAAGACTAGAGAGTGACAATGAAGCTTGGAAAAAAATGAATTAGGTGTATTCCTTATGGCCTGCTTATTTCTTTCAAGTGTGGCCAAGGAGTTGTCCCACCTGATCAGTTTTGAAGGAAGATTCAGGTTCCTGTCTGGTTAGCTTCTGTGCATGGAGTAGAAAAATGGCCATCTTGTCCTTTGCTTTAGGCACAAATGAGTTTTCAGACACTTTTTTATCTTTAACTGTCCCCAATGGAGGCTGAATGAGAGAAAAGAGAAAAGTCAGATTCTGAGTAGCTGCACAGGTTTACTTTATGGAAAAATACAAAGTAGACCTGAAAAGATTTTTTTTTAATTAATTTGTATCTTTTACCATTTTAGTTCTGCTGCTTTATCATACTGAAAAAGTAGAGAAAAGATGTATTAAAGTTTGAGCACATTGGCTAATCTTTCCATTGCATTCATAAAATGCCAGTTGATAAACAGAGAACTCCATGGCCCTTAATGTGGGTTAGCATTATCTTTCCATATATGATCCACACTGATAGAATCCATGCTTGATATATCCATAATTCTTCATATAATTATACATTCCAACTTTAATTCAAAACTGCATTCACATTTTTGAACTATTCCCCAGTCTGTTCTAACAACTTATAGACATTTGAAAAGTCATGAGAAAATAATTATTTTACATTTCAGCAAACTGAAGTTGACACCCAACTTCTTTAAAACATTTTCTGGGAAGTCAAAGATTATCTCTGAATTAATTTAATTTTGAAACCATGCAGGACTGACTTAATATGATTTCTTGCCCCAATAAAACCTAAATATGAGATGATGTCTAATCAATTTTAAGGATGGAAAGTGATGGAATTCCTACTAGAAGTCACCTATGAGGGCAGCTATGTAAATTTGTTTAATAAATAAACAAATACTGACACTAAGTATGTCACTGGAAATCCATTTTGCTTCAAAAATGTAATTTACAGAATAAGAAAGCATTTTTTTTCTTTTTTAAGAAGCTAAAAGAATTGTTCCTTTTTATCAGCATAGATAAGCATCATGCCAAAGTGCCTGTTAAAAACTTGGCATCAATCTTTAACAAAAATATTGGGCAAGTGCTCACAGAATTCATAGGATCATTTTCTAGTTTCAAAATAACCATGATGTAATCCTTGTAGCATGATTTTGGTAAGATCCGTTTTTAAAAAGAATACTCATATAACAAAACAGAAACAAAGTTTTGTTTAAATTTTTGATGTCATTCTGTGGATTATATAAAAGCCCATGGGCCTTTCCAGATTTCTTTGTGATAATAGCATCAAATTCTTCTTGCAGTATTAAACTCTTGACTAACTCTCCTAAATAGGCATCTAAATTTTTGGAAAATTATTTTTAATATTTAAAATCATACATTCAATATATAGCCCATCAATTGCAAAATTTTGACCTATATATTTAATGCCATTAAGTTGAAATTAATTTCATTTTAATTACGGTACTATGAATTGTCCTCAATTGTCCTTTAGTGTACTTATTGTATTAATATGTTGTAATCATTTCAAATAAGAAGCCAATATTTAGCAGTTATTTCTCCCTGTTCACAAAACACTCTTGTTTTCATATAATTGGCTAACAATTTAACTGATCTAAAGTCATAACGTGCTTCCAAAGTCTGATTGGTAGCATGTATGTCTTTGTATATATGTATGTTTATGTGTTTGTACACACGTGTTATGTTTTATATGTTCTAGTGTACGCCGCCCCGAGTCCTGCCTGGAAAGGGAGCGGCTAATAAATTCAATATTATTATTATTATTATTATTATTATTATTATTATTATTATTATTATTATTATTATTATTATTATTATTATTATTATTATATACATTTCCTTAATTTCTTTTTCTCACTATCTGTATTGTGGCTCTCATTTTTCCTCCAGGCAATAAAAGGAAGATATTATCTTAAGATATATACATATATATACAGTACATATATACATGCTTAAATGTATCCCAAACTACTATCACATTAATCAATAGTTTATTTCTTCAAAAATGTATCTGCTTTGTGTTAATCAACAAAATAAAGATCCCCTAACAATCACAAATTCAAATGTCACCTTCCTTGAACTATCAATTTTCCCTAACACAACTAATATTACAAACAGATGCATGATCAGAAATTATTATTGATCCAATATATCTGTCAAGATTCCAAGTAACAGACCCCAAAGCAATCAAAATTCCGAGGCCAAGGTGCTCCAGGGTTGACAATATCATTTCTCAACTAACTGAACCATTGATCCAAAAAATAGTCAAACAAAACATGTGGCTATGTGGAGTTGATTAAAAAGTATACTTCTGTTTAATTGAACTCTATTTTCTGCTTATGTCCATTAAATTAAATTCATGAATGCATCCATGGAGAATTTTTCAATCTGGGGAATAGGTTTCTTTCTCATAACATTTTATTTCAATCCTTCAGCTACAGATGTGGCCCACCAGTAAATCAAAAAAGACTTGCCTGCTGGCCAACCTGCCTCATCCTGACTCCCATAATGATCTGGTAATATGTTTTTGATTGCATTGCATGGCTCAAAAATATAGTATCAATGCATTACCCATGAAAGGCAGGGTTTGCTTATATATGATATCCATACTCCTACACCAAAGTTGAATCTCTTGGGAAAAAATGCTTACATGCTAGCAACCACTAGCAACCACTCAGTACGATATAGTGATCAAGGTGTTGGAATGGCACTAGAATACCATGAGTCAAGTCTTCTCTCAGACACAGATGCTCCCTGGATGGCTTTGAGTCAATCATTCTCTCTTAGTCCACTTATGTCACAAGATTGTTGTTATTGTAGGAAGGAGGGAGTGCTATTTATATCATCTTGAGTCCTCAATGAATACAGGATATAAATCTAACCAATAAAATAAGGAAGTAGTCTGGCTGGTGACCATTACTTTAATACAGTGGAAAGACATAAAGCTATGTGAACTATTTAGTATAAAGCTTACGTTATAGAAGAAGAAGAAAATTGGAGACTAAAACATATGAAGAACGGCTGCAGGATTTGGGTCTGGCTAGTCTAAAGAAAAGAAGAATCAAGGGTGAGATGATATTTGAGGGGCTATCTCAAAGAAGAGGGGGGGTCAATTTATTTTCCAAAGCACCAGAAGGCAGGACAAGAAACAATGGCTGAAAACTAATCAAAGAGAGAAGCAACCTGGAATTAAGGAGAAACTTCCTAACAGTGAGGACAATTAACCAGGGGAACAGCTTGCCTTCAGAAATCGTGGGTACTCCATCACTGGGGGTTTTAAAGAAGAAACTGGACAGCCACTTGTCTGAGATTGTATAGCTTCTACTGCTTGAGCACGGGGCTGGACTTGAAGACCTCCAAGGTCCCTTCCAGCTCTATTCTGATTCTGATTCAAAATGGCCCAAGAATATGTAAAAACAGCACTAAGTACCTCCACAAAAATTATACCTACAATTGCAGGGAGAGACAGAAGAAAAAGAGATACAGGGTCTATAATTCTTTCACCTTTCACCTCACTTCAATTTGACTATTAATTCATGTATGCCAGATGTTTACAATAGGGAGAGGAAAACTAAAATGTGAGTGAAAAATAAACGCATTAACAAGCAATTCTGAGCACTATAATCCCTATGCTTTTAGAGGGCACCAGGTTAGGCCTGACTATATTTTTCTCTCAGACACGCCAGTGGATTGGAGAGAATTAAAAGCAAGAGTTATATTCATCTCATAGAATGTGTAATTTGTAGAAATTCACAGATGGTTTTAAGAACGCAAAGAAAAACAAATCCATTTATGAAGGCCATCAATGGCTTTTTAAAAATGAATAAAGAGATGATATGTTCACTGGCAGCTATCAGTCACAAGAGCAAAATTCTCAAATTCCATTTTCAGAACTTGAATATAATTTCAGATCAACTTTCCTCAAACTTATGTTTTCACATATGGCCAATTTTAGATCCCATCAGTCCAGCTGGGGTGGGCATATAAGAACTACTTACTTTTTTGCCATGACAGTACACATGTAATATCATCTGTACCTTCTTCTGTAATAATAAGAGTTTCCAATCTGTTATTAGCTTATGGGGATGCATTTCCTAAGGAAGGGAGAGACATGGAAATGAGTAGGTTAAATAAATATGGATTTCAACTGAGGAACAAGCAGAAAATGGATATTAATCACATCACTTCCCCAAAGAAAATGCATCATAGATAAGATATATATTGCACAACTATACAAATGCTAACGTGTGTGTGTGTGTGTGTGTGTGTGTGTGTGTGCATGCATGTGCATGCATATTTTTTTCCTTTTATGCAGTGGTGGGTTTCAAATTTTTTAGAACCTCTTCAGTAGGTGTGGCCTGTTTTGTGGGAGTGGTTTGGCGGTCATGTGACTGGGTGGGAGTGGCTTGGCAGTCATGTGACTGGGTGGGAGTGGCTTGACAGTCATGTGACTGGATGGGAGTGGTCAGCTTGCAAAATGTGAAACTCACTTAACAGTACTCTTGCTTAGCATCCAAAATGTTGGCTCAGAAACTCTGGCATTTGAAGCACAAAAGTCTTAAAGCTGTCAAGTTACAAGACCCTTGCACCCCTAACCCTTTAGAAAAAAAACCCCAGGGGTGTTCAAACTTGACAGCTTTAAGACTTGTGCCCAGAATTCCTATATACATACATACATACATACATACATGCAATTTTCATGACTCGCCAGCATCTGCATCTATAGATAAAAGTATGCCAATAAAATGTACATTCATTTCACTGTCTCCCATCTATGATCCAGCTAGAAGTATTCATCCATCTACGATTTTTTTCACATTTAAAATGACCTTCATCTTGACAATATTCATGTTACATTTAGCATAAAAGATAGGTAGTGGATATTGCATATCAAGCATTTTGTATATCATCTTAAAACATGCTCACTAAATATCGGAATTCCACATGATACCAAACAGAAAATTCTTTCTGCTCACCAGGAGGCGCAGAGAAGAGTGCATTATCCACAAAAGCCACTTCTGGATGTCTATTGTAGTTGTGAGGAGCGGACGGAAAAGAGCCCGAAGTCCAGCGGAGGCAGGAAGGTTCTCGGCACTCTGGGAAGCCACAAAAGCAACTGGGTAGCGCCGAGAACCTTCCTGCCACCGGTGGACTTCACACTGTTCTCTGTGCGCTCCTCGTGACTGCAGTAGACATCCAGAAGCGGGTTTGGGGGCTAATGGGGCCTGGGCTTCCAGCCCGATGGCCCCTGCCGCTTCTCAAAGTCTATTGCAGTCGCAAGGAGCGGGCGGAGAAGAGCACGAAGTCCAGCGGAGGCAGGAATGCAAAAACGATACCTACTACTCCCTTGCAAGGGGAGCGAACGAAACTGGCTGGATATCTGCTCCCCACCTCACCTGTCTGGAGCCGCCGAAAGCTTTAGACTCTGGTGGTGGTACTGGTTTCCTGCCACTTTGGCATCCCTGAAAGGTGACTCCGCATTCTCCCTTTACTTCGCCCCTCCTCCCTTCAAAAGCGGTGAGGCACTTTCTTAGCATTGGTTGCCCAGCTGGCAGAGCCCCTTGCGCACGCCTCCTGCTCCTCCTCACTCCCCAAAGGCTCTTCTCCTCCTTCCCGGAGCTCAGCGGGAGCCGGGCACAAGGGATGGGAGGCTGCTTTTGAAACCACACCTTGGAAAACTTTGCTGGGAAGGGAGGTGGGGAACCAGTGGAGGAGGATGCCCTGGAACGCCCCCATGCTTTGCTCGTGACCATGCCTCTTAGGCAACTTCAGGGAGGCCCTAGGAGACCGGCTGCATAAGCTGTCGCCCGCAAGGAGCGACAGAACGGGCGGGGGAGGCAAGCAAGAGGGGCAGGGTAGGCGCTCCATGAGGAACCTATTCTAACCAGTTCAGTAGATTTGTGGAACCACTTCTACCGAAGAGGTTAGAGCCGGCAGAAACTCACCCCTGCTTTTATGATTCCGTAAACCCTTTTATCAGGATGGATTGGGACGTCTGAATGGAGATGAGCATTTATTGACCAGATTCCCTTCCTGAAACCTATGCGGAGTTCGCAGCAGATATTTCCTCTTTGCGCCCTGATAGAGAAACATCTGTCATTGCGTAGGAATAATTTTTGTCAGTCAGAATCCTCAAGGTCATCACTTGATGAACATAACTTGGATAAAATATTTCTTCAGACTAACTGTGAAAATATCCAAAACTATGGTCTGGGTTCCACTTTACACTAGACTATAATGCAGTTTGCTTCATTGTGGCTAATGCAATGTATGAACACTGTGTCTGTGGTTTTGTAAACAAGTTTTATGCAAGTGAACTCAGTTGTTGTGGCTTTGAATCATATATGAACTCAGTCATTCTGAGTTATTCAGCAAACCATAGCTTAAAACTCTGAGGCATATATGAGGTATTTGATCATAGCTAATCTCTTTTTTGTAAACATACAAAACCTCTTGTAAAATACTTTATTTCACTTCATTATGCACCATGGATTTTATAAGTCTAATTTCAGCATGGTAGGATGAAATTATTTTTCAGGATGAAGGTAATCATTGCTTTTTAATTTATTATTTTAATATCATCCCATCACTTTACCATTTGCTTATTTATCAATGCAGCACAAATTGTGGCTTTTTATGAGCCACAAATAATAGCGACATATGGAGGTGCAAGAACAACTGTTGCCTTTTGCACAAACCAGTTTTGTGTACAATAGCCGTTTCTTTGCCGAAACAATTATACAAAGTTTGCTGCCTTGTTGTTATACATTTCTTTCCCATCAGTGGCTAAAACTTTTGCAGCCTTTTGGGGACTGGATGTATTGCAAAATTCCAAGATGTCTTTAAAAATCAGAGTATTGATAAAATGACATCAAATGTTCCAGCAGTTCAAGCTGGCTGATGGTAATGTCAAAAATGTCAACTCTCAATATTAATCCTATAAGGTATGGTTTGGAGGAATATGTGGTCTTCCAAAAAAAAATAGCTGTTATAACTTATTTCAGAGCTTCAGCCATAGTTCAAGACTAGCAACCTAAAATTTGTGGTTATCATCACACGGTAAATCAAATAAAAATCTCATTTAATTAATGCATACAAATTGGCACTTGTCCCTGTCGTATATGTTTGATTGTAACTAGATGTTGTTGATTGTTATGTCATCTGAACAGATGGTGGAACTTAAGACTCGAGATGTATATGGCAAATCCCAAATGGTGACTATTTTGCAAGTGTAGATTATGCAGTAAGATTACAAAGCTTGGTTTTTCAGTGAAATCCAGAGGAATGTAAAATGGTAGCATTCACTAAGATTTAGCACGGCCTGCAAATTCAGACTCAGACATTATGGCATTGTGGAAATGGCTTGTTTTCTAGTAGCTTCGGTGGGAGGGGCTACAACAGGGTTTGTTACAGCCTGATTGGTCCAAAGACTGAGGGATTTTTCTTTAAGTATCCTCCTTTACCTCCTGGTTCCCAGTTCCCTCAGTCTTTGGTCCAAGCATTAGCTGTGGCTCCTGTGAGGTTGATTATTAGTATGTATTGAATTGGATTAATTGGATATTCTAAATTGCCTTAAAAGTTTTAGAGACTATTGTCTCGCTGAGGGAGCAGGGAGTTTTCCCATGCTCCCAGGAGCTTCCTGAGAGCTGTGGCTCTTCAGGAGCCTGCAATCTACGCGCTAGACAAAAAGCGGGCGTTTTTTTCCTGAGGCTCTCAGCCGTAATTGAAGGAGAGCTCTCGATCGGCGTTTTCGCGCAGCCCGGAGCCTTGCGGCCAATTCAAAGCCCTGCGGCGGCGCTTATCTTGCCGATCACTCGCCGCAGCTTCAAAGGGCTGCCGCGCGTCCCAACTCCTCGACAAGCGCCGCTCGCAGTCGGCGAGGCGGCTGAAGCAGGAGCAGACATACTCTGAGATCTCCGATTCGGCTCGTTGCGAGGCTAAACCCCTCAGGGCCTTTAAAATAGTGAATCGGAACGCCCGGATCTTCACCCACGAGGTGCGGTGGCCATTTTTTTCCATTAACATTTCGTTATTATTATTGTAGTTATCTAACATCTTTATAATAAATCTAGACAAAAATTTATTACTAGAATTTATAAGCACCCAGGAAAGATTACATCTTTTTAACAAAATCTAAACAAATATAATTAATGAATCTTTTCCCCAGGTCCCATATTATAGTTTATATCTAAATTGTAGTAAAATTTATAGGTACCCAGAAAGAATTACATCTTCATAACAAAATCCAAACTAAAAAGTATTAATAAAATTGATAAGTCTTTTTCCCAGGTCCCAATTTACAGTTTATATCCAAATTGTTTTCACTAATTAGAGTTGTTGTTTCACTATTACTATCATAATGAATTATCTGTTAATGAATAAACATTTTAAAAAGAACAAGAACATTCTATAAGCATCTACAAAATCCTACTTATTAATCACCAAAGATTAACTAAGTTTTTAATTATCAGCATTCATTGTCAACCTGTGTCTATCCAGTAACAAAACACTCTTATCTCTTTAGCCAGTCGTTGCGTCAATTCTCTTATTAATTTCTTTATAGAGTTCTTAAAGACTTCTCTCCACACTTTTTTGCTCAAAAAATCTCTCAAGTAGTCTCGTTGCCCTTCAACTGGAATTGACATTAAAATATCTTTGATTATCAGACGTCTTTCCAAAGCTGCTTCTCCTCCTAGTTCCATCATCAAATCCATATATTGAGAAGAGGGATAGAGCTCCAAATAATCAAATTCACTTTTCCATATCTTTCCATTTTTACTCATAGGTGCTTCATTAGTAAGTTCATCTGTTATCTTGCCTTTATCTTCTATATCTTCTATATCTTTATTCTCTTCTTTAGTTTTGGGAGCTCCAATCTCTTCCACTTTTTCTGCGCATAGCAATAATTTATCCAGCTTCTTTCCAAATCTCTCGAATCCTTCCAATATATTTTGAAGTCCATCCCAAACATCTTGTAAGCTTGGGGTTTTCTCATCTGTATATGGATACATATTTCCAAAAGGAGAAAAAAAGATCTAAACTCCACTGCCACTCTCGCCTTCAATATCTCTTTAATGTATAAAAATGCCTTTATTTTGGATTTACTTAAGCACAAGTTTCTTCTAGTTTTTTCAGAAGAGGGGGGTTCTATCTTTTCTTTGCCTTTCCTTGCCCAAAATATTTCTCACAGACACTGTAGAGAGACAGTCCATGTCCTTGAATTGTTATCAGTTTCCATAAACAAGCTGCAAACCCTCCAACTTCAGTAAAATCAAAAAAAGTAAGACAAGGTATACATTGTTTCAGAAGAAGAAAAAAAACCCAAGTTCTGGCTTCCGAGTGGCAGATTCAACTTTTTCTTATTTGTTTCAGGCTTAAAGAACAAAACAAAAATCACTAAGTGTCTTTAATAGAATTTAATAAACAGTAGGAGGAAGAGTTGTTAAGATAAAAAAAGGGTTTTAGTTCAGCCAAAAAATAAAGTAACAAGAAGTAGAAAAAAAAATCAATTCATTCACTTGAGAGGAGAAACAGGAAGCAAACAATCACTTCAATCCACAAAACGTTGTTACATAGAAAAAGAAGAAGAAAAACTTTCTAAGGCAGTCCAATTAAGATAAATTTCGCCGCTTTGTTCTTAGCTTAAAGGACTAATTTATCTTAAAAAAAAGTTTTTTCCCTTGGGCAGTCATTCTCAAAGAAAAAAAAATCTCACCCAATCGACTCACTTTCATTTTCACTGCCTTTCCTCCGGAGCCGTCTCCGACTTTGTCAGCCTGGGGGCTGTCTGTTTACTGCCAATTTGGAGAGCTTCCCTTGGGTCAAACAGGGACTTTGCGATATCCCTGTGACCACCAAGGATTTGTCTCCCTTTCACCGTCTCTTCGGGATGGTTTAGGTCCATACGGACCATTACAGCGGCAAAAGAATCAACGGCGGTCTCGGACTATCGAGACCGCACATTGTGTCGTCGCGACGCCTGGCTCACGAATCGTGCGGCGGCCATTTTGGTGCAACCTCGTGGGCGGCGGCCTCTCCACCTCGTGCAAGGAGCAGTTTGAACAGGCCTGGGCAGCCGCTGGTGAGAGGCACGCCAAACCTCGTGGAACTGCTGCAACAAGGCTTCTTCTGAGACCGGCAGGCACCCAGCAAGACACGTGAGTGAGGCATGGCCTCCACAACTTCGGATGCACAGGCCCAAGGAGAAGGGGTGGAGGAGACCCAGGGCAGGCTTAGGCCCAGAACAGCGGCCTCCAAGCCTACGGCAGAGCAACGCCCTTCTAGAGCTGCTGCCAGGGATGAGTCTAGAAGACAAAGGGCCCTGGAAAAACAGGTGGCCAGAGCCAAGAGAAGAGCACAAACATCTAGGCCTGACTCTCCCAACAGATCTAGGTCTCCCCTTGGGGCTCACTCTCAGACTTCTGACTCCCCTGTCAGGGGCTTCAGTCCTTCATCACCTTCGGTTTCCCCGGCCAGGCCCAGGAGGGAGGTGACCTCCCCCTCTCCATCCATTTCCCTCAGAAGTTACAGGGCAAGAATGGAAGATCCAGGGGAAGGGGAATCTAAGGATTATTTGCCACCAGCTCAGAAGTTACAGGGCAAGAATGGAAGATCCAGGGGAAGGGGGATCTAAGGATTATTTGCCACCAGCTCAATTGGCACCACAGGGGCACTCTCGTGACCCTTCAGAGGAGGATCTTGAGGATTTAGAGAACTTACCTCCCAACATCAGGAGACTAATTTCTGCTGCCATTTACAAAGGGATCTCCTCGGGCCTAGCTCAGAGAGATTCATCCCAGGGTAGGCCTACTCCTGCGGCGGCTGCCAGGGGCACGTCTCCTCCTGTTGCCAGGGGTCATGATATTCCCAGACATCCTTCTCCCTCGGTAGTCAGCGAAGGTTCTATTCTGGGAGAGCCCGCTCACATTGACCTAGGGTTCTCTGAGGATGAGGAGGCGGCATCTCCTGAGACTCCGGTATTCCCGGGCCTTTTTCCTCCTCCTGCCTTTAAGCCTATGTTACGCAAGGCCAAAAAGACCACGCAAATTGGCATGGGGGCCCCTCCGGCGTTCCAACATAGGGATCCAAATCTGGCCATGTTCATTAATCCCAACACGGATTAGGAGGATGTGCCAGCCCCTCCCCTATTCCTGGAGGTAGTTCAAAATCAGTGGGCTAGACCTTCTTCTCTGCCCAACCCGGGTGGTAACGACAAGCGTTACTACAACATGGAGCAAGCCTTTGCTCAAGCGCTGCAGCTTCCCACAGTGGACGCTTCGGTCGCCCTGCTGGCCAATGCCTCCTCTGTAGTCACGGGCGATGTGGCCGACAAACTAAAACCGGAGGACAAGCGAGCAGAGCTTACTCTGCGTAAGAATTTCAACGCTTCTGCCTGGGCTATTAAAGCAGCCGTGGCAGCCTCCTACTTTAACCGCACCACGGTTATGTGGCTCTGGCAATTGCAGGACCGCATACCAATTCAGGATGAGCGTCTTCACCAAGACCTCACCAAAATTATCTCGGCCACCCAATTCTCAGCGGACGCCACCCTCGATTCCGGGGGGGGGCATCAAATTTGCGTCCAGAGCACTATCCACCTCTGTGACGGCGCGGAGACTCTTGTGGCTCCGAAATTGGCAAATGGACAACAAGTCCAAATGGAGTCTGGCAGCGGCGCCCTTTACGGGTCCCAACCTCTTTGGGACATCTCTAGATCCCATTTTGTGGAAAACAAGGATAAGAAAAAGGTCCTTCCTTCCAACACAAAGAGGACAGACAACTGCCCGTCTTCGTACCGTAGGTCCTCTTCATTTAGAGCATCGGATCAGGATTACCGACAGCAGAGGTACACCCCCTATAGGTATGATAGGCAGAGCCAGCGCCCTTACTATCAGGATAGGAACAGGTTCCAGAGCCAGTCCAAACGGCCCTTTCACGGGGGGGGATGGCCATCCCTTCCGCAGGGGGAAATGACTCGAACCCAAGTCTACCCATAGGCAGCCACCTAGCGTCCTTCGCAGACCAGTGGGATCGAATAACATCCGATGCCTAGGTCAGGGCGACAGTCAGGGAGGGACTCTGGCTGGAGTTCCTCGCCCCTCCCCCGACACTCTTCAGAACTTTCCCCCCATCCAGGGACCCGGAGAGACGGCGCCTGATGTTCCTCACAATACAGCACCTGCTGGAAACTCGGGCAGTCGAACCGGTTCCTCGGGTGGAGTGGGGTCAAGGCGTGTACTCCAATCTGTTTGTTGTTCCAAAGAGCTCCGGGGGATGGAGGGCGATCTTAGACTTGAAGCGTCTAAACTCTTACCTAGTCTACCGATGCTTCAAGATGTCCTCCCTCAAATCGATCCTCCTCGGGATAAGACGGGGAGACTTCATGGCTTCAATAGATCTAACAGAAGCATATTTGCACATCCCAATTCGGCCATCCCACCGCAAATTTCTCCGTTTCTCCCACGGGGGTCAACACTTTCAATACAGGGCTCTTCCTTTCGGCCTAGCCTCGGCACCCCGTACATTCACGAAGGTCCTGGCAGCAATGGTGGCTCACCTGCACTCAAGGCCGGTGAGACTACATTGCTACCTCGACGACGTGCTCGTCCTCGCTCAGTCCCAGTCACAAGCGGTACGGGACTTGCAGACCACCATTCAGATGTTGCAATCCCTGGGCTTCTCCATCAACTTTCCCAAAAGTCATCTCTCACCCTCGATGACAATCCTCCATTTGGGCACGGTGATAGACTCAAGATCGGGTCTGGTTCGGCTCTCTCCAGACCGGCTGACAAGTCTTCAGAAGCTCGCACGACACGTCCACTCAAGTCGGTCCACTTCCATCCTGACCTTAGCACAATTATTGGGCAAGATGGTGTCGTGCATCGAGATCGTGCCGTGGGCACAGCTACACTCCAGGACACTTCAGTGGACTCTCATTCTGTTCCAGAGGCGGAAGCTGAGCAACTCTCCGCGCCCCATTTGGATTCCGCTGGACCTCCGATGGTCCCTGAAGTGGTGGTTGTCCCCGTCTCTAAACCGCGGGACCGAGTTCTGGGAGCCGGACCTCATTACCATCACGACGCATGCGAGTCTCTTCGGATGGGGAGCAGTGATGGAGTCCAGCCTGGCGCAGGGTCGATGGTCCAAGTCCGACCTGCACCACAACATCAATTGGCTGGAGCTGAAGGCGGCACGCCTTGCCCTGCTTCATTTCCGGGTCTCGATCTCCAATCGACATGTCCTCCTCCTTCGTCAAGGGGGGACACACTCCAGAAGCCTGTGGCTGGAGGCTCGGAAACTGGGCAGATGGGCAGAAAGGAACCTGGCCTCGATCCTGTCAGAACACATCTCAGGCGTCGCCAATCACCAGGCGGACTGGCTGAGCTGTGCAACAATAGATCACGGCGAGTGGCAGCTCGACCCAGAGATATTTCACAGGATCTGCCTCAGGTTCGGCGATCCACTGGTGGACTTGTTTGCCAGCCCGGGCAACTCGAAGCTTCCCCGCTTCTTTTCCCGCTTTCCGGCTCATCACGCGGAGGGCACGGATGCCCTCAGGTGTCCGTGGCCTCCAGGCCTGCTTTATGACTTTCCTCCCGTTCCCCTGATCAAGGGCACCCTGAGGAAGATAGTTTTGGAGGGGGACCTAGTCATCCTGGTGGCCCCGTTTTGGCCGAGACGCCCATGGTTCACGGACCTTGTCCAGCTGTCAGTGGCCCCCCATTGGCGGATTCCCCAGGAGGAGGTAGCCTTACGCCAAGGGGTCCTGAGTCACCCAGAGCCCGAGGGGCTCCAGCTGACCACCTGGCTATTGAACGGAGCCTCCTAAGGGGTGCCAATCTTTCCGCCAAGGTCATTTCTACCATCGAGGCATCCAGGCGTCCCTCGACCACGCGTATTTATAATTCTACGTGGTCGGCCTTTGCGTCCTGGTGTGGGAGATTCCAATTAGACCCGACCTTAGCTTCAGTTGCCCAGGTCCTCGAGTTCCTGCAACATGGGCTAGATCGCAGGCTGTCCCATAATACGCTGAAAAGGCAGACAGCTGCCCTGTCCTCAGTTCTAGCAGGGGAGGGGGCTTGGTCGTTAACCCAGTCACCCTTGGTGAAGCGTTTCCTTAAGGGCGCAGCAAATTTGTGTCCTCCCCCGATACATAGGTTTCCCACATAGGATTTGGCCCTAGTCCTTAGAGCCCTGATGGGGGCTCCTTTCGAGCCCCTGAGGACGGTACATCTCAGATTCCTGACCCTGAAAGTGGTTTTCCTTGTGGCGTCACCTCAGCCAGACGCATCTCCGAGTTGGGTGCCTTGTCGTCCAAGGAGGACTTGTGTCAGTTTCATCAGGACAGGGTCGTCCTTCAACTGGACCCAGCCTTCCTGCCTAAAATCAACTCCTTGTTCCATAGGTCACAGGAGGTCATATTACCTAATTTTTGCCCTTCTCCTGTCCACGAGAGGAAAGTCAGTTGGCACCGGCTGGATGTCTGCCGTGCGCTTCGCATTTATCTCAGGCGCACCTCCCCTTTTAGACGGTCAGAGGCCTTGTTTTTGTCCTTCCTGCCCAGGTCCCTGGGGGCTAGGGTGTCTTCAGCCACCATTGGTAGGTGGATCCGTCAGGCTATCACGGAGGCCTACCAGGCAGTTCACCAGACTCCGCCCCAGGGTATCACTGCCCACTCCACCAGGAGCGCGGCTACCACTGCCGCCTGGGCTACCAGGGCTCCTCTGGAAGGTATTTGCAGGGCGGCCACTTGGGCCTCCCCTTCGCCCTAGACTATCGTCTAGACCATTTCGCTTCGGGGGACGCGGCCTTCGGCCGTAGGGTGCCGTAGGGTGCTTCAACAAGTAGCAACCCCCCTCCCCTGTAGTGTTCGACCCACCCTGGGACGTAGCTTGGGTATGTCCCTGTTGTAGCCCCTCCCACCGAAGCTACTGGAAAAAGAGCGTTGGTCCTTACCTGAACGCTTCTTTTCAGTAGCGAAGGTGGGAGGGGCTACTTTCCCACCCTAGAGACAGATTCAGGGGTCGGGGTGGTCGATGTTTTTCTATTGTTGCCTGTTCTGTTTTTGTATGGTCGTTTTCCTTACATATGACTATCAGCTTTTCCATTCAACTTCGGGAACTGGGAGCCAGGAGGGAAAGGAGGATACTTAAAGAAAAATCCCTCAGTCTTTGGACCAATCAGGCTGTAACAAACCCTGTTGTAGCCCCTCCCACCTTTGCTACTGAAAAGAAGTGTTCAGGTAAGGACCAACGCTCTTTTTCTCTTGGCAGGAATCAATTTCCTTTCCCTGTCTCCCACCACCTGAACTTGGAACTCCTTAGAAGATAGGCCACAATGAGCTCACACAGGATACCAACTGATTAAGCATCTTGTACAAGCACAGGCCTTAAAGCAATAGACCATAGCTTGGGATTGGCAATCACTGGATTCACAAAGAATGCAGTACAAAGCAAAATAGGGTTTCTCTCAGGAGCAGACAGGGTCATTTTGAATGTTGGGAATATGTGATGGGTGCACTGTAAAATGTCAGGAGGCAGGCTACAATCACGTGTCTTCCAGGCAAAGCTTGTTTGGCAACCTGTGAATAAATAAGACGTTGGAAGCTATTCTGCTATTTTCTTTTTTTTTCAGGCCTTTCTTATTTAAAAGTCAGGAAAGAAAGGGGGAACCTGGTGGATACTAAGAGAAAAGTTTGGGGACATGCTGATCTTTATGGGTACCACCAATTTTAATGCAAAATGGGAACTAATCTTATGAGAGCAGAGAAATGATTTACAGTCAAGAATGACCTTTTTTCCCTCCTGCTTCCATTCAGTTGTGTCCAGTTCTTAGAGGCTCCCTGGACATCTCCATAAAGTTTCCTTGACAAGGTTTTTTCAAAAGTGGTTTGCCATTGTCCCCTTCCTAGGGTTGAGAGAGAACGTGACTAACTCAAGATCACCCAGCTGGCGTTGTGCCTAAGGCCTGGTAGCTTAACCAGGATACCAAACTGGATCTCACATTTACCTCTAGCATCAGGCTTATTCTGTCTGGGAACAATATCCAGGACCATTGATAATCTGGTCCTAAGAGATGAAATGAGTTACTCACTTGCATTCATCTGTTAAGGGGACATGGTTTTTTGATTAATGCTCCTGTGAATATATTGCAAAGATAGATGAGGCTCTTACTAGCTGTGGCTTCTATTATAATGCAAAGCATGTCTTCATAAATTGTACTCCTATATTTGCATAGACAACAAGATCAACAGTTCTCTGCTGAACTAGCCTTATTAGCATACAGAGTAGAGATGTAGGCCAATAGTTCTTTAGCAAGTTCACCATCATTAACGATAAACCTGAATTAGGGACTACTGGATACAATTCCCAAGCCTGAAAAGCAGGATTGTATGTATGTATGTATGTATGTATGTATGTATGTATGTATGTATGTATGTATGTTACAACCCCTGGTATGCCCAAATATGGGAGGGAGCTCACTACTCCCCCTTTCTGTCCTTCGGCTCATTACAGAAAACCATCCAGGCAGAAAACCATATTTTTATTTTTAATGTTGCCTTTTTATATTTGTGTTGTATTTGTGCTGCTAAATGAATAAAGGGAGACTAGTATAGATCTATTTCAAGCTATTTAGCTCTCATCAGCTAGCCATACCCTTACTGGGATTTGGCTAGCTGATGAGAGCTAAATAGCTTGAAATAGATCTATACTAGTCTCCCTTTATTTATCAGCACAAATACAACACATGTATGTATGTATGTATGTATGTATGTATGTATGTATGTATGTATGTATTTGTGTTACAACCCCTGGTATGCCCAAATATGGGAGGGAGCTCACTCCTCCCCCTTTCTGTCTTTCGGCTCATTACAGAAGGCCATCCAGGCAGAAAACCATATTTTTATTTTTAATGTTGCTTTTGCTATGTTTGTGTTATATTTGTGTATGTGTGTGTGTATATATATATATATATATATATATATATATATATATATATATATATATATATATATATAGTCTCCTGGAGTGAGCCGAAGGACAGAAAAGGGAAGCAATACAATACAATACAATAGTAGAGTTGGAAGGGACCTTGGAGGTCTTCTAGTCCAACCCCCTGCCTAGGCAGGAAACCTTATAACGTTTCAGACAAATAGCTATCCAACATCTTCTTAAAGACTTCCAGTGTTGGGGCATTCACAACTTCTGGAGGCAAGCTGTTCCACTGATTAATTGTTCTCACTGTCAGGAAAGCAGAGTGTTCCCTCCCATATTTGGGCATACGAGGGGTTGTGACACAATACATATACTGTCAGGCCTGTAGTTATGTTCTTTTTAGGATCTTTGGCCTGCCACACTTTCTTAAAATTTCCTATGTGTTTCATTAGTGTAGTAGTTGGGAGGGGGGAATAGAAAGGGGTAGGATTGTGGAATGTATTGTTGTCATTCTTTTATAGAAGCCAAGGTCATCTTTTGTCTCCGCACCTCAACACCTGACCAGAAGCAGAGGCGTGTAGATGCCAGCGTGGAAGATGATGATTGGAACATGTGATGGATTTGTGGGTGTGGGGATAGATCATGAACTTTCAACTGGGTGGAATTCCAGGAAGAACATTAGAGTTGGAATTCCATAGACGTGCTAACTTGCCTGTATGATTAAAAGGGAACTTTAAGGATGATTCTGCCTTGGTCTCTGATGATTTCATACATGGTATTTAAAATGCCTGACATATACATACATACATACATACATACATACATACATACATACATACATACATAGTTGTATTTGTGCTGATAAATAAATAAAGGGAGACTAGTATAGATCCATTTCAAGCTATTTAACTCTCATCAGCTAGCCATACCCTTACTGGGATTCGAACCAGGGCTGTATTACATGTTAGGCAGTTATATTAGCCACTAAGCCACAGGCTCTCCTCCTTATCAGCTGAGCCAGGGAAATAGGTATGTATTTGTGTTACAACCCCTGGTATGCCCAAATATGGGAGGGAGCTCACTACTCCCTCTTTCTGTCATTCGCTGAATACAGATACATAAAGAAAAATAAAATAGAATACATTCATCAAGAATCATAAGATAATCGGAGAGCACTTCTGGTCCCCGAAGGCGACGGACGTGTGCATCTGCCGCTCGTCTTTTCGGTGGGCTCCTTTTAGGAGCACAGGGGGCCTTGGAGGGGATCACTGCCGTAGGGCGACTTGCTGGGACCCCCTGGATTGGCGGCAGCTGCAGGGGGTTTCTAGCCTGGCCCCAGGAGCCGGGGAGCGTGGGGGTGCATGGCGTCGCTGTGTGCTGTCGCTGTGTGCCTTCACCGATCGGATTCCGGAAGGAAAGAATGAATTAGACGCTACAGCTGAAGTGCGGTGAGGTAAGAAGTTTTCCTGAATCTCCTTTAAATCTGCTTAATTGATGAACAGCAGCTTCTCTAAATTGTGGATTCAATCTTTTGAAGTGTTAAGATTGGAGGGGGGATTTTCCACCACCCCTCGGAAAAGGTGGCAATCGGAATATATATCTCTCTCGGAGGAGAGAGAGAGAGTTAAAAGCTAACTTTCACTTCCACTAGCAATGGGAGAATTATTTCTGCTACAATTGCAAGAGATGACTGCTGAGTTGTTGTTTTTTAAACTACCTTATGGAAACTTTGAACATGTTGCTCCCTGGTCCCCTGTAAAGGCGGAGCCAAGATGGCCAACTTCCCCCCTCTTCTTTGCTTTTATGAATGAAGTTTCCCCTTTGAAAGAATTTCTGGCTTTATATTACTTTACACCCCGGAGATCTCCTGGAGCCTCTATTCTTATGTGATCCCCTTGGATTTGGAGCACTTGATTCTTACTCCCTGGCTTGTAGCTGTACAGGAGGACTAACTTTCACTTCTGGGCTTGTTTGCCTCCGCGATCTCTCCCAGCTGTGCCTTCCACAGACGCCATTTCTTTTGTATAAGACTTACAGCTATCTCTAAACTTAATATGGGACCTAAAAAGCCACCGCCTGGTAAGGCATCTTCGGCCCCAACATCTTCTACGTCTAGTCCGATTATACAACAGACACAAATGGCCTCATTTCTACAACCTAAAACAACAGAAGAGAGTTCAAAGGACTTATCTGTTGCCCAAATGTTTCAAACTATTATGAAGGGACAAGACGAACTGAAAAAACAGCTCAGAGAAACGCAACAACAAGCAACACAAAATAAACAGAGAATAGGTGTGTTGGAGGAAGACACGACTGGGTTGAAGGAAGAGGTCAGGATAGTCCAGAAGGGGAATAGAGAATTTGAAAATCTTATGATAAAAATGGAATTTGAAAGAATGTCTTTTTTTCTTGGATTTCAATATTTACCAGAGACAGAAAATGAAGATCTCAAGGAGATCATGACCACAATTTTAGCAGAATACATTAAAAGAGATAAACAACAGCTATGGTGGGATATTGACTTGATTTATAGGATCAATTGAGCATACGCTAGAACACACAATGTTCCAAGGGAAGTACATGTTTAAATTTCTTAGAAAGACTACAACATACAGCTATTAGGAGCTCGATGGGTGGGACCATTAAAATATAAAGATAAAGAAATAACCATTCTTAAACAAATTCCGAAGAAAGTAAGAGCTAAGAGGAAAAAATATTCCTCTTTATCAAAGAAATTATATAATAAAGGAGTTTGGTTTAGATGGTTATTGCCAGAAGGAATGTTGATTTTTCTGGGAGGGCGGTAGAATCAGAATTAACACAGTTGTGGAGACAGAGGCCTTCATTAAAAAACACAGTGCCTTTCTAGATGGAACAGGGGACAGTACACAAGATATGAGGGAGGGAGGGGCCGTGGCTCTGCCAGAAGACAGGGGGGAGGAAGCAATATTGAAAAGACTCGGGTCACAAAAATAAGTTTGAAACATTATTGCAATTGTTGTTATAATGTAATTGTTGGAAGTGACATATAACATGATTGAATATATTGTTGATATAACGTAAAACAAAAAGCTGCCAATGTTTATCTCTTAATTTTTGATCTTTTTTCTTTCTATAAAAGTTGTGAGATTTGGGGAGATTTCTACCTTTTGCGATTTAGTCTGATTTTATTTATTAAGTTTATTTGTTTAATCTCTTCCTTGCCTTTCAATATATTTCCAGAGAATCTTATTAAAATAAAATATCTTAGAATGGGGTACTTAAACATTAAGATTAAAATGTGGACATGTCAAACTAAATGTGGTCTACTTAAACATGAACAAAAGTGCAGAGGCCATGAAACTGAGACCATCCAAATTAAGTTATGTCTTCTCACTCGCCATCCTTTCAAAAATAGAAATTACTTCCTCTCAAGTTTTTTTCCCCATTAAAAAAAAACATTCATGAATGCAATAAAAACAAAAAAAGCCTCTCTAAGCCAAGAGGGCAGTGAAGGGGACAGAATTAACATCTCTCTATGATTTTGAAAGAGGTCAGCATATAATTTGGAAATGCTTGTTAAGGAAGATCTTCTCAGACCTCAGCTAGTTTGGATACTATGAAAGGGTAGCAAATTGTTAGCTGTTTCATTTATAATTATTATGTGTTTTTAGTGCCAGGAAAAGGAAGAAGTGCTTACATATTATCTTCCTTGGGTTCCAAAAAAGCTTGATCACCCTTGTATACTACAGCATGCATCTTGACGTGGATTTTTTTTGTTTTTTTACTGTTCTGCCTTAGCAAGTGACCTATCTAACATCAACCCTACTGTCAAGCTTAATTTATTTCTGAACAGAGTCAGACTTGGCATCAAAAAGTGACATACCTGGGTAGCTCCCTGGGCTCAAGATAAGCCCATCAATATAGATTTTACCCTGGGCTTATCTGACAGGTAAGGTTATCATAGCGATCATGATCTTTATGTTGCTCTTCCTTCCAGAGGAGCCCACAATGCACCCGAGTGATGCATTGGGTCAGGTAGCCCAGTGCATTCAGGAAATTAAAATAGCACCCAGGTATGTCTACTTAAAGCTTAAACTCACAGTTGGGATTCTGGAGGGTGAGAGAGTTTGTGAGAGCATTCCTGAGAGTTCGAATGCAAGCTTATCAAAGTTTAGTGAAATGGGCTTTATAAACATAATGGAATATATTTTCAGTAAATACTTTATAGGGAAAAGCAAAGTCTAGCATTTACATTTAGAAGGAACATTCAACTGAACATGCATTTTGCTGGGGGCTTAGCAATATGAATTACTTGAGAGTAACATGTCATTGTGATCATGACCAGGAAAGAAAGGCAGAAGGAAGTGACCTCAGTTCGACCATCTCTTAGACAACAAATAAGTAGACAGATAAAGAGGAAACACAGAATCAACTATCTACACCCCAAAGTCTCTTTCAGAGTACAAAAAAGTCACTGTCCTTTGACTCATACTTCCAACATGAAATACTAGCAACACTCAGGAAGTAGTCCTCGAAGTATGAGCACAAAAATTTATGTTGGTAAGTGAGCAGTTGTTAAGTGAATTCTGCCCCATTTTACTGCATTTGTTAAGTAAATCACTGCAGTTGTTAAGTTAGCAACATGGTTGTTAAGTGAATCTTGTCTTCTCCATTAACTTTGCTTGTCAAAATGTGGCAAAAGGTGATCACATCACCCTGGGACATTGCAGCCATCATAATTATGAGTCAGTTGCCAGGCATCTGAGTTTTGATCATGTGACCATGGGGATGCTGCAATGGTTGTAAGTGTGAAAAGGGGTCACAAGTCATTTTTTTCAGTGCTATTGGAACTTTGAACGATCACTAAATGAACTGTTGAAAGTCGAGGACTACCTGTAATCAGATAATCTTTTACTAATCTGAAGTTGATCCTAAACTGACTTTGTAGAACCGTCTTCAGCATTTCACATATGATTCCATCAATATAAACCACTCCAATCGAAATGTATCATCTTACCGAGTCTGGAATGCTCACTTTTTGCTGTTAAATGACCTCCTACAATAAAATGTGCCAGGTGCCATCAAACAAGAATTGTTAACAATCATTTACATAGGCAGGTATCAGAGGCAACTGAAAGGTTGCTAGGACAGGTGGCAAGCAAGGAAAAATTGCTTTGCTGTTTATTTCAGCTTGAATTCTTTGGATGAAAGAACCAGAGCAGACTAGCAATGCAATACAACAGTCCCAACACTGAGTAAGGAAAAGAGGCTCTTTGTAGAGTTCAAGTAAAGGTTAACCACTGTTGCGCTCAGGGTACAGCCTTCCATTGTAATGTTTTAAAGTGAAGAAGGAAGGCAATCAACCAACCTTCATCCCAAGTTCAATGTCCACTTATTGAGCAATAGAAAGTGGGAAGGGAAAGTGTAGGGTCTATGAAAAACCTCCAGGGGTCAGCAAGATTCAAGCAGCAATTGTTTGCTAACCCCAAAAAACTATTTCTTCCCATTATTCTGCCATGAAAAGCTGAGTGTATCCTTCTTCCAATTAAATGACATCCTATTGAGCCATTGGTGAATCAAGGCAGTAAGATGTTCACAAAGCAAAGAATAACAAATCTAAGATAACTGAATGAGAATATTCTAATTAGAATAGAAAACACTGACAATGATCTTCCCTTTAACCTTTGGGAAATAAGAAATCAATCCTAGAAAATACAAATTCACTACAAAGTTGACCTGCCTCTAACCACATGCAAAATGTTTCCCACCCCTTACATGGAATTATACATAGCCTTCACAGGAATTGGATAGAAATAAGGCTTCCAGACCAGAAGAAAGGTGGATGTCTGAAATTCTTCAACTTATAAGAAATTGATAATCAATTACAAGTTCCTCTTGATAGGAATGAGCAGAATTAAAGAAAATATGAATCAACTGATCCACCTGATTTGCAATAGACTTACAAAGATATTTGACTCCAATTGTTACAAATTTTGCAAAACAAAATGATTCAATCTTTCTACTAAAATTATTATAGTGCAAAATAAATAAAAAGATTGGAAGTAATGAAAAACAGATTTTTGTAAAAGCTTATTTGCTTCAAACATATTTTTTCCAGCTTAGAAGGATTTATTTTTGTTTTACATTTACATCTTTGCACTTAGTTCTTAATTGTTAAACATTGCTAAATGTTTGGATTCTAATAAAGATTCTCACAAAATAACTGCTGCTGTGGACTGGGCTAATACCAAACTGGTTATCCAGATTTTTGCAGCCCAGATGTGATAGTTCTAAATTCAGTGTCTTCCATCCCACATTGGCTAAAGAACAAAGAAATACAAGGGAAAATGCTACTGGGGAATCCGCATTCAAATCATGAAGACTCTAGGTTTTGTTGATTATTATTCCTGAACCAATGATGCTTACAGGAAGGCCTTGCAGAGAGGGGGATTACAATGGGTAAATTTGACCTTCCCTAAATTTTTAAATCTCTTTTAAAGATATCTGACTTAATGGCTCTTGCCAAATTTAAAGGAAATTGTTGTGGCCAGCCAAGAGCCAGCAGAGCTGGCAGCAGAGTCGGACACTGAGGAGGTTGGGGAGGAACATGGGCCAGTCCTGGAGGCTGGGGAAGGTTTCGACATGCGCTCTGCATTGGAGACAGAGACAGGGCCGAGGCCATCTGGCAGTGATCAAGTGCTTACGGAGCTAGACTATTATGGAATATTGGAACTGACACAGAATTCCGGGATCAAACAGAAAAGGTTTATTGCACAATAGATTCAGTCGCAACACAAGGAAGCACAGACTGAATCCCGAAGGATTCTTTTGCAGTTACTTTTGTACATACTTTTGACATCTTATGACTACGTTTCCTGCCTAAGTTTCCTGTCTTCAAGCCTGCGGTTTGGCTAGGTGTTATTTAAGCTTCCTCTTGCAAACCCTTATTCTGTTCACTAAAGTTTCCTCTTACAGAACTCTTAACATGCTCCATTATAAAGACAGTTAATATATTTAAGATTCCTATTATCCCATATTATTCCATTCCATCTTAAGACAGGAGTGAGACGAAGGAACAGCTAGAGCTTGTTCCCAGTGTGTGCATGCGCAGAGCTGCCAGAAGAAAAGAACAACTCAGAAATCAAGGTAGATTTAGGAGTAAAGTCACAGGTAGAAGGTGATTGACCCCTCCAATAGGAAATAAAAGAGGAACAAAAGGAGGTGGTGGGCTTTTGCAGAAAACAATTAATTTGGTCGGTTGTTTCATTTCAGGAGTGTGAAGATCTGTCCATGAATCTCAAGAGACTCTGTGCCCAGTCTTTTCTTGCACAGAACCTTATTTGGAAAATATTTATGTGGCAGCTTTCCCAGATAGATAAAGTCTATAACCATAAATACTCCTTTGAAAGACTGTTTGCCAGGCCTTGCTGAATGTGAATGAGAAGAATTCACATTTGTTTTAAATAAAAGGGGTTTTGTCGGGACCAGGACTCTGCCTCGTGCTTTTGGGGGAAGCCGAGGTCAGAACAGAAATGCCTACAAGAAGCAAATGCCACTCTTTCTAGATTAATGAAGACAGCCTTGTTCTTCAAATTCTGAGAGGAAAGTAAACGTCACAATAATAAGCTGTCTTGGTTTCCCTGAACTTCACACCAGGAGCTAATGCTACACAGCCAGAGCACACTGGAACATACTAATTCAATTTCTTCTCTGTGTTTTTGAGACTGCAATGTAAGCCTGGCATATTTGTCTGCCCTTTGGCTGTATTGCGACAATAACCTATTTACTGGGCAGCTGGCTGAGATCATGCCTCAATTAAGAAGAACCGAACTTGACACCTAAATAAATAAATAATGGGAAATAAAAGAGAGGAGGTCAATTCTGCAGAAAGGCTATAGTCAGCACCTGTTTTCCAAAACCTCTTGTTACCATCTTACAGAATTATCTTTCAGTTTAAAAGAGCCACTGGAGGGGAGGGGGTTTTATTTCAATTGAGAGGGTGGCTTGAAAACGCCAAAATGTCAGGCATTTTTCTGGCACAGAATTTTGAATCAAGGCAGCAGTAAAAGCAGCCAAAATGCTTTTAAGGTAACCTGGCTGGAAACAAACTAGCAGTGGCATGATTAAAAACAGAATTACAGTGTCATTGAATGAGAGCTTGGAGGAATACAATAGTTTTTTGTGATCTAAACATAAATAGGTAGCGGCAGCATGATTATTAGTAGCTAGTATGAGGACACCTGTGAACAAGTGTGCCCAGTGCTTTTTTTGTGGCCAGGAGTGACACTTTCTTCTCTCCTCCCCCCCTTCCTCTCTCTCTCTGCCTCCAAAGGCAACAGATTTATAGCACCAGGAAAGATAAGGCTAAAGCAACGGAGACCTTTGTATGTTAAGCTGCAAAATATGCCTCCAGATTTAAATGCATGAAAAATGATGGTGCCTCTAACTGGGGTTCAGGGTCTTTGAAGACGGGCGCACTTGAACGGGCATCCCAGGTGAGCCATTTCACATGCAAGCAGATGGCTTGTTCAGAGATCAGTAATCCCAGGATTTTATAGCTCTAAACCTTGAAAAGGTAATGAAAATGGCTTGTCTAGAATTACAGCCCATTATTCTTTGCCCACAACAGCATCGTCTCTGTCTCAAGGGCTTCAGATTATATACTGCCAATGTATTTTTAGCTTCTACTACATTTGAAGCTATGGCAGCCCCAGGTGTTTCCTTTCCGGAGCCTCATTAGGATTTCCCTCCATTCAGGCACTCAGCACTTTCCCACCAGGAGCTATTTTTAGAACAGGCTGCCCTTTCTGGTGCTGGTGCGTGTGTGTGTGTATGTATATACGTACGTGCATATGTACGCATGCGCATGCTTGCATGTGTACAAGTATACACAGGGAGAGGAGTGCTTGGGCTCGTGGAAGGAGCAAAATCACGAGAGAGCAGGATGAAAAGCTTAATTCATCTCTCTTGAAAAATCCCTTGTTACCAAGCAACAGGGAAACACATGGGGTTCCTGAGATGTTCAGATGTTTCTGCACAGAGCTGAGACTTGGGGGGGACAGAATTGGTGCAGCATGAAAGCGGCACAATATTAAAGAAAGGTTGTTTGCTTAAAAAAAAAAAAGCTGGGAAGGGGACCGGCTCAGTTCAAACAAGAGAGGCTAACAAATCATTGTCACAGTCTGGTTCGGTCTCTGATGGTTGTGTGCTTGAAGGTCATACGTTCAAACGTGCTATTGTGATCCCCATCAGGATCGCTTAAGGAGAGTGGCCATACAAATCTTCCCAATAAATAAATATCCCCTCCCAACTTTCACTCTGCAGCAACCACGAGTGAACGAAACGCAACGGGAAGCCCAAAGGAATGGAATGAAATCCTTTCTGTCTTCCCCCTGTGTTTATATGATATCGAGATGGAGCTTTCTGGTTCTTCAGCTTTTGAAAAAAAAAACGTCATTGTCCTCTCATTAATGGATAGCTTTACTTTCAGCAGGTCCATAGAGTGAACAGCCTCCAACGTGTTATGTCAGGGAATTGCGCAGCAGGTGTCCAAACGAAGTCAGAGACGCTAGACACGAACTTGTAGCCTTTATATAAATAAATATATTTACAGCAAATAAGATAGTCGGGCAAACAGGAACATCATCAGGTAAATCAACACAGCAGGAGCATCGTAAGGTAAATTAAAGAGCAAACAGACCACACATACACACACACAAACACACACAGAGGAAAAAAGGTGGGGGGAAGAGGAACAGCCCTTCCACACATACAGCAACCAATCACACTACAAATTGCCTCACACAGGAGCAAGCGATCTACAACCAAACAACCACAGCTATGTGTTCTGGCTTCCTGCACAACTCCACTGCTCCAGTATTAAATTTAAATATCTTAACACCCAGGGATGGGTTCCTGCACCGGTTGGTATCGGTTGGCTTCATGTGCATGCCTGCCAAGCGTTGCTCGCACATGCGCAGTTGATTTTAAATTGTTCTGCGCATGCACAGAAGTATGCCAGCAACATCAGAATAGACCGGGGAACCGGATCAGGGGTGTGGCCAGCCTGAGTTGCTGCCAGTTCTGTGACCCAGGCCAAATTACCACTACCCGTTTACCTGAACCGGTGCAAACCAGTAGAAGTCCATCTCTGTTAACACCTCTCCAGTTTATACCTGGACAGCATTTAAACCAAGTTGTTTCACAAGATCCTTGTATTTCTGTATACCCAATGGCTTTTCATGAGGTCAGCCGAATTCAGTGGTGGTTGCAGGCGGTATGCCCCGGTAGGGGGGAACCAGAGCCTGCCCGGAGCACCGGATACCATTCCGGTACAGTGCTCCAGAGGGCCCACCCACCCGCCTGAGCTCCTTACCGGTCTTTTAAATCTTCAGCGCTTCCGGCACACGCATGGCGCATACAGCACCTGTGCGATGCTCCACTGGAGCATCACAGAGGCTCGCGGAGGCACTAAGATGCATGAGTGCGCTGTGTGCATCCATGTGGACACTGCCGGGCCTGTTCCAACCGTATCGGTTGGAACAGGATCCGGAACCCACTACTGGCCAAAGTACATTCCGATGGATGATAAATTAGGTATATTAAATTTAAATTTTCTTTTTATCTGTGAGTTAGCCAATCACTCATTGGTTTCAACACTTTGTTCCAAACTGCTCCAGCACAAAAACTTAGTCTGGTTGCCCCAGCTTGAAAGTGGTCATTTGGATATGGCAGCCACATTTGCTATCAATTTGAAGAGTTTTCCTCTGACCTACCGAGAAACTTGCTGGTTCCTCTTGGTCACCCGAGGCATCGCTCCTTCTTCCCCATCTCTTCAAGATGGTTCCAGTCTGCAGAAACCCCCCCCCCCCAAACAGTGGTTTGTCTGGTTGGATTTCGTGATGCCCCCTCGGAGCTCACTAATTTCCAATCGGTCACATCATGAAAAGCCTCCAGTTTTTCTCAACACTTCTTGGTAATTTTGAGTCCCTTAAAATGTTACATACTTTTACTACATCAATTGTGAATCTTTCTTTTTTTAAAAAAATATTTTTAAACAAACAAACATAGACAAACATAAAACATAAAACCATATTTCAATTTTGTACAGTGTGTCAATTGGTTACTAATAATAATAATAATAAATTTATTTCTTAGCCGCACCCTCTCCCGAAGGACTCGGGGCGGCGTACAATAAAACACATAAAAAACAATATGGACAATACACACACAGAATAAACGAACACGCATACATGGAGGAGGTATGAAGATAAGAAAAGACAGTTAAAACATAGTTTAAAATCCCCTAATAAAAGTCTAAAAGTCACAAAAATTAAAAAACCCGTCAGGAGCAGTGTGAACGAACTATGGTTGAGCCAGGCCAGCTACTTGAAATAGGTGCGTCTTGAGCTTTATCCGGAAGGCGCGGAGGTCAGAGGTAGTCCTAATATCCGGGGGAAGGTCATTCCACAGGGCTGGGCCCGCAACAGAGAAGGCTCTACTCCTAGACGCCGCCCCCCGACATTGTCTGGTGGACGGCACCTGGAGGAGTCCCTCTCTGTGCGAGCGAATTGGTCGCAGGGATGTATGGGGCAGGATACGATCCCGCAAGTAGCTAGGTTACAAAACGTTTGTGCATCCTCACCATAGTCTTCACTTACAATTTAGATTGAATCTCATATTATCAATCTGATATATATGTATTCAATTATTATCATTGTTAAACATTTATTTAACTATAACTATTATTACTTCATTTTATGTGAGATATTCTAAATTTTGAATAAATTTATATTATGACATTTCATTACATTATCCTAAGTCCATCCAATAGTAATGCTTATTTATAAAATTCTCTAGCATATTTGATTTCCATATATTTTTTGTCTAACCATTAATAAGATACGTCCCATATTTTATAAAATTGTTTATCTTTGGTTACAAAACTTTTGTGCATTCTCTCCATAGTCCTCTTAACAAATTATATAAAATCTCATATTATCAATCTAGTGTATATGTGTATATTATTATCATTGTTAATCACTTATTTGACTATAACTATTATTATTTCATTTTATGCAAATTATTCTAAATTTAAATAAATTCAAATTAATTTTATTATAGCATTTCATTACATCATCCTGTATCCATCCAATAGTAGTACAGTCCTTTGTCTCTTGCCATTTGTGGTATTTGTATTCTAATTGCTTTTTTAGTAAATCTTATATGGACATCTTTTGGCAATTTGTATTTCACTGCATATCTTGCAAAGGCTTGAAACCCTTCATCTGTTCCTTCCATCATCTTTTCTTCTGCCAAAGTTTCTATCATTGCTTTTGCCAAATTTTCTCCCTTTTCTTCTTCTATACTCTGGAATCTGAGGTAACATTCTAATCCGTCGATCTCCCATTCCAATATTCCACTCTTGTCTTTTTCAACCACGTTCAATCTGCTGTCCAATTTTCTTATCTCTCTGTTCATCTTTTTCTTCAATTTTTTGAAATCCGTCCTCATATTTCATCATCGTTTTGTGGATATTCTCAATTTTTCCATCTGTTTTTTCTGTTCTTTGTACAATATTCGCTATTCTCTTTTCAATGTTCTTTGTTCATACTTGTATTTTTTTGAATTTCTTGCATAATCATCTGCAATGTCATTTCCTTTTATTTTTCCTGCTGCAATATCATCTGTATTTATCTTTTCCTTCAAATAGTAAACACTGCCACTATATAGAATCCAAGGCTCTTTTCCAAACAAAGTTAACAGTTCTCTTTCCAAGTTCATTGCAATCTTTCAACTCCAAGCTTTTCACTCCAGTCCAACTACTGATAGTACCCAGAAGAGCACCTGTATAAACAATCTGTGCTCATCCCACCATCATTTTCAATAAACAAGCTCAGAGTCCTTGAAATGTCTTACTTTGCACAAGATTATCTAATGCTCAAACAAAGAAAAGAAAAAAACAATATTTCCAAGCCTCTAAGTGGCAGTGTTACTTCTTTTCATCTACTTCCACTTCCCTCTTTATATTCCAGGAAAGAAAACCTTTTTTTAAAAGGAAAATACTATAGGGCATTGAAAAAAGAAAAAGAAAGTCTTAAAAAGTCTTATAAAAAAGAAAAAGAAAATCAATCCAGTTTAAAATATAAGAAGCGTTTGTAGAAATTCCAGCAATAAAAAGGTTAAAGAAAAATAACACACTAAGTTTGACTCAGACTTAATCTCGCCACTTGACCTCTTCTGTCTTCAATTTTAACTTTACTTTTAATCTTTTGGGGTGTTCTCTCATCTAATAATAAAAATTATCTCACCAATTCGACACACTTTCTCTCCATCTTGCCTTCCATTTCTGGAGCTGTCTCAACCTTCAGCAGCTTTAATGGCTGCTTCTCTGTTGCCAGAAAAAGGGGCTTCTCCTGGATCTACCAGGGACTCTGCGATGTCCCTGGGATCAGCAGGATATGCCTTTCTTTATCACCATCTCTACGGGACGGTTTAGGTCCAAAAGGACCATCCAGTGACAGAGATATTGATGGCAATCTTGGAGCTTCAGCTTCTCCTCTCCCAATTGTGAATCTTTCTATAAGGAACAACTTTGTTTACTCTCTCAGACCTCCTTGGAATAAACTGATCCTGTTTCACTGGAATCTCACTTTGTAAACATTTCTCTGATCTACACACAGATCCTCAGCTACTCTCAGATTCCTATTTAACATGCCAGTTTAAAGTGCCAATGTGAATGTTCATTCATTGGAGACTTCTGACTATACCAGGCATTAAGATTTCAGTTTTGGCATGTACATTTTCTCATGTTCAGAAAAATTTGCAGAACATGAAGATAATAACATTTTTGTGTCCATCTATAAATCTATACGTCTTTGAGCCTGATTGATAACCTATAAATTACAATTTTCTTGCCTTTCGCTGTCCTTTCCTCCTAATTGTTTTGGGAATGTACACCCATGCACTGCTGCCAAAGATTCTTAAATGTGCCAAAGATGGTTGTATTTTATACAGCATGTAATATGGAGTTTGATTAATTACTGAACTCCATAGACTATTGACCAAATAATTGGCAGTTAAAATTGCTTCATCGCAATACAACTTTCTCATTTCTGCATCTGCTAGTAATGCATCTTTCATAGTTTGTAACACACCATTTCTGTGTTCAGCAACTCCATTCTCTGCTGGAATGTAAGGGTTTATCTTTTTATATGTTATTCCTTTCTTTCTCAGCCATTGCTGAAAAATATTAGACCTGACTCTGTACTTCTGTCTGTTTGTGGCTGACATACACATTGATTATTATGCCTTCTCTTTACGAACATTACTCAAATTGTTGAAACATTTCTATTCTGCTTTTTAGTAAATAACAAAACCCATATCTTGAGAAATCATCAACAATTATCAAAGCAAATTTCAGCATGTAGTAACTGAATAATTGTGGCAAGTATCCTTTCATTTCTTTTGCTGACTGGATATACTTTCAATTTTGCTTCTTTGCAAATAGCACAATCCAAATAGTTGTCACAATCATTTACATTTAAATCTAAAACCAGGTCCATTTTCTGCAATACTTTAGTATGTATGACCCAGCCTTCTTTGTAATAAATATTCACACCTGTTATGTTTTGGTTCTTTAGAAAAGATTATCTGCACGCTACCACCAGTTTCATTGTGGTTCAAAACATATAAATTGTTCAGTTTCAATCTTGTGCACACAACCTGTTATTCTTTTTGACCTTATATGTACCCTTTGCAAAAATTACCTCACACCCTTCATTGTCTAAACAAGACACATTCAGCAAATTGTGATCTAAATCTGGCACACATAAACCCCAATCAAACAATTTACCAATATATGTACCATCTGAATGATTACCATCTGCCAGACTTATATATTCCTTGGTAGGTGGTCCCAGACTGGAAAAAAGTTTTGAGTTATTTACAATGTGCCCACTTGGTCCACTGTCTTAACAACCAAATATCTTTAGTATCTTTCCTGGTTGTTGTCATCACAGAAATCTGTGTGTCTTCCTTTTTCTGTCATTGTGTTTTCTCTCTCCTGCTTGTATCTTTTAATTTTCTTACTTGGCAATTTCTCTGGATATCCTGAATAGATCCGTGTGCAAAGCAGTGTTTTACTATATAGACTTTCTTTCCCATTTTTTTCTTTCTGGAATGGGGTTCCTTTCTGACTGAGTTGCAAATTACTACCACCTCTCTCTAGTCTTTTCTTCTTCTTCTAAAGTCGCCCAGTTATATAGCTCATAGTTAAATCACAGTCGCCCATGGACTCAAGGCTTGTTACTAACATGTCCCAAACATCATCAAGGGAACTAAGAACAACATACACTTTGTGTCCTTCTGAAAACATCACACCTTGCTCTTTTAATTCAATGAAGGATTTCCTCATGAACTGTAGGTGATCTGACACTCTTTTTCCAGACTGTTGCTTTGCCCTATAAAGTTATCTGGTGAGAGTTACTTTGCTCCTTGCAGTCTCTCTTACATAAATTCCAAGTAAGGCCAACCAGCATTCTCTAGCAGATGTACGTCAATGCACATATATTACCTGACTATCTTCCAAGCACAAAATTATGCTGGCTAGTGGTTTTTTTATTTTGCCTTTGCCCCTCCTTATTGAGATTTTCTGGTAGTTGCTGAAAGTTGCTAACAACTTTCCACAAATCCTCCCTTTGCAGAAACATCTCCATCTTTAGGCTCCATGAAAGATAATTTGTCTCATTAAGAATGAGCCATGGGAAAACTTCCTTCCATTCCTGTAACTGATAGCATCATGCTGTCTTTACAGGCCAATAGATTCTACAACCAATCCACCACAACTATGTGTTCTGGCCAACTGCAGAACTGCACTGCTCCAGCTACTAAATTTCTGTAACTTAACATGTTAACACCAATTAAACAAACTTATCTAATGATGGAGCAAGCAGAATAATATTGATTTGAGTTGATGATTGCACTTGCCATGATGGCAGGATCTACATTGTAATGCTAGTTGTAAACTTCAGTCCAGAAAGTTCAGACCCCATTAATGAAAATCCGGACATCGCCATTCTTCAGGACATCCCTAACTATTAAGAGGGATTTGTTGAAGTAACTTCTGACAGCAATGAAAGTAAAGGTTTAGAACAATATACAGTGACATTGACTGAACAGTTCCTTCTGCAGCAGGTTATCCAACTGGTTTTGTGGCCAGGGCTGGTTTGCTGCTTACTTATTTGTCTTTTGCTCTATGGCCTTTGAAGTGTTACACCAGTGGCAAGCAATAATTGAACCAAGGTTTGGAATCAACCCCTAAGGCAGTGTTGGTGAACTTTTTTGGCACGGGGGAGGACCCACCGAAAACCAGAAGAGCAGCTCCCCAGCGCACATGCGCAAGAGTGCCGGAAACCGGAAGAACTGTTCCCTGGCACGTATGCTCATGTCGGGAAGCTGAGCTTCTGGTTTCCAGCATCCACATACACACTGGTCACCTGGTCTTCCAGTTTCTGCCGTGTATGTACATACGAAGGCCAGCTGGCCGGTGTGCACATGCGCGCTGGACCACAGAACAGCAACAGGTGATGACTGGTGTGCCCAGAAAGATGGCTCTGCATGCCACTTCCGGCACATGTGCCATAGGTTCACCATCATGGCCCTAAGGCCATGAAGCCCTCCTAGATACTCCACGTTCTGATTTTCAGCAGTATTATTTTTAACTTAAAATGTAAATTTCTAGGTGGGAGCTCTTCCTTACAAAAAAAAAAAAAAAAGCAAGCTGAAGTTGCCCCACACAGATCCTGGCTATACACTATTCGAATTATAATGTGATATGTTTGGTTTTGTCATAATGTGATATATGAATTCAGAGAATTGTGTTTGTGGACCATTTCTTATGTCTTTGTCCCACTGTGATCTGATCTGTTCAACTGATGTGATCTGATTACTCCATAATGTGGTTAGGTCTATTGTAATATTCCTATGCAGGCCATGTTTAGCTTAAACTGAGGTCAAGGCAAAGAACTTTCAATACAATGTGCCCTCATGATACGTTCTATTGTTATTTATTTGGGTTATTGCTTCATGTTGCATCTTTCATTTCCACCATTTAGTTTGGTCTGGTATTCAGATGCTTGATTAGAAATCAAGAGACCATTGTTTCTAATCTTCCCTTAGGCATGAAAACTGGCTGGGGTGACTTTGGGCCACTAAGTCCAACCTACGTCATAGAGTAGTTGTGGAAAGATAAGCGATAACGCAAGCTGTATAAAATAAAGGTGGTATAAAGGTCTAAAAACAAGTCACTTGACTCCTGATGAGGCTGTCATGTTTGTTTGTTTTTAATTATTAAGGGATTCCTTTTATAATGGGCAGTCATTACAATGAATGACAGAATGGTAGCCAACCTAAAAATGGCCATATTTGCTATTTCATCTACTATGCAACAGAACAGTAGGAAGCTTACCGATGTTTAACACTAAACTAACTTTAGCTTGTTGTGAAAACATGCTCTATGCCTCCCTCATCCAATTATGTCTAAGTGTGGTATTGAAATACAGCCATAGTTTCTGCTATGCCAGGTAAAGAATTAACTCAGGTGTCTGGACTTCAGCTCTAATCAACCTTAGAAAATAAGGCCAATGGCAAGATCTGGTGGGCATTGTAGTTATATGTGGCTAATGGACTTCACTTCACTTGGTGAGTCATAGGTCAGATCTGAAAACTTCCTTTTCTCATGAAGATTAGGAAAAAGCAACTTCTCCCTTGACACTTTCTTGGAATGTTGTTGGTGTTTTCCTTTCATAGGGAGTCAGCCTGTTCTCATGAAATGCTTCTCCAAGAGGATTATGAATATGTATGTTCTTCTCATGAAAATACAATTATTTTTCCATGCAGGGTACAGTTATGAAAAGGGCATGCTGGATCCGGAAATCACAAGAAAAGGTCTCTTCTAAATACTTTTAATCCAAAGTAGAGTGCCAGGAAAGAGGAGGAGAAAATCTCATTATTCTTCTAAGCTGATACAAATTTACATTTCCTCCTGATATTTCCTCAATACTTATCCAAAAATTTAAAAAAAATCCTTTAAGCAACTTCTGGAATGCAAAAAGATTAATGGGGACCACAAAAACAAAAGTGCATAGCAATGTTATACCCAGGTCTTAAGGGGCTTTTAAAGAAGGCATCATGCAGAGAGGGTTCAAAACTGTTTTTTCACCATTTTTGTTGACTCGTTGAACTAGAAAGGTGATAAGCAAAATAACCATGCACAGGCAGAACTATTATGGTGGTCTGCCTCAGTCAACAGGCTGAGAAGACAATAGAAGATGGAATTCTCCCATTCAACTTCCCAAGCAAATTTCTTTAAATCTTGGGGACAAAGAAAACACAGAACAATATACTGCTTTGGGCAGTACTGATCAGACATTATCATATATTTAGGGGTCTTCCAACAGAGAAGAATATGCTAAGGTTAGGAAGGATTGGATTTGCCATCTAATTCAATTCCATCAAGCTACATAATGGTACATCCAGTCCTAATGGGGATTGATAAGCATGTTAGTTAATCTCTGTTATCTGAATTATTATTGATGGATTTTGGTGATTCGCCAGTGGATGAAGCCAGAGCTTGCTGCACTTCAGCTGTCCATTTCTGTGTTTGGGTAGCCCTGCCTTGCTTCTTTGGATAAACTCTTCTTTGCTATGAATTTGTTTTAGGGAGGCCTTCCCTGGCTCTTGTGCAATAGGTAAGAACATAACAGTTTTCACTAACCGATGCCTAGGAACTGGCTACTCCAAGGATGTATACTTCAGGTCCTGGCCTAGGTTTTCTGGCCCCAATCAAAGGTTATTTTCCAAATAAGTCCAAAAACACCTGTTGCAAGCAGCTGAATTATTTTTATTTTAGCAACAATATATGTCCATTATAACAGTGGCTTTCTCTTTCCAGTAGCTTTCTGATGAATAACAAGAACACCACTCTCTTCCCAGATTCTACTAGTAATGAGAAGGTGAATGTTTGTTTAGCAATCCCATGAATGACTGTCCAGTCTGAGAAACCATTCATACACTTCCAAATTATAATTCCCATGACTTTCTATTTAACAATATTGACAGTTTATCAAGCTTCTATAATTGGTTTTATATTGGAGAACTTAATGGTAACAGATTTTTTTTTTCAAAGAATTTTATTGGTTTTTTTAAACATTTATAGGGAAAAGGGTAGGTGGAATGGTGTACAAATTTTGGCAGTTGCAAGTGTGGCAGACGCCCCCTCCCTCCAAACTCATTAAGTACATCTAAATATAAAACATTAATACATGATCATATAAAATCAGCATATTAATTCTAGAAAAATTTTCAATCAATTTATATATTATAATATAAAGTCTACATATAATTTCATTATTACTTTCGATCTGTTTATAACAATGTGTTTTTCTTATTCATTTTTGTGATCTGAGCTTTCTTGGTGTTGCCCCTTCTCCCCCCGCTGGCAGAGCTCCAGCCCCTCCCGTGTCCTGTATAACCGTTGTAGAGTCTTCTGTTTTTTCTAGGTTCGCTTTGGTTTTTTTCCATAAAGGCCTGTGCCTCTATGGGTGTATTGATTCTAATTCTTGTCTCCTCCCAGAATATGAGCATACCTTCAGGCATCAACCATCTAAACCACCCCCCTTCTGGTATAATTTATTCGCCAGTTGCGAATAATTTTTCCTTTTCTCCCTAACTTTTTGGGGGATCTGCTTCAAGATGGTTATCTCCCTGTCGTGATATGTCAATGCTTGCCCCCTTTGTACACCCAGAATTTCGTCTCTTGTGCTTTTCCTAAGGAATTTAATATGGACCTCCCTGGGTACATTGTGTGTTCTGGCATATGCTGAATTCACTCTATAGACCAGATCTATCTCCCATTCCATCTGTTGTTTATCTTTATGTATGTATTCAGCTAAAATATTAGTCATAATGTCCCTTATATTTTCCCCATCCGCTTCTATAACATTTTGAAATCTAAGATAAAAGGACATTCTCTCAAACTCTGTTTTCATTTGTTGGATATCAAGCTCTTTGTTTCCCTTCTGCAATGCTTCTACCCCTCCCCTCGCCTCCGCCACCCCACCCTCCACAAGGTCCAGTCTCTGTGAATTCTTATAAATTTGGACTTGATTCTCTTTAATTTCTTCCTTCATTTCCTTTAACTGTTTCTTAATTTCTTCCTGGCCCTGTATAAGTTGCTGGAGCATTTGTTGCAAATCCATCTCTGTACTCTTAGGTTGCATCAGTTCTGTAATCTTTGACTGTGTGGCAGGGCTGGATGTTGCAGATGTCGGTGCAGAAGTAGCAAAGCCAGGTTTTCCAGGGGGTGGTCTTTTTGGAGACATAGTTTATAAAGTAGAGAAATCAATCAGTATAGAGAATGGACAGCTGGAGAAGTAGAGCAGACAGATGAGTTCAGGAGGCAGAAGATCCAAGCAGATGGGAGTTCCTTTAGTCAGTCTAGCAATAAAGAAGAATTTTCCCCCCAGGAAGTTCAAGAAATAACAATCCACAAGAGAGTCTTCTGGGTGACACGGAGACAAAGACCGGAAGCCTGAATTTTAAAGGTGGAGTCAGGTTTCACAGTTCATGAAGACAACGGAAGTGTGCCATCTTGCCCTGCCAGCTTTGGGCTCAGAGGCATAGTAAAGTTTTAAAAAGTTCACAAAGTTCTCAGGTCATCAATAAGTCCTGGAGCTAAATCCAGTGAAAAACACTTTTACAGGGGTGAGGCATCATTGGTTGGCTCTCCCCCCTCCTCCTTCCCCTGGGGGCGAACGCAAAATTTTCTCAAGCCGCTTGTCCAAGTGGGGGGGAAATCCCCCTCCCTCCAGCCGCACCTCCAAGAAAATCCGAGAGTTTAACTTTAGGATTGCTGAAAAGTCCATCAGTTCAAAAGAAAGGGAATGAAGAGAGGAAGCATCTCACCACACCGCCGCTGCTTCGTTCAATTTTGCATCGTCCGATCAGCCTGGAGCGAGACGCACGCGCGCCCTCCGAGACTGCTCCTCGATGCCTGGAGCAAAGCGGAGAAGCCCCCACCAGCCGCCGCCGATGCCAGGGTCCTCCGCGAGCCGCTCCTTCGGCAGGACGCCTCTCCGGGGCGTCCTGTGCCCCCCCAGAAGCGGGGGAAGCCCACCGGGGAGCAGGAGCGGGCAAGCAACTTGCCCGTCGCCGTAGCCGCCGGAACCGGAAGTCGGTAACAGATATTTTTAAAAAGCCTTCAAAGAAAGGATGTACAGCATGGTGATCAATCACGCTTATGAGAAGACGTTTCCTAATTCAGGTCATGATAGTTTATTTAGTGACCGTTCGAAATCACAATGGCACTGAAAAAATGGGTCTTACGACCGTTTTGCACACTTGCAACCATTGCAGCATCCCCATGGTCATGTGATCAAAATTCAGATGCTTGGCCACTGACTCAGTTGGAGTGTCCTGGGGTCATGTGATCACCTGACAAGCAAAGTCAATGGGGAAGCCAGATTCACTTAACAACCATGGCATTAACAACTACAGTGAGTCACTTAACTGCCATAAAATGGGGCAAAATTCCCCTGATAAATGTTTCACTTAGCAACAAGAAATGTTGGGCTTAATTGTGGTTGTAAGTCAAGGACTACCTGTATTTGTTTTACCCCTTGTTTCACCAAAAATAAGACTGGGTCTGATTTTCTTTTGAGCCCCAAAATAAGTCCTAGGACTTATCTTTGAGGGGTGTCTTGTTTTTTCCGTGTATGGGAGGCCTACATCTTCCGTTTGCTTGCGGCAGGGCAGGAGTCCCCTCGGGGAGAGGGGGCGGTTTATAAATTTAATAAACTGAAACTGAAACTGAGGAGGCTGCACAGGGCGTGTTGGGCGGCTCCACCCTTATTCTGCATCGCCTTGTGGCCTCAGCACTGCGACCAATCAGATGGAATGGACAGCCGGCAGGCTGCACAGGCTCTTAAGTAAGGCTTATTTTGAAGGTAGGGCTTATATTAGGCTCAAACATGAAAACATGCTAGGGCTTATTTTATGATAGGCCTTATTTTCAGGGAAATAGGGGTATCAAACACAATACCTTAGACCAGGGGTCCCCAACTCTTGGGAACTGATCCGTGGTCTGTTAGGAACCTGGCTACACAGCTGGAGGAAAGCAGCAGGCAAGGCACCAAAAGCAAAACCATTTTTGATTTTTCCATGGGACCATCCGTGGAAAAATTGTCTTCCATGAAACCAGTTCCCAGGGGCAAAAAGGTTGGGGATCACTGCCTTATAGTCCCTTTACATTTTGTAAAAGTTTCCAAGTAAGAATTGTTTGATGACCTGAATAATGGATCCTGATAATCTATACCCATGATGGTGGGTATAGGCATGGTTGCCACAGGTGGCACACAGAGCCACATCTGCTGGCATATGAGCTGTCAGCTCTAGTGCACATGTGTGTGCTGGCCAGCTGATCTTTGGCCTTCCAGTTGGCCGGGGTAGTCCGTTTTTGCCCTCCCCAGGCTTCAGGAAAGCCCCCAGATCCTGGGGAGGGTGGAAAACAGGCCCAATGGGCCAACAGGAAATTCAGAAACAATCTGTTTCTGGATTCTGGAGGGTCTCCGAGGGGTGAGGGAGACCATTTCTGCCCTCCCCAGGCTTCAGGAAAGCCTCTGGAACTAAAAACAGCCTACCCCGGCCCCCAGGAGGAAATACCAAGCTCAGTTCTGATTGTCTTTACAGACTTTTAGGTCTACTTTTCTACCTACAAATGTGCAGGTTTGAATAACCATTCCTCTTTTGCTGTGTGCCTGAAGCAGAATTTAAAGGGAAAAGATCATTGATTTCTCCGGATGGGGATTTTCTTTCTGTGGTTACCTCTGGATCTTATTTGGAAACACACTAGAATCAATTTCATAATCCCTTAGTTTCACGTCAGAAAAGTCCTAGGTTTATTCTTCCATCTTTGGCTTTTTCTTTCTTCCAGTAACACATGGAAGCCACAGTTGCCCTAAAGGCACTTCATAAAAATAACCTGGGAAAGAATGATTTTTAAAAAAAAAAATAGCAATAAGAAAATGGGTATCAGCATATATTGTATATTCCCAAAGGGAGGTAGTTGTCACATTGATGGCATATAACAGTTACGTAAAACATCAGTAGGTGATAACAAATTTACAAAATATATAACAATGAGCATTATTGAAATTGAATTTTTGTTCCCTCCCCCATTTTTGTGTGTGTGTTAATTACACTCTCCAGCCTGGCATAGGGAGAACATGCTCTTGATGAAAAAGCCTCAATTTTCCCTGCATTTTAGCCAGGGCCAAGCAGTTTTCTTTAAGCTGATATTCTCTGCATGTATTGATTTTTAGCTTCCAGAATTCCCAGGCAGCACCGATTTCGGACAGCGCTATGTAGAGAGTATCCAAAGCATTTTGCATTTCTGTCATTGCTGTAGCAGAGAATACTGTGGCTGCCTTGTCTTTCTTAGAACTTGCCATTGCAAAGCTAGTCTTCCCATGACTTCTCTTTGGCTTTATCTTACCTTGATAGGAGCAATTTTTTAAAGTGTGACTGCAGGCTAAAAGTACAGTTCCAGATGAGGTTAGACTAAGCAGTTAACCAGGTTCCCTAGTGCTATCTTTTTTCATCACAGCTTCGCCACCTTGGAAATAGATTGGAACCACAGTCGTAAGGAATCTTTAGTCAGCCAGGTCAATAAGAGTGGTAGACACTAGAGTGGGAAAAATTGTTCTATTGATCTAAAATTATTTTCTACTTGCTCACATCTGGCATTCACCTAGATGAGGGTGCATCATGCAACCCAGCCATAAAGTTATTCAGGAGATTGTCCATTTGTGTTTGCATGCACCAAGCAATAGCTCCCATTTCTTTCTCACTCTTTCTTCTGACAACCCTAGATTTTCCTGCCAACATAATCTGCCTCTCCCCCTGACTGCCTTTTCACACCACACGGCTTTATGTTGAGTTGCCTTTCTGCTCTCCATTAATTAGTTCATTCCACACGGTCCATTTTCCTCAACAGCCACCTTCATTACTGCATCTAGAAAGCCTGTTAGCTGTTGCCTGCAGATAAATCTGTCTCTCACTCCCCCCTCCAAACCCCACCAACCAAGGCTGCAGTGCAGTACGGCTGTGCCGCACACCTCCTTCCTCGGCAGTCAGGAGCCCCCTCATTTTGCATTCAGACAGGGTGGGAGCTCAGGGGAGGTTGGCAGAGAGGTTTATAAATAGCCAATGTTGCTGAAGCAGCTCCTGCTAAATATAGAAACAGCGATTGACCCAGACTATGAAATGGCAGAAGCTGAGACAGCACTGACCTACAGGATGGGAGGGCTGGGGTGGGTTGCATAGCTTATACTGAGGGGAAACCCCTTTAGGCCTTGGAAAGGTGAAGAAGAGTGGAGAAATGGCCCAAAGTGGGAAGAAATTGCAGTATCACAGCAAGGAATGGGACAGGGCGGCCAAGGCAATTCCAAGGTGTTTCTTTACATTGCATATTTTGCCAGCCATTTTGACATAGCCCCTGGAGGGCAAGTCTGTTTATCCTTCCCCCTTGTCCGCCCTGGTGTGTTCTGTAAAATAAACTTGTACAGAGTCACCTGGAAATTGCTCTGCATTTACTGTACTTTGATTTCATGTACAGCGAGGCTGCTTTAATTGTGCATATTGATTCGATTCAATACAATTTGTTAGAATTATGTGAACATTCTTTGGCTTAAGATGGTTTGTTGGGAAGAGCAAGGCTGCCAGATGTTGGGATCATGTATCCTATTATTGGCAACAAATATAGCTGATGTAAATGAAAATTGAACAACTCACAGGTTCATCATATAAATGCATGCCCTAAAATGCTTCTACATGTAAACTAATTAAAGTATTTTCCTAGTTGAATTGTGTGGTGAAAATGTCTGGGACAATTTATTATTTTAAAAAATTCTGAAGAAAATAAGAATCCTGCTTGTCCTTTTTAAGCTTTTCTCTATACATGTGACAGATCATTTTAGGCAGCATCTCTATCTATCAGAAGAAACCCAGTATTCTTCTAAGAGAATTTGGATTCGGAATATATTGCATTTATTCTATTTTATTATGTTATTTTATTTTATTATTCAATTTTATTATGCTTTTATTAAAATGTTGGCAGATTCTGAGCATTTCTTTCAAATTTATCAAGTAGATGGGCACAACCAGAACAAAGATCAACAGAAGGGGAGACCTTCTGTCTACCTTAATTCATATCAAGTGGAATAAAATTAAGGGGATTATATATCAAGCCATTTGTCACGTTAAAATTTAGGAATTCACTGGCCACTTTCAAAAGATTCAGAGGTTGCAATTAAGATTTTGTGAGGCGCCCCCCCCCCCTTTGCAAGGTTATTTGCATTTTAATCAGGTGTTAAGTTTCACTACGGAGCTTGCTTTGAATTAAAATATGCATAGTGTCAGTTACTAGGGCTGAAACATTTTGCGTGCTTACTAGGCAGAACGCTCATTCAGCTCAGCAATGTACTTCTCAGAATAAAATAATTCAGTTAAAATGTTTACATTGTACAAGTGTCGTCCACAGCACTTGGAGTGTTGCCAAAAAGAAAAACCCCACCAACCACAACTTCTATCTAATAGACATGAAATCCTCGGTGGAGGCAAATAACTGTCAGGTTTTGGAAGAATGGAGGAACTGAACCCCGGGTTTTTAAAACCTTCGCCTTCCTCGAAAGAACTGGGGAACTATTAGAACAAGGAGAATTTGCAGTCCTCCTCTCCCTACGGAAAACGCTCGCAGAAACCTTGCGGTTCCCCAGCCTTGCCGGCTCCCTGGCACGCCGCTTGTTTCTCAATAAAGCAAAAGGGGGAAAAAAAGAGCAACCCTGTTGGCTGCCTGAAGGAGATGAATATTTATGGCGACTGGAAAGAGCTCCGGCTTTCGGCTTCCCTCTCACGTGCTGAGCCAGCAGGGATCCTTACTAAATTGGATGTCAGCACAGCTAAGGGATTCTGCTCGTTCGCGCAGGAGAGCGGATAAAAATAGACGGTTTGTGAGGGTTGTGGGTCTGTCTCCTGAGCGGGAAAAAAAAAACACTCCTTGAGAAGCCCCGCAGCATTCAGGAGGGCAAGATCTGCGCCCAGAGTTGAGAAATGGGGTGTCCTCCTGGCGCTTTTCCTGCCCTCTTCTTTAGCAGCCCCTGGAGTTCCTCCGCTCAGGGTTCTGTCGTCCTTTGGAAAAAAAAATAGGAAGAATTTCTGCAGTGCAGAAGCAGCATCAATTCTCCGGGGGAGAGGGGAAAGGGAGGGGGCTTGCTTTCTCAGCATCTGGTCTTTCATGTGGCCGCCTCCCCTCTCACTCCCGTCTGATGGTAGGGACAGCCCAGGAGATGCCAGCGGACAGCCTGTCCCTTACCTTTGGTGTGATCTTCCGCCATTGCTATGTTTAAAGGTTGGGGGGAATGAAGTGACAAATGATTCTGCAAAGGACCTTCCTATGCATACAAAGGCCGTCTCTCCTGAAACAACCTCCCTCCCCCAGCGAGGAGGGGTCCCACTCTCCTGGCGTTCTGGAGACTTCTAAAAACCTAGCTTTTCCCCAAAGTCACTGGCAACGGAATGCGATTGCTTGTTTTCTTACTCTTGATTTGCTGTATTGCATTCCTGTTTTGGTTATAACCCACATCTGTACACAGGCTAGGATCTTTCCATAGAGAGGCAATAGAGGAATCTCCTCAGATTCGCTTGAAATTCTCTCTAGTTTTGTTTCCACCCTCCTTAGCAGAACATTGAGGATCTCTGCTAGGAACTCAAAAATTGGGTTTTAAATCCTCTGCCCCTCCCTACCCCCCAGGCAGGGTCAAATGTAGAAAGCTAGAGAGATTAAATTTTTTCCCTAAGCCTTCTGTGCGTAGACAAAAACCACACGTCCAAAGAACGTTGGGTGTTTGATAGACGATTCCCGGTTGGAACTTTACAGGATCTTGAAATAGAAATTACCCAACCTGGCAGTTCCCTGGTTCTGATGTTGCCAACTGTAGCTGTGAGGAAACCTCTCCAAGAGGGACCCTCTTTCTCTGCACTGGAACAAAATGACGTAAACCTAGACTGTGAACCAAGCAATATTTCATAGCAAATTCACAATTCCCTGCAAAACAAAAATGTAGGATGCAGTGCCACCTATTGACTAAGAGCGGGAATGATCTGATAGATTATTTTGCTGGACAGATTAACTACATTTACAACTGCATCAGAATTAGCTGCAAATTTATATCAATCTTGTTAGCATTAAACATGTATTGCCAAATCTGAAAAGGAGAATTGCATTGGATATGCAACAAGAGCATACATCATCTTTTCACAGTTTCATAACCACTGATGGAAAAATGCAAGGAAACATGACTGCCGGTTTTCGGTGTGAATCAAACCTTCATTGAAATATTCTTTTATTTAATTTTTGTTCTGTTCCCTTTCCACTCAGACTTTCCACACAAAGCAATGTGTCTTGCAATTTATTAGGAACTCTAAGCCTAGCCAAGAAGCCAAAAGACTTCTACAGACCTCAATGCTCAATGGCTGAGAAGAAGAGGGCCACTCTAAATGTTTAGATCAGAGATGCCAGAGATGGATCAAGTTAATTGATATTTTCCAATTTTAACCCTTTTTCTCTTCTTGCTAAATCTATTTTAAGACTTACCCTACAATTTGTTGGTGTGGCTGGGAGGGTTCGGAGAGAAGTAAAAAAAGGAACCAGATTTATCAGTAAGTCTCTGAAATATTCTAAAACATACTTTCCAAGCATCTGAATGACATCACCCTAAAATGTAGATATTCAAAGTGTCATACTTTTTTTTCATTCTTTGAAACTATAGATTATCCATAGCCAAGAAAATGCCACCAAAACATGACTAGAAAGTATGCTGGATTCAAATATTACATTTAAAATCACATTTCTTTTCTTTAAAAAGTGTAAATACACAAAACTTCCAAAATAAAAATCAAAGTGACTTCCGGGTTGCTCGGAGGGTGGTTTTAAGCGCTCCGAAGGCATCAGGAAAGCCTCGGACGGTCTCTGAAGCCTTCGGAACGCTTAAAACGACCCTCCGAGCAACCCGGAAGTCACTTCCGGTTTGCTCGGAGGGTGGTTTTAAGCCCTCCGAAGGCTTCAGGGACGGTCCCTTAAGCCTCCGGGGGGCGGGGAGGCTCTTTTCGCCCTCCCCAGGCTCCTATAAAGCCTCTGGAGCCTGGGGAAGGCGAAAAATAGCTTTTAAAAAGGTGAACTCAGCTGGCCAGCGCGCGCATGCACGCTGGCCAGCTAACAGGGCAGCGCCTCACGTGCCCTGACAAATGGCTCCACGTGCCACTTGTGGCACGCGTGCCATAGGTTCGCCATCACTGCCTTAGTCTCTATACTAATTTTTTACTCCCTAGTGTTTTCCTGCAAACACAGGGTCTGCTCTTTTTTTATTTAACTGAGTGTTGATCCTTTGGTTGCAAGTGGAATTGACTAACCACTTTGCTACCTGAGCCTGAGGTCATTGTAGGCTGAAAGAGAGTAATTCATCCAACCAGGTTTCATGGCTAAAGTGTAACTAAAACTCACCATCTTCTGCTTTCTAGACAGGTACCATAACCACTAGTCTATACTCTACTTGTTAAATACTTGCTCTATCTACAGTGGTTTCCACCAAGGTCCTTTGTTCCCACAGGAACAGAGGTTTAATCCTATTGGTCGAAGGTTCTGACAGCTCCCTATAAAAGGGTTGCTGTCAGACTCAACCATCACCGGATTGTTCTCACTTGTTGTATTTAATGAAGAGCTGTTGTTACTATTAAGCCTGTGTGTGCCTATCCATTACCCAATCTAACACTGGCGACGAAGGTGGGATTGGAAAGCAACTAGGCGAACCGAAAAGAGCATAGCAATCCAGCACGTACATCCAGCCCAGAACTAAGCACAGTTTCGAGCAGCCATTTTTGAGCGGCAAACTCAAAACACCCTCTGAACACAAAATGGCCATGCACACCCCACCGACTCCGTATGACCCAGTCACCGAGCACTGGGACTCATACATGTTACGATTTGACTGCTTCCTCGAGGCAAATGACCTCATGGGCCTGTCTGAAGAACATGTTCCTCGGGTACTGTGGCCGGGAAGTGTTCGAGATGGCAAAAGACCTCTCTGAGCTGACACCGCTACAATCAGTCGCCTGGTCCGTGCTTCAGTAGATGCTAAGGACCCACTATGCGCCCAAGCCGTCCAAGCATGTTCGCCGGCATGAATTTAACATCAGAAACCAGAAGGAGGGCGAGTCAATTAATGAGTACGTTGCGGCACTCCACAAGGCCGCAGAGTACTGCGAATTCTGAGACCTGGACGAGTTGATTCTGGACCGCATAATTTGTGGCGTACGGGGCATTAACCTAGAGAGGAGGTTACTCACTAAATCTAACCTCACTCTGCAGATCGCCTTGGACGAAGCCAGGGCGTCCGAATCAGCCGTCAAATCTACTGAGACTCTGCAGCGCCAAAGCGCTCCACAAGACGCACGAAAGAGTACACATGTACATCGTGAGGCTGCCGAGCCCGAGAGCTCAGAAGGTGAAGAAGATGACAGCTGCCGCATGCGCAGTAGCCGTGCCCAGCCGGCGCGCAAATTCAAACCGTGTCTCCCACCTTACGCTAGCTGAGGAGACCATGCCAGATCGGCCTGCCATTTCCGTGACGCAACCTGCCAGCGCTGCGAGCGAAAGGGGCACATCGCCAAAGTCCTTATTGCATTTTACTCCAGGACCTTGTTCGCTGCAAAGCGGAACTACAGCCAGCTGGACCATGAGGCTTTGGCTGCAGTGGCCAGAGTAAAGAGGTTCCGTGAGTATCTATATGGCCGGGACTTCGAACTGGTTATGGACCACAAGCCGTTGTTGGGCTTACTGGCTGGGGACCGACCTACCCCAGTGTCATTATCACCCCGCATGACCAGATGGGCCATCTTCCTAGCTGCCTACTCCTACCGTCTCATTCACTGACAAGTATTCACTTTGGGGCACGCTGACACTCTCAGCCACAGCCCACTGCCTGAACTTCTTGCTGACCCTATCCCCGAGATGCCAGTCCTCCTCATTGACTGCCTGGAGACTGGGCCTGTCTCATCCGGTGACGTTGCCCGTCAGTCTGCAAAGGACTCCACCATCAAGCAAATTTTGAACTGGGTGTTGAGGGGGTGGCCCAAGGGGCCTGTTGGGGTTGATTTCAAAATGTATTTTGCCAAGCGCGATGAGTTATCAGTTGTAAATGGCTGTCTACTGTGGGGGGACTGGGTTGTTGTTCTACCAAACTGCGCATTGCAGTATTAGAGACTTTACACTGTCAGGATGAAGTCTTTGGCTAGGAGTTACGTGTGGTGGATAGGGAGATCGAAGAATGGGTGGCGACCTGCACACCGTGCCAGGAGTCCAGACCAGCTCCCCCAGAGGCACCCGCTAAGGAGTGGGAGCAACCTCAAGCACCATGGTCTAGCGTGCACATTGACTTTGCTGGCCCAGTTCACAGCCAGACTTTTCTTGTAGTTGTGGACGCCTACTCGAAATGGTTAGAGGTAGTCCTGATGACCCTCACTATGGCAGAAGCAATCATCAAGGTGCTATGGAGACTTTTATCCATGCACAGCCTGAATGACGTCTTGGTCTCTGACAACGGGCCCCAATTCACGGCCATGCAATTTGAGACCTTCCTAGCAGCTCAGGGAATCAGGCATGCCCTGGTCGCGCCATTCCATCCAGCCTCCAATGGTCAGGTGGAGAGAATGGTGAGATCTGCAAAAGAGGCCCTCTCTAGGATGGGCCCGGGAGATTGGAAAACACGGGTTGACCACTATTTGCTAATTCAGCACATCACACCCAGTGCCACTACAGGGAGAAGCCCCTCTGAGCTTCTCATGGGTCGCCAGCTAAGGTCCCACTTAGACCGGCTACATCCCAATTATTCTGCTTCATCGCCCCCAGACTCCACAAGCAAGATTCGGGCTTTTAGCGTGGGGGATTCGGTATATGCCCACAACTACGCCAGGGGAACTCTGTGGATTCCTGCCACAGTGATAGGCATCACCGGCCCTCGCTCTTACCTCCTAGAGCTCGAGGACGGTAGGAATTGGAGAAGGAATACTGACCAACTCCGTGGCCGCCTCTCCAACTTCACTCTTAGCCAACCAGAGGTAACTCCTGCACGAGTTAACCAAAGCCCTACCCAAATGGAGCAAACACTCACTTCTTCCACGGCCAGCTCAAGCCCGAGGGTAGCAGGAAACTTATCTGGTTTTGTTGCAGGCCCGCAGTGAGCTCCGAGCGAACCGGTTCTAGAAGCTCCAGCCGCGGCCTGTGAAAGGTTCCAAGAGCTTCCATCAAGCGGAGCTGCGGAGCAAACAGGTCTGTCCGACCTGTCCAAGGAAACCCCTCCTACTGAACTGCGCAGGTCAGGCAGAGGTACCCCAAAGCCCGCCTACCTGCGTTACTTGGTAACAAGTAGGATTGTTCCATCCAAGAAGGGAGGGGTGTTAGATACTTGCTCTAACTACAGTGGTTTCCACCAAGGTCCTCTGTTCCCACCAGAAGTTTAATCCTATTGGTCGAAGGGTCTGACAGCTCCCTATAAAAGGGCTGCTGTCAGACTCAACCTTCGCTGGATTGTTCTCACTTGTTGCACTTAATAAAGAGCTGTTGTTACCATTAAGCCTGTGTGTGCCTATCCATTACCCAATCTAACACTACTGGCTTTTTAAAAAGTAGTATCACTTGGCCTTTGGGACATAATATATGCCAGAGGTGTCAAATTCACAACATTGTTCTGACCAAGGCTTCCCGAGAGCATGAATCAAACTCCTTGTTCCAACAAAAAACCCTTTTATTAATTTACTGTGAATTCTGCTCATTCACATCCAGCAAAGTCTTTCAAGGGAGGATTTACAGTCACAGACCTTATCTGGCTTGGAAAGCTGACAGGCCAATATCTGCAAAACTTGGCAAGGAGTCTCGGAGAATTATGAACCAATGAAGCAAACTAATTGTCTCCTGCAAACTTCACTCTCCTTTCGCTCCTCTTTTATTTCCTCTGGGAGGTGCCATTCATTGTCCACCTGTGGCCTTACTCCCAAGTTGACCCCTGTTCTTTAGCTGTTCCCTTCATCTGGCAACTCTCCACATGCGCACACTGGGAACAGGCTCAGCTGTTCGTCTGCCTCATTGATGTCTGATTCTGAAGGCAGCTGATAACTGGCATATGGCTCTGGCCCCCTCTGCTTCCAACACAGGCCTCATCAGAGCCTTCCCCAGACTCCAGAACTGGCCCATGTTCCTCCCCAACTTCCTCACTGTCCGAATCTGCTGCCAGTTCTCCTGGCCACTGCCGGGCCACAACAGTCATCGTGGTGACATCACATGATGTAGCAGGATCTTTTCCCCCTTCGCTAAACCAGGCATGGGTGTGGCCAGCACATGACACATCCAGCTAGGAGTTTGACAGCCCTGATATATGCCACCCTCACATCTTCTCAACCATAAAGCATAGAGGTTCCCTTAAAGAAGGGTTGCCACAAGTTTTGCAAGTTGCCAGTGGAACCATTTCCAATGCCGCCACCCCCCCTCCTGCATTCAGTGACCCAGGAATCATATTGAAGGATGCAGGGTATACCAACAACACTGATTAGTATGCAAAGAGAAATGAAATGTCAAAAAGCAGCTGGAATGAGAGCAGGGAAAGGGGGCTCTTCTTCTTCCTGAGACCTCCCAGGGAATCCTCAGCTGCTCCTTTCAGAAACTCAGTGTGTGGGGAGGTATTCCTCTCATGGCATTAATACCAAGAAATGAAAGCCAGAGGCTGACCAGGGGATGGGGGTGGGTTGCAAGCAGCTACGACTGTATTACATTCAGGATTGGAGGAGTAGAGAGTGTTGAAGGAGGTTCATTAAATAGGCAAAAACTTCAGAAAGGAAGGGGTCTTAACTAATAACCCTTGAAAATGGTCCTCAATTATTTGCCTACGCACCACTTTCTTATAAAAGGCTTTAAATGTGCTTGCTTGACAAACCCTGAACCACAAATGAGCCAATGACATGTAACTTTAGTCAACAAACAAACCCATACATCAGGTAGTGAACCCTGTGCAAAGAAAGGCTTTTTTAAAAAAATATTAGAGAGATGAGAAAGCTTATCAATTTGGTCTCTTCTGAAAGCACTGCTGGGAAGATCCTGGAAGACATTAATAATAAACCTCTTGAAGATGATTTGAGTACCCAATCTGTGCAGAACATGTTGATTCAAATACAAACAGCACAAAGTCAAAGCTACCCAGTTGCAGTGAGTGAGGCGACATGTAGGTACATGTTATAAATAATAAAATAAAAATATTAGCACAGTGAATTTAATTGGGAAATCTGTTAGCAATCTGTGCAAGTTGACCAGAATAGGTATCATATGCTTTTATTGGAAAACGCCCAGCAGAAATCTGGCCATCAAACAGTGAACTCAGTGCAATTTCTAAGTTTCTTGAAAAGACATCCCCCTCGTAGAACATATTACAGTAATCTAATCTGGTTTAGATGGCATAGATAATTGTGACCAGGGAAAAGCCTTGATGGTAAATCAGTCACAGTTGTTAAGAAATCCTTCTTACCACATTACTGAGCGTGCAAAGACAGTCCTAGATCACAAACTGTAGACCTACTCTTTCAAAGGAAAAATTCAGCCCCTTTTTAAAAGTAGATAAATCTCACCCTTCCATGAAGATCTCCCTCTACTACGAAATATTCTGTCCAATCTCAAGTCATGATAAATTGTTACAGCTCCACAACTGAACCAGGCACAAGGAATGAGCCTAACAAGCCTAATGCTAGGATAGAAAATAAAGCTCAGTGCTATCTACATGTACCTGGTCCCCAGCTCCACACCCACCAACAATGGTTCCCAATAGCTTCACAGAGATTTTAAATAGCCTGGAGGATAGAAGTGGAGCTTGCAGTTCAAAAGCGAGGAGCAGTAATTGTCCCAAAGTACAATCTGGTGCTACAAGGCTATCATTAATAATTTCCTATCTATTTAAAGGTATTTTAAATGCTTTAGGGAGGAGCTGTCTGGGAGAAACATTATAAAGATCCTGAGATTAGTTTCACTTTGGGCCATCCTAGTGGATGGGCATGGCAAAATAGCAGAGATGGCTTCACACACAATGAAATTATCAGAAAAGCATAGATCAGTGTTTCTCAGGATTTCAACTCCCAGAATTCCCCAGCCAGCATGTTATCTATGGTATCCTATTGCGCCGGCTGGAGGGGATGGGAGTAGGGGGCACCGTTTTGCGGTGGTTCTGCTCCTACCTCTCCGACCGGACGCAATGTGTGTTGGCAGGGGAGCAGAGATCGACCCTGAGGCCACTCACTTGTGGGGTGCCGCAGGGGTCGGTCCTCTCGCCCCTCCTGTTCAACACATACATGAAGCCGCTGGGTGAGATCATCCGTGGTTTTGGGGTTGGATACCATCTGTACGCTGATGACACACAGCTGTACATTTCCACCCCAAACCACCCCAACGAGGCCGTCGAAATGATGTCCCGGTGCTTGGAAGTTCTTCGGGTCTGGATGGGGGACAACAGACTCAGACTCAACCCCTCCAAGACTGAGTGGCTGTGGCTACCGGCGCCCCGGTTCAACCAGTGGACCCCATCGCTGGCCATAGGGGGCGAACAACTGCCCCCCGTGGAACGGGCGCGCAATTTGGGCGTCCTCCTTGATGCCCGGCTGTCGATGGATGACCATGTGGCAGCCGTGGCAAGGGGGACGTTCCACCAGGTTCGCCTGGTGCGCCAATTGCGCCCCCTATTGGATCGGGATGCCTTACGCACGGTCACTCATGCGCTGGTGACGTCTCGCCTGGACTACTGCAATACTCTCTACATGGGGCTCCCCTTGAGATGCACCCGAAGACTACAGCTAGTTCAGAATGCGGCCGCGCGGGCCATCATGGGAGGGACAAGATACTCCCATATAACACCACTCCTGCGCGAGCTGCACTGGCTGCCTGTGATTTTTCGGGTGCGTTTCAAGGTGTTGGTTACTATCTTCAAAGCGCTCCATGGCACGGGACCTAGTTACCTGCGGGATCGCATCTCACCTCATACATCCCTGCGACCAATCCGCTCTCACAAGGAGGGACTCCTCCAGGTGCCGTCCACTAAGCAGTGTCAACGGGCGGCGCCCAGGAGTAGAGCCTTCTCTGTGATGGGCCCAACCCTCTGGAATGACCTCCCCCCCGATATTAGAACTACCACCGACCTCCGCTCCTTCCGACAGAAGCTTAAGACCCACCTGTTCCAATTAGCTGGCTTAACTGATTTATAGTCCCATTTTAACCTCCTGGCAAACATCTTATTGGGTAGTTTTTAAGGGTATTTTAATGTATTTTAATGTTTATTTGTATTTTAATTTAAATATTGTACAGTCCACATCCTACCTCCTCCTTTTACCTATTTGTATATTTAAGTATACCCATATTTTGCATTTATACTGTTTTAATATGACTGTACACCGCCCCGAGTCCTGTTTAGGAAAGGGTGCGGTTTATAAATTAAAGATTATTATTATTATTATTATTATTATTATTATTATTATTATTATTATTATTATTATTATCTACAGTAACCTAGAACTGTGATGGCGAACCTATGGCACGCGTGCCACAGGTGGCATGTGGAACCATATTTGTTGGCACTGCAGCCCTCAGCTCCGGCATGCATGCACCTGCCGGCTAACTGATTTTCGGCTTTCTGGAGGGCTGTGGGAGGCTGTTTTTGCCCTCCCCAGGCTTCACGCGTGCGCATTTTTGGCACAACTTTAGAAAAAGGTTAGCCATCACTGACCTAGAACTAAAGAAAATTTTCCTGACAGAACAATTAATCAGTGGAACAGCTTGCCTCCAGAAGTTGTGAATGCCCCAACACTGGAAGTCTTTAAGAAGATGTTGGATAGCCATTTGTCTGAAACGGTATAGGGTTTCCTGCCTAGGCAGGGGGTTGGACTAGAAGACCTCCAAGGTCCCTTCCAACTCTACTATTGTGTTACTCTGTATTACATTGTGCCATGCTCCTATATATAATGTTTTACATGACCATTACCCTCCCTCCATGATGGCGAATCTATGGCATGCGAGCCAGAGGTGGCATACAGAGCCCTCTCTGTGGGCATGCACACCGTTGCCAGTTGTTATTCTGATTTCCAGCATACATATGTGCACTGGCCAGCTGGTCTTTGCAGGTGCCAGAAAATGGCCCGAAAATGGCAAAAAAACAGGCATGCGCACGACGGCCAGCTGGTTTTCGGGTTTCCGGTGCTCCAGCATGTGCACATGAATGTGCATGCATGCACGTTCCGGTTTGGGCACTCGGTGCCAAAAAGGCTGGCCCTCCCTGCCCTACTCATCCCCAAAATCTCTACTTTTATACAGGACACACCACATGATTCATCTTTATTGGAAATTGTCCAAGGTGAGTAACTCATCGGACAATTCTCAGGAAACCAGTCACACGGGCCACCCTTTTGGACCCTGAAACTTCACAATGAAACAAAACAATGCAATTGCCACCAAAATGGCATACGATACTATACCTAGAAGAAATAATTTTTTTGTATCTATCAGAGTTAAAATATTGTTTTTTTTCCTACCTTTGGAATATTACGCCTCCCTTTTAGCCTTCCAAGACAGTCTAAAGACTTGGCTATTCCAGGTGAGCTTCCTATGCTAATAGCCTCAAAGGTTTTCAGGCACTACATGTATCTATTCCCTATTCTTAATATGGCATGTCTAATATATTTTTTGAGATCTACATTAACTCTGACATTGTCATCCTCAATTTACAACAGTTCATTTAGTGACTATTCCAAGTTACAATAGCAGTGAAAAAAGTGACACAGCCATTTTTCTCAATGCAGCATCTCTGTGATCATGGAGACAAAATTCAGACTCTTGGCAACTGACTCATATTTATGGCAGTTGCAGTATTCCGGGTTCTTGTGATCGGCTTTTGTGGCCTTCCGACAAGCAAAATCAGTGGGGAAGCCAGATTCACTTAACAACACTGTCACTTACTTAACAACTGCATTTATCAACTGTAAGAAAGGTCATAAAATGGAGCAAAACTTGTTAAGTCCTCGACTTGTGACCGGTCCTAAGTCCTCAACTTGCGACCGGCTGCAAGTCCTCGACTTACGATTGACAGCCAGCAACTGCTCAGCCACACCTGATTGGCTAAGGTGCGGCTGGCTGAGCGCGGGCTGTTTGCACCTTTTCCATTGGTCTCCCTGCTTGACACTCGTGTATAAATAGCTGTTAGGCAGGGCAAGGTGCTGAACCCATTACGTAGTTATTCCGTTAACTGTTCTGTTGGAATAAAGCTGTTCTACTTCCCTCAGTCGTTCCACGTCTCTTCATTCTGTCCAGATTTCAATACTGGCGATGAAGGTGGGATGCTGAAGGTTCTCTGCTAGAACAGTTAAAGGAGAAGGAAAACAATTAATTCCTCTTCACGGAAAAAAATATGTTTTTTACCTCAGCGTTGCTGGTTGCTATGGCTTCGTTGCTTCAATTCGCGCCTTTCGGCTCACCAAACGAATCGTGGGCCAGGTTCCTCGAGCGATTCCAGTGTATCCTGATTGCGAATAATAATCATCTGCTACCAGATTATCGAAAATGCAGTTTTTTCCTTAGTTCCTGTGGACCTCACATGTTTAATACTGCTAGGGCTCTAACCTCACCTCTGCCGGTCCACGAATTGAATTGGGACACTCTCATTGCCAAGCTCAAGAACCACTATGCTCTGACGCCCTCTTGCATAGCTCGCCACTATGCATTCGGCAATGCATCCAAAAAGACTCCAAGACTGTAAGCCAATTCTTACAGTCTCTCTGAACAGCGGCCATCCAGTGTGAGTTCATTGATGTGGATGACTCCCTGGTCGAACAATTCGTGTGTGTGGTCCGCGATGTCCGCCTCAAGTGGAGGTTGTTAGCCCGTGCCGATATTACCTTACAGCAGGTGGTGGATGAAACCAGAGCCGCCAAGCTGTCAGATAGATCTACGGACGAAATTCAACGGTGCCACCAGCTGATTGCACCCCCCCCCCCAAATAACCTGTCTCATCGACAAGTTGGCTCCATTGGACCAACTCGACGAGGACCAGGTTGACTGCCTCCGGGCTGAACCGAGAAGACCACAACCTCCTGCTGTAGCCCGTTACCCAGCGGCCGCCTGCATGGGTTGCGGTGGCAATCACCACCGCACAGCTTGCCCTTTTAAAGTGGCCACCTGCCTCCACTGTAATAAAAAAGGCCACTTAGCTCATGTCTGCCTTGCTGTTTTGCCACCAGCCCCTCAACCTGAGTACCACCCGCTGCCTCCATGCCAGCAACGCCGGCAACCGACCCAGGAAGATGAGTGCTATGCCATCAGCAAGAAGCTGCTGCAGGGCGCTGCCACATTGGTCAGCAAGGCTTCGGCTGACGCAAAGAAAATTACAGTCTCCTTAACAATCGAAGGGGCCCCTTGCGTCATGGAGGTAGACTCGGTATCCTCCCGCTCCCTCCTCTCCTGGAGTGCTCTCTCTATGATGTGCCCATCTCTCTCCCGCAACCAGCTGACGCCTGCTGATACCACCCTAAAGGACTACCAGGGGACTCAAATTCCAACCCTGGGCAGTTATGCGGTTTGGGTGGACTATGGGGATTTCCATGGGAAGCTCCCCATTCTGGTAGTTGGGAAGCCCCTGCCAGGCCTGTTGGGCCTGGACTGGTTTCCCTCGCTAGGCCTGTCACTCCTGGGGGTTCATCAAACTTCTGCCATGGCACCTACTGTCGAGGACGTCATCTTCAAGTATGCTGACGTTTTCGGCGGAGCATTAGGTGAATATAGGAGTTCCCCAGTATCCCTAAACTTAGACCACCAGGTCGCCCCTATCAGGCTTAAGGCTCGCAGGGTGCCATTTGCCTTGAGGGCCAAGGTTGACGCGGAGCTCGACAAATTGTTGTTGCAGGGCATCCTTGTGCCGGTCGACCACTCCAAATGGGAGACCCCCATAGTGGTCCCGTTAAGACCGACGGCTCTATCAGGATCTGTGCCAAATATAAGTCAACCATCAACCTTGCCCTCCAGGCAAATCCATATCCAGTCCTGGTTGTGCAGCACTTGCTCCACTCTTTGGGGCAGGGCTGCATATTCGCGAAACTGGATACGGCCCAGGCCCACCAGCAGCTCCCAGTGGATGACAAGGCCGCCGCTGTCCAAACCATCGTCACCCACCGGGGGGCTTTCCACTGCTGCCATTTACAATTTGGTGTCGCCATTGCCCCAGGCATCTTCCAGAGCCTCGTGGAGCATTTGCTCCCTGGGTTCCCTGGTATGGTTCCTTACTTCAATGACATCCTGTTCGCTGATCGCAGTTGATCAGGGCTCATCGAATTTCTTAGGAAAGTCCTCGACCGTTTTAGGGGCGTAGGCTTAAAATTGAAGCGCAGCAAATGCTCCTTTGCTGTGCCAAGGGTGGAATTCCTGGGCTTCCTTGTGGACACCCAGAGCATCCATCCCACACCCTCCAAACCTGAAGCCCTCAGGAATGCCCCCACTCCTACCTCCAAGGCGGAGCTGCAGGCGTTCCTCGGTGTCTTGAATTTTTATGCGCCATTTTTGCCTCACAAGGCATCATTTGCCGAGCTGCTTCATCGGTTGCTTGACCAATCAACGGCCTGGCGCTGGGGCAACTGCGAAGCGCATGCGTTCACGGCTGTCAAAGCCATGCTTACATCAGTGGCTGTCTTAGTACAATATAGTGACAAGCTACCGCTGATGTTAGCAACTGATGCCTCCCCTTTCGGTGTAGGGGCTGTTCTGAGCCATGTCCTCCCAAATGGCTCAGAAGCCCCGACAGCTTTTTATTCCCGGACACTCTCCTCTGCCGAGAGGAATTACAGCCAGATCGACAAGGAGGTTCTGGCTGCTGTGTCCGGGATTAAAAAGTTCCATGACTACATTTACGGATGGCATTTTACTTTATTCACTGACCACAAGCCTCTCCTTGGGCTTCCGGCCGTGACCGTTCTACCCCGCCCATTCTCTCTCCCCACATGTCTCACTGGATGGAGTTCCTTGCAGCATATAAGTATACGCTGCAGTACTGTCCGGGCAAGTATATGGGGCATGCCAATGCCCTTAGCTGCTGCCTGCTTCCTGTCACCGACCATACCCCTGTACCATCTTCCTCTGTCCTATCCATTGCTGAAATGAACTTACCCCTGTCTTCCTCCGACGTAGCTGCCCATTCCCTTGCTGACCCCATGCTGTCCCAGGTGTTCACTTAGGTACAGAGGGGGTGGCCTTTGGGCAGCATTGGGGAGCCTTTCCGCCCTTTCAAGACCCACCAGCTGGAACTCTCCCTCCACGGTGGGTGCTTGCTTTGGGGCGTCAGGGTGATTATTCCTTCCTCCTTGCACCACCAGGTGCTAGACCGTCTCCATCAGGGCTACCCAGGCATAGCTCACATGAAGGTTCTCGCTTGCAGCTATGTCTGGTGGGCCAAGATGGACGAGGAAATAGCAACTTGGGTCGGCCGTTGCACACCCTGTCAACTCTCCCACCCTGCCCCTCCAGCTGTTCCCATTAGGGACTGGAAGGTTCCTAGGGGACCCTGGTCAAGGGTCATTTGGATTTCGCGGGGCGCCTTTCACGGTCAGAATTTCCTGGTGGTCGTGGACGCCTACTCCCGTTGGGTGGAATTCTTGCTCATGGCTTCCACCACTGTACGGGCATTGCAGCGGGTATTCGCCATGCATGTGTTGCCGGACACTACCGTGACCGACAACGGACCTCAATTCGCAGCTGCGGCCTTCCAGGATTTCCTGACCAGGCAAGGGATCTGCCATGCCCCAACGGCCCCCTACCATCCTGCTTGCAATGGCCAAGCAGAACGGGCTGTTCATTCGGCCAAAGAAGCATTGGGGCGCATAGACCGGGGAAATTGGCCAGACAAGGTGGCGGCTTATCTCCTCGGCCAACACTTCACCCCATGTGCCCTGTCCAACAAAAGCCCCGCAGAGCTGCTGATGGGCTGCCATCTGTGAATCACATTAGACAGGCTGCACCCACTATAACGCCCTGTAGCCTTGCGACCTGGGGGTGCCTCCACGCCTGTTTGGGGAGGGGGACCTGGTCTTTGCCAGAAGTTTCACAGGGGATCCAAGGTGGGTGCCGCCACCATCACCAAAGTAACCAGTCCCTGTTCTTACAGGGTCGGACTTCCTGATGGCAGAGAGTGGCAGCGCCACGTGGATCAACTAAGGCGCTGCCTATCCACTGAGGCCTTCTCCCAATCAGGCCTCTCCTGCCTGGCCACCACCTCCTGGCAGCCTACCCAAGCACCTCCTTAATCCGTCACAACATCACTTCCACATCAACACCCCCCGAGGCCTTCTCCTAATCAGGCCTCTCCTGCCCGGCCACCACCTCCTGGCAGCCTGCCCAGGCACCTCCTGGCAGCCTGCCCAGACACCTCCTCAAGCCGTTCCATCACCGCTAGTTCACCTAACTATTCCAAGTTTGCCGTCTCCATTGGTAGGCCCAGATGATGTCACCTGGAGCTTCACTCCCATTGGGGAGGAGCTACTACAGGGTCGACCTACCTTGCCGACCGCTCTTCTGCAACTGCGTTGTTCTGGGCGGGTTCAGCGCCACCCCGTCTATCTAAGCAAGTATGCATGAGCTCTTACCGCGCATGGATGCCCGCTGGGGGGAAGGAGTGTTAAGTCCTTGACTTGTGACCGGCCGCAAGTCCTCGACTTACGATTGAAAGCCGGCAACTGCTCAGCTGCGCCTAATTGGCTAAGGTGCGGCTGGCTGAGCGCGGGCTGTTAGCACCTTTTCCATTGGTCTCCCTGCTTGACACTCGTGTATAAATAGCTGTCAGGCAGGGCGAGGTGCTGAACTCGGTACATAGTTATTCCGTTAACTGTTCTGTTGGAATAAAACTGTTCTACTTCCCTCAGTCGTTCCACGTCTCTTCATTCTGTCCCAATTTCAATAAAACTCACTAACACATGTCTCACAATCGAAATATTGTGCTCAATTGTGGTCATAAGTTGAGGACTACCTGTATTACAAATATCCATGCCACCCAATCTTAAAAGGCCTTCTATTTCTCAGCAACACCCATTCTTTCATCCAAACCAAATAGCACGCTGCAAAATACAATTTCTAATCAGGAAGACTCAATTCTCCTTTTTCCTTTTCATCTTATAATACTTTATATCTAAATCAGGGGTGTCAAACTCTAGGCCCAGGGACCAAATTCAGCCTGCAGGGTGCTTAGATCTGGCCCAGATTTAAGGGACAGATCTGGCCCTGGAAACAGCCAAGGACTGGCCTGCTGTGCCTCTGTCAGCAAAAATGAAGCCCGGGAAGGCCACATGTAGCCCTCCTGAGCTCCGTTTTCACTGGCAGAGGGTTGCAGGAGCCTGTTTTCAGAGCACTCGGGCCACCACAGGCACCCCCAACATGAGTGATGTCGAGTTGGCCACACCCACCCTGGTTCCCTGAGGTAAAATGCAACCCTGATGTAGCCCTCAATGAAATCGAGCTTGACACCCCGATCTAAATCATGCCTCCCCCCCCCCGCAGAAAGATTTAGCTGTCTCTTTCTGCCAATGTTTAAATCAAATGTGTCTGATTTTTTGACTTACCTGCACTATACTGAATGAAGAATTGTCTTGGGCTGTATACACAATATAACTAACTAACATTTATATAAATTAAAAACTTCATTTATTTTTATTATGATCTTGAGAGGCTGCATTATCAACTGTCCAGGGCCACATATAGTCCTTGGGCCATAGGTTGGCACCTTGGTTTAAATAATGCATACATTGTCAAAACAAATAGCATCTGAAATAAAAACAATCTAGATAAGACTTTAATTTTTATCTCAGAAATTTTCACCAGCAATGATAGTTGTAATTTCTTCCATCTTAACATGTCTTTTAAAATTTAATTTAATTCCATTCCATAACATAGTAATTTGAAATAACATATAGTTCATTTTTGTCGTAATTCCCAGATATTTTACCTTATTCTCAATCGTAAGACACATTTCATTAATGAATTATGTTTAATCTCCTATTTTCATATTTTTGTTAATATCTTGTTTATTAATCTTAAAATCTACTAATGCACCAAAATCTTTTAATTTGTCCATGATTATTTCAATTTCTAGCGATCTTCCAGAACCAACTCTAAATCACCTGCAAAAGATCTTAATTTTTAAATTTAAAAAAATCTTTACAACCATAATCATATTGTCTTGTTTTCATATCTTTATTCAATATTTCAAGTCCAAAATAAATAATAAGAGAAAGCATCTTGAGAAAGCATCTTCATCTTGTTCCTTTTTATATCTTCTTAGATCTCCGTTAACAATTATTAGTGCTTTTTATGAAGTGTAAATTGATCTTACTCACTTTGTAAAATTCTTTCCCTAGTTCATTTCTTCCAAAATCTTGAACAACAAAGCCTAGTTCAAATTGTCAAGGACGTTTTCTTTGTTTGAGAAAATCAATGTGGCTTGTTTGTCATTGTGTTGCGCCAAATATTCCAAAATAGCCAACACATTTCTAACTGTCTTTTAAGTAAAATCCCACACAGATTCTCATGAATAAGTTATGCAGAATTGTTATAGGTCTGCATAACTATAAACTGCATGTGTTCCTCTGTAAATCTCAGTAATTTTATTTCTGTTATATACTGGTAGTCATCTATTTTCTCTAGAGGAATGTCACCTCCTTTATAAGAAGTTGGAACAATATTGATGAGATGCTTTTTACCTGGCTACATTGCCCGTTAATACAGAATGCCCCTCTTATAATTTTAGTATTATTTTCTTTATATAATTTATATATGCTGGCCACTGGAATCTTGCATTCTTCCAATAGCAACTCTGTCTGCCTTAACAGAACAGAGATTACTCTCTTCCCCAATATAGTCAGGGTTTTTATTTGCTTGATAAATTAGAATATTTGAGTTGTGATTTCATAATCCCTCTGTATCAACAAAAACTAGCAAATCGGGAACAAAGTTTGTTATTAGTTCAGCTGCAGCACTGAACTACCACGGTGTTGTAAGGGAAAATACCTAGCCAGAAGCCATCCGATTTCTGCAATCCGTCTTGACAAAGCTGAACACGCTCGAGGAGAGCGACTTCCACGTGCTCGCTTGCAAACTACATTTCCCAACATGCTTCGTCGTCTACTGTTGATGATGCACTGAAGAGGAGGCACTGCGAAAGCTCCTGCTCTGTTGTCAGCTCTTAAAAAGCGGAGATTGAGGTGCGGGGGTCTCTCTCTGACTCGGAAGGACCCCACAGCTCTTCCAGGCGACCTACATCAGAGGGAAGCGAGGAGGCCTGCCTGCTGAGTGCATTGGAAAGTAAGGAGGGGAAGGGAAGGGAGCGGAGAACTTGACCTGCCAGCCTGCTTCCAGCGAAAAGTAGGCAAAGGCACAACGCGGGGCGGGGGGGGGGGGCGCTTGAGTGTTTGATAGTAAACAAAATTAGGAACGGGGAGGCGGACCAGAAAGCAAAATTTAAAAATTGTGCCCCGGGAGTAGAGAGGTAGACACATAATGGTGAAAGAGAGTGTGCAAAGGCAAATAGGACAAAAACCATTCCTATTTCCACTGGGAAAGAGGTGCATAGATTAAGAACAACTGTATGAGTTTTTCGAGTGGGAGGGGGGCGTGGGTGAACGTGCTTGAAGGACGAAGTAACGTGTGAATAATGTTCCAATTACCAGAAAAATATCTTGTTTAGGAAAACTGGTGGGTGGATAGGGAAGGGGGACAGTAGAATTTGAGGGTTAGCAATAAAAGTGCCTGCCGGTTTTCAAAGGCTTTATTACGAGAGTAAAGTTTGCAATAAAGGCAACGTGAAACAATACACGAGTTACATGCACACATCTTTTTCTGTGTTAGACCCCAGAACTAAATTTAGATCTGGGAATTATGAGACATTTTGTTTAAAATTCCAGTATTACATTTTGGCCCTGAATTTTCGTCTCTGCATGCCTGGAGAAATATGGACTGATGAAGATTGTAGTTTTAAGACTGAACTGATAGTCTCAAAAACACATTGGGGGGGGGCGGGGTTGTTAGGATAGAAAAAGAATCTCTACAAGTGATGGAACTGAAAGTTTTGTCATTTAGTTACAACTGTTAACAGACATCACCAAATGTATTCTAGAGAGGTCTTTTGCTTAAAAGATGATTAGAGGATCAATCAATTGATCAATGCATCATCTGGATTATAGAACTGAGTATAATACACACTTCTTTGCTACCCCAAATTTCTGGCACCAGAATAAGCAGGGTAAAGATTTTCAAGCAAAAAAAATCTCAAAAGAATGAGCAAGACATTTCCCTATGCAGCACATTGGCTTGTAATGGTTTGAAAAATAGTTTTAGTGAACTCTGAGACCCCACCCCCATCAACCATCATAAATGCTCATGCCGTTTGATTGCCTAATACTAATAGTTTGCTAAGGTTTCTAGCTCCAACAACGCCACTCTATTATATTTGCCTAACTTGCCCTTGAATCTAGTTAATTTCAGTTATTCCCCAAAATACTAGATAACAGCAAACTTGATTAGACTTGGATGAGAGGCCAACAAGAAATACCACATTTGTGGTTTACACTGGGAAGTCAGAAAACTTCCCACCAAAAGGGAATAGTAAACCTAAAGTCAACCATACTTTTGCTGAGTAAACTATATTAATGTGTCAATGAAGTCACCAGAAGTTGATCTTCATTCACAGGAGACTGCTTTTAACATTTGGTTTCACATTTATTGAACTAAAGGATCTGAAAAGACCAAAACCAGACTAACCTCCCTTAATTCATGATTTGTTGTGCCTTCTCATGACCATTAGATAAAATGTTCCAAAGCAGACAGTTGGTGTTCTCCCTCCCTTCCTCCCCACCTAACAGGTAATAGACTTCTGTCTCCAATAATATAGAGCAATAGATTTAAGATTCAAATAAATATAGATTAAGATTCAAATTTTGTTGTTAGTTGCGAAGTCATGTCCGACCCATCACGACTCCTTGGACAACATTTCTTCAGGTCTTTTTGCCTTTTGGTACTATCCATGGGGTTTTCATGGCAAAGATACTGGAGTGGGTTGCCATTTCCTTCTGCAGTGGATCACGTTTTATTAGAGCTCTCTGCTATGACCTGTCTGTCTTGGGTGACCCTACACGGCATAGCTCATAGCTTCATTGAGCTACACAAGCCCCTTCACCATTACAAGGTAGTAATCCATGAAGGGAAAGATTCAAATAAATGAATCTTAATCTGTGGAGTCCTCAAATGCACACTAAGCCTTTTGCAGCTGTTTCATTACCCGGCTAGGTAACATCATTAGTGCTCTGATCAGTGCACTGATGATGTTACTTAGTTGGGTAATGAAACATCTGCAAGCAAACCAACAGGCTCAGTGAGCACTAAGGACTCCCCAATTCAACTCTGAGCTACGTATGTTCTTTTATTGATTTTGAATTTGACACTGAAGAAATCAAGGTAAGGTTTGGGAGGAGTAAAAACAGTATCCAAAACAAGATAGTATCAATCTACAACATAATATGGGAGGTAACAATGAATGCTGGCCTAGCAATTTATATGCCTGGTTTTTAATTCAAATCAGTTAATACTTTTTTTAAAAAGCTAAAGAATTACATTAATGAAACTACAAGGAAGCTTCATTGAAAGCTAATATCTGCTTATTTGGATTTTTATTCAAAGCCAAGCAAAATAAAAATTGGCTAAATAGGGTAGAAAGATTATTTTGGAAACTATATGCAGAAGTTTAAAAAAAAGAAAAAAGTGGTCAAAATAGTTGTCACCCTGGTGTAAGAATGAATGCCTAATCGGGAACCTCTCAGAGAGTTTTCAAAACATCCTGCAAGTTGAGATGATGAGTGGATACTCACACACACACACACACACACACATTATCATTACTCTGAAGTATTCTTTATTGGATTTCATCCCAAAGGAACAAAGTGATAAGAGTTTAGAAATGGTAGAGAATTATTGCATCACCTTGCAGGTGTGAGATTACCCGCACAATGGTCTCTGCTGAGAAAGAGTAGAAAAGAAAACCTTTTAGATTAACCAGTTAGACCCTTCCTTACAGTGTGCTATGCTAGATACTTCCTTGCAAAGGGGGGTGTTTTTCAGCGTGGGAAACCATTCTAAAATCCCCATGTGCAGCTAAAAGTGATTATTTATTGCCTGAAATATGCCCTACAAACCACCTTTTGTGGTTTGGCCAGAATGTATAAATTGGCCCATTAGCCCTGAAATGACTAAAATAGCATCAGCCATTTTTGCACCGTCATGTTGGTTTGTTTTGTCATTACCTAATTATGATTGTTACTGGTTAATGGGCTAGGTAATCATTTGAATGCTTGTCTTTTGACTAACTTAGTTCCACTTCATGATTAATACATTCATTTTGCTTTTAGGGCACAAATTAAGCTGCCCAGAAACATAGCCTGGTTTTATTCCCAGCATTTGGCAATTCTTCAAATGTTCTCTCCTTACAAGTGATATAGACAGCCCTGCCAATATGTGTCCTGGATATTGGATATATCCCTTACATATCTATTCAAAAATTCAACTTGCTGGAGGATACTCTCTTGAAAGCCCTGTAGCCAATTTACCAGACATTTGCTCCATGACAATCCAAGGAAAGGATATTCCCCGTTCAGGTGCCCAATTATGGAATTTCCTTTCTGAAAATTTGTCATTGCTGCCAAGCTTTGTTAGCTTGAGGTGCCAACTAAAGAATGACCTTTTGGCTTTGGCTGAACTTATATTGAGGAAAGCCGCTCTTTCTAATTTAAATTGTACTTAAAACAGCTGCATTAAATCATGACAAAATATTCCACTCCAGTTAAGGCAGTTGAACTGGTCCTTCAAACAATCAAAAATCAAAGAGTGCAGGGGGTGGGCAGGCAGAGAGGAGAGGCCTTTCTTAAAAGCATTTGCTCAACAAATAAAGAAGAATGTCAAGAATCAAAAGTTTCAGTTTCTGGCTAAAGTAAAGTAAGCTCTTGAATATTCAATCTGGATATTCTTGACTTTTGTGGCACTTGGTTGAAACTCAAGTTGTGCAACTTAACAAATGCAGGGCCAAAATATTTGGCCAAAATATTTCAGACGGATGCAAGAGGCCTGGTAAACAGAATGTTAAAAACACTTTTAACCTGTGATTTGCATTTATAGTATAAAGCTCACCTGCTTTGCTCTATTAGCAAAATGACCTGATAACTTCGGAAACAAACTGATATAAGGATCACTCTGTATATAACCCCACTTTCCAATCACTTTATGGAGGGGGAGGCTCTCCTTTTAGGATAGATCAGGAGTGAGAAAAGGGAATGTAGTTTGTTTGCTTACATCAGAATAAAATAAAGTTATATAAGAGGATGAAATACAAGATTTTTTAGGATTACCTCTTGCTCCTTTAAAATGTTTGTTTGTTTTCAATGGCTATACATAGTTTTATTATTTGTGAACACAATGAAACAAGCTTTGCATTGTCAATAATCTCTTAGTGGAAAATTTCCAAACAAAATTTAAATAGCTAGAATCAGGACTTTTTTTTGGCAAAACTACTCCACAATACAGATTTATAGTATGTCTTAAAATTCAACAACTTTTTAATGCTATCCTTCATTTATCCCTTGCTAGATTTTAACAATTGGCATAAGCTATTAAAATGTCCTGGGATGTTAGTTAGTTTTGTTTGCAAGTTAAACATGAGCATATCCAGCATTATACTATACAATCTGCCAGAGGATATTGCTTCCCTCGGAAAATGGTCTGCTTCTAACTCCCTGCATCATGAAATCTGAAATAGATGTTCCTTCACTCCTCCAGCTTTTCTTGCAATGCTAAAAAGGGGTAAATTCTTGGTGAAAGCTTGGGCCAACATTTTTAAAACTATGAACAGGCACAGAATGTACCAGATTCCACAGTCTTGCGTATTTTATTGGATCTCTAACATTGTCCTTACATGAGGAAAATAAGAGTGTATGAATGCACTACTTAAGAGCAGAAAGAACTATTTTTCATCATTTAGTTTGTTTCCAGCCTCCTTTGGCTGCTATTCGCTGAAAATTAACAAAGTAACTTGAAAGTTAAATACTGCAATTGGTGTAGTTATCATCCCATCCTTTTATGTAGTTGCAAATACAGCATTTCTTTAACAAAACTGATTTTGAAATAATGTAGAACTGGCAAAGCTTTTTTTTTTAAAGAATCATAAACTAACATTAAAGTACTTAAAAGTCTATAAGTGTTGTGTAACATTCTCCTTGTAAGCCATGCAATTATAATGTATGCAGAATTGAAAGAGCAAAAAGAATACATTGATTTGGCAACTCCAGGGATAGTTTGCTTCCAGTCCAGAAGATTAATTTCTGAAAAATTGCCGGACTTTCCCCAGATTGATGGGAGGGACGGGAGGGGAAAGAGAACGTGTCAGTTCTTCAATACATTACATTATTGGGGAATATATATTGCACATACATTGCCAAATCATCTGTCATTCTTCTTTCCTAAAAGAACTATTAATTACTAGCACCGATGATACCTAGTATGAGTAATGAAATGTCTGCAAGACAGTACCAAGGACCCCTCAGAAGACCTATTAATCCAGCAAATTTCCCCTTCTCAAATCTGCCTACAGAAGCCAGCATACCAGAAGCAAAAAAAAAAAAAAAAAAAAAAAAAAAACCCCAAAGGCATGGGGAAAGTGGTTTAAAGGTACAATCGCCTTAAAGAAAGTGACAATGACATGATATGTTGTTGAACACACCTTTACCCTCCCACTGTCATTTCTAATTAGCTACACTAAAGTCTTAATAGAAGGAACACCTCCGCTTGAGGGCTAGATTAAAAGGTTAGTTGAAATCCCAAAAGAAAGAAGTGATAAACAACTTAGCATAAACATCTGCACAGGAAGTCATTAGGAGTCAATCTCAAACTCCTTCTTTTCTCAGCGATCCCTGATAATACACAGTCAATGATGCTAAGGTACCCTCACATTATTTCCCCACCTGCTTTGAAAACCTTGGTAACAATAAATATTTTCACAATGATGTCACAGTATCTTCTCATTATTTCCCCATATGTTTTGAAAAGTAATTTTCAATTTCAATTATTTGTATTAAAGGGAGGCAGTTAATGAATACTTTTACCACAGCAAAATCCTAATGATAGCAATAATCTCAAATGTTCTTTTCTGACATTAGATGTGGCTGCCTGGGACTAACTACCATCTTTTTTTAAAAAAAAGAAAAACATTTAAAAAGATGGACACATCTTCTCACCTGTCAACATCCATTCCAAGTGAAGCAAAAGGGAAAAGTTGTAAAAGAGCAGCATTTTGGCATTGCAAACGTGATGTGCACTGAATTCTTTCCAATAGCCTTTTACATTTAGCTAATAGAATATCAGTAGGCCTCCTAAGTGGGAAGGCATTTGCAAAGATTTGAATGAAATTACCTTTAATGCCTTCTGTCTAAGTTATTTGGCCCAGCTGTTTCCATTGTTGCAATTCTGGAAACTGAATCAATGTAGATATATACTTATATTATGTTGCCCAATTAACTCATCATCTTTTCAAACTTCTTATATTTCCTCAAGGTGCTCCAGATGGAAAAGGTCACATGAATCAATAGTTATGCGTACGTGTGCCTATTGACTCAGTAAGTGTCTTTTAAAATATGTTTGTTAGAATTTAGGAATAATAAAGGGGACTCCTTGACCCTTGTTTAAGCATAGTACCTACCTGGACAAGCTGCAAGAGGTGAATATGTTTTTGGGTCATGTCATGTTTGATTGTTGTGTGTCCTGTGTAGGGTAAGGTAAAGGTAAAGTTTCCTCTCGCACATATGTGCTAATCGTTCCCGACTGTAAGAGACGGTGCTCATCTCCATTTCAAAGCCAAAGAGCCAGCGCTGTCCAAAGACGTCTCAGTGGTCATGTGGCCAGCATGACTAAACGCCGAAGGCGTATGGAATGCTGTTACCAAAGGTGGTCCCTATTTTTCTACTTGCATTTTTACATGCTTTGGAATTGCTAGGTTGGCAGAAGCTGGGACAAGTAATGGGAGCTCGCTCCTTTACGCAGCGCTAGGGATTCAAACCGCTGAACTGCCGACCTTCTGATCAACAAGCTCAGCATCTTAGCCAGTGAACCACCGCATCCCTCCTGTGCAGGGACAGCTGATCAAAAATCCTCCATAACAGTTCATTGCATGCTTTCAAAATTCCAGATGGGTTGACTTGCCACCCGCTCCCCCCCCAAAAGACTGAGGCACTTAGCATTCACTGACTGGCAATTATATTCCACAATCTCATATTAGAATATTTATAAACCCTCCTTTTTTATATAAAACTAATTGTGTTCTCCTAAATGACTCTTTGCCCCCCACCCCAAAATCCGCTGAAGGTCAAAGTGAGTTGGCCAAAATTTTTGATAACTTCCAAGAATTGAGTAGCTCAGATAATTTTTGATGTTTCTCATTATGCCCAGGTAACACCATTGCTCTGCAAACTCTACTGGCTGCCATAGATTTCCAGGTGTAATTCAAGGTGCTGGCTATCCTCTGTAGCCCTCAGTGGCATAGGACCAAAGTAATTGTGGGAGTGCCTTTGTCCCATTGTTTCTATTCAGTCCTCCAGAACCAGGAGAGAGAGCATGCTCTGGATCTCTTCTATCAAATAATATAATTTTGTTAGAACTCAGAGTTGTGTCTTCTCAATGGCAGTAGCTGCCCTTTGGAATAACATCCTCCTGGAGATTTGGGTGGCCCCGATCCTATTAGCTTTTCATGAGGCACTGAAGACCTGCCTGTTTCCCCAGGTATTTGGGTCAAGATGCTAGGTAAGCTCTGCTGTTGTTGATACATTTGAGGGGAGTCATTGTTTTATATTGGGGGGTGTACAGTGGGAGTTGTACACTGTGGTTTTCATACTATTAATATTTGCACACCACCCAGAGTCATCTATGTGGCAACCATATATATCATATTTGTAAAAATATTTATAAGACCATTGTCTTATATCGTTTTACTTTCTCTCCAGTTGCTTATTTTAATTAGAAATAATGTGAGATCAGGCAGAACCGTATAACTTATGAACATTATATTGCAGGCAATCTTACAATGGGGAACACTTGTGGCGCACTAGATGTTGTTGGACTCCAACTCCTTGTCAGTTCTGATTATTTTGATTCATGGTGAGAGCATGGAGTTGTAGCTCAATTGCTACAAGGCCATATATTTCATCCATGTATCCATAGTTGGCCTTATGTAAACATTCCAGAATAGGAAGAAGGAAAGGGTCCAAAACCAGTTTAATCACTTGTCTGATCATGCTGAGTTAGATATCCCATATGTGATTGATGTCAGATCCCATCATTCCTTACCAGCATTGCTAATTGAGAGTTGACATCCAGAATTTATCAAGGACACTAAGTTGAGGAAGGGAATGCTCCGAATCAAGGTAATGGTAAGGTGTTTTCATCTGTGAGATAAAGAAGTAAATGTTCTTCCCTTTAAAGAAAAAAGTTTAAGTGTCAGACCTGGAAGTCATCTTTTACATTGGGCCTGCCATATTTCCTACTGTGGGAAAATGGGACCGGGGATTATATGGAATATGGGTGAGATATAGTCAAAATAAAATTCTTTTCTCAGAGAGTCAACGACATCTTGCCCTGTAGCTGCAATGAGGTGACGCTGAGGTATCCCCAGTTTTGGACGGTGCCCGGTTGGATCATGTGATGGACATGTGGGTGCTGGGCAGGGACTTGAACTTTCATTTGGGTGGGCAGAACCTGGAAACTTTCAGATTTGGGTTTATGTAAGGGTTCCAAGTAACACCCCCGATGAAAGAAGACTCCGAGGCTTGAGTTTCCTCAAAGTTCCATTTTATTAGCGATGTCATATTGGCACATCTGGAAATTTCCAGGTTTTCCCCACCCAAATGAAAGTTCAAGTCCCTGCCCAGCACCCACATGATCCAATAAGGCACCATCGAAAACTGGAGACGCCTCCCAGTCATCTCATTGCAGTTGCAGGGCGAGGTCATCTCATTTCAGCTGCAGGGCGAGATCATCTCATTGCAGCTGCAGGGCAAGGTGTCCTTGACTCTCTGAGAAAAGAATTTTATGTTGACTATATCTCACCCATACTCCATATAATCTCCCCTCCCATTTTCCCACAGTAAGAAATATGGCAGGCCTGAAAGCCCAATGTAAAAGATGGCTTCCAGGTCTGACCTTAAGTGCATGGTACCCTTGGTGCATACTTTATTTTGACTACCTAAAGCAATGTCGCAAGCACCTCTTCTTCTTTCTTTACACTAATGAATTATGTAACTAATAAATGATTGCCCTTTTGGGTTAGCCAATGAGTTGTTTATACAATCTTCAGATGGAGCGTTGTGTCACTTGGATGAAATGGATTTCAAATAATTACCTCATTAAATATAAAGAGAGAGAGAAGCCCAATTTAAGTAGCAAAATAGACTTGTGGATAAGGAATGCTGAATATTACTACTTGACATATTTTGTTTACAGATGTTATTTTTTTGTTATCGAAGCATATCTGAGGAGAGAAATTATGCAAGGAGAAAATATCTTTAAAAAAATTCACAGTATATTGTTTCTCTGAGAAATAATTTTGCTCCCTCCCTTACTCTCTTTTTCTTTTTAAACAGAATTGTTGCCGTCACATCTAGTTCTTTTCAAATATATCAGTCCTGCCCTGCCAGAGAGGTAAGCAAAAATGAAAGTTTATGAATTTATGGATTAGGTAAAAATTTGCAGAAAACCTGGGTGAATTGGGATTGTGGAACCAAGTCATAAAATCTTAACAAGAATTCAATCCAAACATGCTCGTTTATAAAGCTAGGCCTCAACTTACAATCATTCGTTTAATGACTGTTCAAAGTTACAGTGGCGCTGAAAAAATTAATTTGTAACTTACAACCATAGTAACATCCTCATAGTCATGTGATTGCCATTTGTGACCTCCCTATCAACTTCCAACAAGCAAAATCAATGGGGGAAGGATTTCTTAAAAACCATGTTTCATTTAACAATTGGTAATTTGCTTAACAGGGACGCAGTGGCTCAGTGGCTAAGATGCTGAGCTTGTCAATCAAAAGGTCGGCAGTTCGAATCCTTAGTGCCATATAATGGGGTGAGGTCCCGTTACTTGTCCCAGCTTCTGCCAACCTAGCAGTTCAAAAGCACGTAAAAAATGCAAGTAGAAAAATAGGAACCATCTTTGATGGGAAGGTAACAGCGTTCCATGCGCCTTTGGCGTTTAATCATGCCAGCCACATGACCATGGAGATGTCTTCAGACAGCGCTGGCTCTTTGGCTTTGAAATGGAGATGAGCACTGCCCCCTAGAGTCGGGAAGGACTAGCACATATGAGCGAGGGGAAACTTTACTTTTACCTAATTTGTTTAACAATCATTTTAAAAAGTCATAAAATGATCACTTAACCTTGCTTAGTAACAGTATTCTTGTTCCAACTATGGTGGTAAGTCAAGGACCTAACTAACAAATCAGTAAACTGGATTTTGCACCCTGAGGCAAATGGAAACTCTGCTAAGAGAAATAAAGAAACTTACCAAATTTTTTGGTGTATAAAAATCACTCATCCTCTCCCCCAAAAAAGTGGGTGGAAATGTCTGTGCATCTTATACAGCGAATGTTGTATAAGCCGAAGCCCCACCCAACCGCTAGTTCTCACCCCTCACCCGCCGATAAATATATGCTTATTTAGTCATAATTCAAATTCGAGAAAGAGAAAATTGACTCTGCATATTTCTGGAACTTTTAATTACTTTTTCATCATGACCCATCAAAATTTTATCTAACTCAGTCATTTTATCATAAAAACGTTCCTCTTCACATCTAGATTGTATTTATACATATGAAATCCAGTTCATCTTTATGCTTTCCTTTTCCAGTTCTTGCATAGATTTAAGTTCACCCTCTGCATTCAATATTTCACCATATCTAACTGCTTGTTCTTTTTTGTATATTATTGCGTATGAAAAGGCTTCAATAGTTGATAGCCATAAGGGGATTTTTAAATAATATTGCCTTTTAATCTTCTCCCAATTTAGTAGAAAAGCCTCCCATAGGTAATATCTTCTAAAACGCCCCTGTGTTTTAGTTCCTTTGTACCATAAAAAGACATGCCATCCCAACAATAAATCATGTCCTTCAAGAATCAATAATCTGGTATTCCTTGGTGTTATCCATTCTTTAACCCACATCAAACTTGCTGCCTAATAATATAGTTCCCAGTTGGGCAGGCCCAGTCCTCCTCTTGTTCTTGCATCTTGTAACAGTTTTAATTTTATTCTTGCTTTTTCCCCCTGCCATATGTACTTCAACACTATTTTATTTAAGTCATCAAAATATTCCCTCCCTAGTCTAATTGGAATCGTCTGGAACAGATATAAGATTCTAGGTAAAATGTTCATTTTAATTGTAGATGTTCTCCCTATCATCAATAGTTGTAGATTTTCCCATTTCTTCAGATCCATCGCAATCTGTGGTTTAAGTTTATAGTAGTAGTTGTCTTTGAAAGCACTACATCTTGCTGTTAAGTTTATTCCCAAATATTTGACCTTATTCGTAATTTGCATCTCCAAGATTTCCCCCAATTCTTCCTTTTGACTTGCTTGTCAAAATCTTCATTTTGTCTTTATTTATTTTCAATCCTGCTACTTTTCCATATTCCTCTATTTGTTCTATCAATTTAGGTGCTGTTTCTAATGGATCCTTTAGAATGAAGACCAAGTCATTTGCAAATGCTTGTAGCTTATATTCTTCCTTTTTGATTTTCATTCCTTTTATTTCTTTTCCTTCTCTGACATTTCTATTTAAAACTTCTAGTGTTAAGACAAAAAGTAATGGTGATAATGGACAGCCTTGTCTCGTCCCTTTCTTTATTTCAATAGGCTCTGTCAAATCTCCATTTATCATTATCTTAGCTGTTTGTTTGTAATATATAGTTTGTATGGCTTGAGTAAATTTCTCACCAAAGCCCATCTGTTCCAGTTGTAACAGCATGAAACGCCAATTCACGTTGTCAAATGCCTTCTGAGCATCCAAAAAACATCAAATCCAATTGTTTTTCGGGATGTGCCTCAGGAACTTTTGTTCTTTGGAAAAATTCTGAAATCCTGTTCCTGTCTTTTCACAGTTAAAAAAAATCAACAAAAATTCTATTCACGGTCAAAAAAACATATATATTGTTATCAACTGCTAATTTTTCAGTTGGATAAAAATGGAGGAAAAAATCACCAGGCCAGCCTGAACTAGTGATAGACCTGAAGAATTAGATTGATTTTTAAAATGAAGTTACCATCTAGATGAACCTCTAGATTTGAAATCTCACTGTTGTTAAATAATCAAACATAAAAGATTCAGAGCCAGCGTAGAAGGAAGCATTTTCACTTGTAACACCACCACCCCTCCCCTTTTAGTAAACTACTAGATAAAAAGGAGAAAGCAAAGCTGAAGATGCCTGGAACATACCAGGACCAAGCCTATATTTAAAGTTAAGCATTTAAGAGCCATAGACCATGTGATGCATAAGATCTGATTGCAACCCATTAGTCACAGAAGCAAATAGAAACTGTTTTTTTTTGGGGGGGGGGGGGAACTAGGATAATCTCCCAGGGAGAACAGGAGAAGAATGCATGCAATCCACACGCCAAGAAAAAAAAAGTAACCTGCAGTTTTAATGTATATTGAGATAAGTGCTAATCTCAATTTATAGGGCTATTGTAGGGATTTCAAGGATAAAGATTTGAATAGTACAAAATAGCCCTGCCCCAGTGCATGTGTTTTCTATGCAGAAGATATTCGGTTAAATTCCTGATATCCTAAACATCTGCCTCTTACTTTAGTGATGGACAGATATGATTGTAGGCTATTTTACTTGTTAAGTATGTGACGCATAGCACATCAGCCTCTATCTCTGCCTTTTAACAGTTAAATCTCAATGGGGTGATAGATGTGCTCTGACTCCAAAATTGCCAGTGTATCAGGTTAAGTTCCTTTCAATCTATCCAAATAGCTTTTTTACACCAAGTATGTGCTATCAAATCATTTTTGATTCCTAGCAAATACATATTTTTCTCCATAATCTTTTGTAACTATTTGCTGGTTAATATAAATCTCACTGTAAGATTATACTTTTTAAAATACTTCGGGGTGGGGGAGTGTTTAGCTTAATGAAAGACAAACTTGATATGTTTGCAAGTATCTTGTCTCTTTTTTTTTAGTCCTTATGTGTTTGCTTTGTCTTCTCCAAATAGCTGGCACAATATGGCCCAAGTTGAAACAAAACTCTAATATGGGACATGAAAGTCCTTGCTTTTAACAGGTTCTGTATTTTTCATGTTCATTCAATTAGAGTGTTGAAGCAAATTACAATGCCAAGGAGTAACAGTTTGGATCACAACAGATGCAATGGAGCATTAGAGCAAAGTGTTAAAGTTTCCCTTCCCATCTCATGTCAGAGTCACTATTGGTCCTGCCTGGTGTGAGATGTTAATAATTCAGCATTTATTTGAGCCTCCAAGATTCAGAAGCCAACGCAAAGCATAGTATGCTAGTGTTAAACTAATTAATACAGAGGAACAGGTGAAGTAACATGGAATGCACATGTGAACTTGCTAAAGCAATTTCTTTTAACTGGTAGAAGCACAGGAGTTCCAAATACACAGTGATTGCATCACATCTGGTTAATGAAGACCTTCTTCCCTGCCACAGACATATTTAAACCATTTTACTTCTATTCTTGTTGAACTGAATACAGCTTTGCTTAATCTTAATTTTTGCAGTGGTCTCATTGCACATCAAGAAAACAGCCTTCATGATGTTACAGTTTTGTTTTTCTGTGTATCAAAGCCACCCAGGATCACTCAACTCCTTTACCTTCTAATTACTGGAAATCATACATAGAATCCCCTCAGATTTCTCAGGGCACTTCCTTGCCACATGGAGTTCCATTCCCTAGATGCCAACAAAGCAGTTTAAAGCCATCCTATATTCATAAAGCAACCCAAAAATTGTTTAGTGAGGCGGCAGCCCTACAACAGGATACATCACACATGATGCCCCATGAATCACTGTAAACTTGCAAGGAATACCATAAAGCAGGGGTGTCCAAACTTGGGAAATAAGTTTTTCCTCTGCAAAAAAAAAAAAAAAAGCCATAAAGTAATCAGTGCTCTCCTCAAGGTGAGTAACAGGAGAACAAAAACGTTTTTCATCATTTTCTCAACCACTAAACCAATTTACACATCCTGGAGCCATGAAAATCTCTCACTCCCACCACATACAAAAAAAAAGGAAATAAATTATTAGCCACCTCATTCTCCTCCTTAGTTCACATTGTATGTATTTGTTTCGCTGTTTGGGGAAAAATGAGTTTTTCCTCTGTAAAAATGCTTTTCAACTGCATTGCCATGTTTCCTCCTACATTTAAAAGACCTCTGCAAACTATAATAATTAAATGGTAATGTTAGCATTTGCAATTGAGTCCTTACCTCTAATTTTGGCTGATGCCCATACAGTTGGTGAAGTGGGAGAGGCATTGTAACTAATGTTTCCAGACAGGCACCAGGAACTGGATCCTGAAGCTTGGAGCCAGGCTGAGGCAAGGAAATTAACTACCCAAAATCTTTTCAAAGAACTAACAGCTTGACATCTGTTTCAAATAAATCATTGATTGGAATGGGGAAAAGAAAGCAATGCTGATGTTTACAGCTGATCCAGAATTGATGCTACAGCCAAAGTGGAAGTACATACAGATTTCAATTGTTTTACGTTTCTACTTTGGGTCAAGTTCCTGAGGGTTGTTGTTGTTGTTTTAATGAAAATAATAGGTATCGCTAAGCATGGTATCCTCTCAGTGTGAAACCACAATTCCATGTCTAACTGATATGATATCTTTATTGATTAGCCTATAGGCCAATATAGGCTAACCTTTTTGTCATTGCGTGCTGAAAGCACCCATATGCACCCAAAATGCAAGGCGTGCGCCATCCCCACCAGCCCTGCCACTCCACGCATGCACGTATCCCACCCCATGTGTGCTGCACATGTGTATCCCACCCCTGCACATGCAAGCGTGTCTCCCACATGTTCCCCACCCCCGCGCATGCATGGCAGAAATCCAAAAACCAGCTGGCCGCCATGCACGCATGTGCGATGGAGCTGAGCTGGGGTGACGGCTTACGTGCACACAGAGAAGGCTCTGCATGTCACCTGTGGCACACGTGCCATAGGTTCGCCATCACGGGTAAGTCTAACTGAACAAGAGTAAGTCTAACTGAAAGTGATGAGAGTTGTAGACCCAGTGCAATTAAACCACACAGGGCTGGGAAAATATTCAGTTCCATGCCTGTTTCCTTTCTCCCCCCCCCCCTTCGGTGTGCAAATGCATAGAGCAGTGCTCACATGCTCATCACAGCTGTCAAAGTCTGTCTTGAAAAATATCGGACATCAATGATACCTGTGAGTCTGCATCTTGAATCTGATGGTAGAACTATTGCTTAACTGATATGGAAGAAAAAAAAATGATAATATTCTTTGGCATGGCAAATTGTCTTTGACGCACCTTTGTTACTCTCTGCTCCATTCCAGGGCTGCTGTGCCAGAAAGATGAATGTGGGCACAGCTCACAGCGAAGTGAACCCAAATACCCGTGTTATGAACAGCCGCGGCATATGGCTTTCCTACGTCTTGGGAATTGGCCTCTTGCATGTGATTTTGCTCAGCATTCCTTTCTTCAGTGTCCCCGTTGTCTGGACTCTAACTAACCTCATTCACAACATGGTATGAAGGTGCTCTTTGGCTTCACGAACAGGTGCTTCTGTAACAGGCAGTGGAAGGAACCAAAGTGATGGTCCCACTCTGGGCTCTCTAAACAAATGGGAAGGGGGAGGGGGAATAGTCACATCAGTGGTCGCTGTAATACATTCAGGTGCAATTGTTGCACAGCCCTACAGCCAGTGGGTATAATCTTTTCTACCTGGAATCCATTTCCTGGACCTGAGTGCTTTCTTGAGGATCTCATCATCCTACATAGATTCCTGGCTCAACTTGGAAACTAGCCATACATCTCAGCTAAACAATTGTTGATTTGGGGCCCCATTTGATGTATCAGCTATTTTCTTTCGGTGTTCTCTATATTGCAATTTAGGATAATGTGATGACAGGTATTAATATTATCTGGTGAAAATGTCCATCACATCACCTGGGACAAGGACAACAGTAGTATAAGCTGAGTAAGGTATTTGGAGCAGAATATTCACATATAAAGATCTTAGTTTATTAAATCAAAGCCCAGTAAAAGTGTCAAAGTGACATTCACACTGCTTCCTACTGCTTCCTATCATGCCTAGCTTAAACCAGTGTTTCTCAACCTTGGCGACTTTTAGGTCCTGTGGACTTCAACTCCCAGAATTCCCCAGCAGCTGGCTGGGGAATTCTGGGAGTTGAAGTCCATAGGACTTAAAGTCGCCAGGGTTGAGAAACACTGGTTTAAACTATCATTTCCCTTTACAGAGAAAAAAAGCCTGGCTTAGTTTTTATTAGATCAAGTTTGATCTGTTGGTGAATAATCAAGATTAAGTCACATTACAGTAGGAAATTATTTAAAGGAGAGTTGAGAGTTGCCTTTGGTTGAGTTGGTTCAGAAGAATTAATTAATGGTTGCCCATCCCTGTTTTGAGAACTATAATCATGATGATAGATTCATTAAGCCCAATGTATATGGGGTGAATAGAGTTAGATTGGTACAATGCTAATTTGTCCTACAGTGAAATTTTAAGCCATGGGTGTGTGTCAGATCTGATTGATATACACGTGTACACACTACTCTTCCTGGATTTATGTACATTTTATGTTACAGGTAGTCCTTGCTTCACAACTATAGTTGAGATTGGCAAGCCCATCACTAAATGATGCAACTGTTAAGCAAGACATCATATAATTGTGACATACTTATGACCTTACGTCTAACCCAGTTGTTAAGTGAATCAGTCTGTATCATTGAACGAACATTACGTGACCACAATTTGTCATTTTACTGCTCTTTTCTCTGTTGACTCTGCTTATCAGAAACCAGCTGGTAAGCGTGCAAATCACAGGACATTATGAGAGTTGTAAACTCCCGATGAGTTGTGAAGTGACTGGAATGATCACATGGCCATGGAGACATTGCGATGGTTGTGTGAGAACCAGTCATAAAATTGTTTTTTCAGTTGTATTGTAACTTTGAATGGTCTCTAAATGGGCCAATCATTAAGCAAGGATTACCTGTGTATATAAGGGAGAATCAACCTCCCCCCAAAAAACCTGGTTATAAGAATAGGGAAAATTGCATAAGTAAATTTTAAAAATGGTATGAAAGTGAACTGCATGGAGAACATGAGGCAAAATGTAATAGAAAGTAATACCTTAAAAGCTATAACAATGGTGACCAGTTTCAGGAAATTGGTTTTTTTCTCATTTCAATGATACAATCAGCCAGTCATTTAAGCTGATTTGTATCTCAGAGTAATCTCCCCTCGGTTCATCTTTCCTGCAGTGCCAAGTAGCTACTTCAGCTGCAAACCGAGTGCCCATGAGATACATATTATGACCCTGACCCTGGAGAGTTACCAGTTTTCCAGCTAGGGGCCTCAGCTACTTGCCTAGAATTATTACTTCATTATAGTAATATGATGACTGAGCATGACCACAAGTCCACTAGGATTCCTTCTCTCTGAACAGATTTCATATTCGATTGCACAAATGACACTAAACTCAAAAACTTAGTTTTTAATAACATAGGCTCGTCCCTATGGAGATTCTCAGTCATCCAGGTCATGTTTGTCTCAAAGGTGCTTTTTTCAAGAGGCAACTGGACTTTCTTGTTTTCTCTTTGAAGACTTTTCGCTTCTCATCCAAGAAGCTTCTTCTGCTCTGACTGGATGGTGAGGGAGTAGAAGGATTTATATTCCTTGCAGACAACTGATCATTTGCATCCTTTTAGAATATATATTCTTCCATTCCCCAGTGTATTGGGGGCAGGAATATTGAAAGAGCCTCTGGTTATGGTTTGAATTACTTCACTTTTGTGGAATTGACACTGCCATGTGTGTTGTTCTGCCTGGCCATTCCTACTAGTCTATCATTAGTTGCTGAAATGGTTTTCAGAGCTGTATAAGTGGTGGCCTTTGAGTGGAACACCAAAAGCTGCAGCCCAATTGCAGGCCAGAAAGATGGCGTAAAAACCCATTTTGTTATATAAGAATCTACTTGCCAATTGGGGCTCTGCACTCCAGTTGGTTGTTGTTAAAGGTGGAAAATTTAACTTAAGCTCTCTTTTCCCCACTGAGATTTAACATAATCTGCAGTAGTTTTATTCAGTGTTTTTACTCTTGAAATGAGAGGGTGAACCATCTACTATCCTGCAACCCAAAGATTGTACCAAAATCTCCTGCGCAGCAACTTTATTGTCAGAACATTTGCACCTCCTGAGGCATATATGACTGCTTCGCATAGAGAGAAAATCATATCGCCATCTTTGCCTGGTGTCCATATTCCGCACATCAACACTAGCCATGGAGATGTGAGATGTTAATCATCCCAGTGGCCAGCATTCACTGTATCATTTTCCAGCCTATTAAGTATCTCTGTCAGTTTATCCCCTCAAGCCTCTTGGAGACTAATTCTTGCTTCTCTCCTTGATCTGTGTCCATCCATTTGTATACCCCAGATCTGACTGTCCATTTACGTTCTATCCTCTGCAGTTCAGCTCCCCAGCTGGCTCTGATGTATGATGATGCTGAAGAGCTCTTTGGCACAGCTCTTATCTTATGGCTGCAGCCCAGTGAAATAGGTCAAAAAGAACCTGGGGGTGGGGGGTGGGGGTTATAGTATCAAGCTTGCCAACCAGTAATTATTTCCATGGATGTGAAGAAATTTCATGCTGAGATGCTGCAACTCTTGTAAATACATATATGCCAGTTACCAAGTGCCCAAATTTTGTTCATATGAGAGTGGAGACGTTGCCACGGTCATAAATGCAAGAAGTTACTTACTTTTAAAGTGCAGTTGTAAATTCAAATGGTTGTTAAATGAATGGACTCTAGGATCACCTATACTGATAGTTTCACTCTAAGAAATAGCCGTAATGTTTAGCAGTGAAACCACCACTAAAAAAAAAGCACTAATTTTTCTTAAAATAGTGGTTTTGGACTTTATCCCAGCACTTTCCCTTATCGCATCACTTTCATTGCAAAAATATTGTACTGTACTGCACTGTAGGTCATTTTCACATTTCTCATCGCTTAAACTGCAATCTGAAAGAAAGTATGCAGCCACGTAAGGTAAAAAGTCCTGCTAAACTACCAAACCTTTACGTTTTCTTACAGAGTATGTACATCTTCTTACACACTGTGAAAGGAACGCCATTTGAGACTCCTGATCAGGGGAAGGCCCGGCTGCTCACTCACTGGGAACAGATGGACTATGGAGTGCAGTTCACAGCTTCTCGCAAGTTCTTGACTATCACTCCAATTGTACTGTGAGTACCAAAGAGACCGTGGTTGGAAATTCTCTTCTATTGTTATTTTCCAATTTCAGCATACAGGGAGTGCTCCAGTTTGCCCTGAAAAAGGTGAATCCAAGCACTGTTACATGGAAGACCATCGAGAACAAGAAAAAAATGTAATTCAAGACTGCTTTACAGCTGACATAACTATGAGGTATCTATGACTTAGCGTCATAGATACCTCATAGTTATGTCAGCTGTAAAGCAGTCTGGAATTACATTTTTTTCAGTCTCCCTCTCTGTTGGCCTTTCTGATGAAACTTTTGGTAAGAGTTGTAGGTCAGCAGATGGGGGAGGGGGATAGTACACATTCCTAAGGCTCACAGCCTTAGTTTAAATCACATAACCTAAGAACATAAGAGTCCTGCTGGATTAGATCAATGCTTATCTATCCAGCCTTCTGTTTCCTACGTTGAAACAATAGATGTTGCTTTGGGACAATATGTGCCTAAATATAGTTTATTGCTTAAATATAGTTAATTGAATGAATCATAGTTTTCTGGTTTGCACAAGACAATAATGGCAATACCCACCCACCCCAGCTGAAAGTGTGGGATGTGGAAAACCAATTCTCGCTTTGTGTACTGCCAAATCTGAGGACAACTTGAAAACCAGTGGCAAGTCATGAGGACATTGTCTCTCCCCTGAGTTCATCGACAGCATTCATCAATTTCTCTTCCTCAGGTTTAGCTCTTTTTAACCCCTGTCTCAAGTTGGCATCTTCATCCCATCTTGTGGTAGCCAGTTTTGTATATTAGTTCTTTCCAAATGTTCAGAATCCCTCTTTTCTTCTTGCCCCAATTTCTATCATCAGATGACAATATAAAATTGGTTTGCAAAATAGATGTGATCAGTGAAGACACTACAAAACAAGTGCCATATTTTTTTTCCGGCACACTTTGCTTTACTGCCTTCCTTCAGTCCTTGTAGTGGAAAGGATTAGCCAGGGGCCACACAGAATCAGTAACCATGTAGGATTGCTCTTTTTTCTACCAACTCTTTTAAATGTTTTTAACAACTTTTATTGATTTTACAAATTTTCCAAGGAAAAAGGGTTCAATGGGGTGTAATAACATTTTGACAGCTACATCGTGCAGGGGAGAGCAGTCCCCCCAAGTCTCACAACTTTTACAAACGAGTTAAAAGAAAAACCTCAACATTTGAATGTATATTAGCAGTTTTGAGTTTAACACTAAATCATCAGTATGTTTCAATCATTTTGTTTTGTATCACTTCCGTAAAGGAACATTGTAACAATTGCAATAATGTTTCAAATCACTTTTTGTGACCTGAGCTTTCTAATTGTTGCATCCTCTCCCCCCCCCCCGCCTGCTGGCAGAGCCTCAGCCCCTCCCTCCCTCATCTCTTGTGTACCATCCCCCATTTCATCTAGGAGAGCAATATGTTTTCTAGTGAAAGCCTCCGCCTCCCCAACTGTGTTAATTCTTATTCTACTGCCCTCCCAAAAAATCAACATGCCCTCTAGTAAAAGCCACCTGAACCAGACCCCTTTGTTATATAATTTTTTTGCTAAAGAAGAATATTTCTTCCTCTTATCTCTTACTTTCTTTGGGATCTGCTTGAGAATGGTTATTTCTTTATCTTTATATTTTAATGGCCCTCCCCTTTGAGCTCCTAGGATCTCATCTCTTGTGGTCTTTCTAAGAAATTTAACATGAACTTCCCTTGGAACATTGTGTGTTCTTGCATAGGCTGAGTTAATCCTATAGATCAGGTCAATGTCCCACCACAGCTGTTGTTTATCTCTATTAATGTATTCTGCTAATATTGTGGTCATAATCTCCTTAAGATCTTCACTTTCAACTTCTGGCAGGCTTTGGAACCTAAGGAAAAAAGACATCCTTTCAAATTCCATTTTTATCATGTGGTTTTCAAATTCTACATTCCCCCTTTGAATTGTCTTCACCTCATCCCTAATCCCAACCACACCCTCTTCCAGTACACCTATTCTCTGTTCATTCCGTGTAGCTTCTTGTTTCATTTCTCTGAGCTGATCATTTAAATCTTGTAGTTTTTTTATTTCGTCCTATCCCTTTAAAATAGATTGAAGCATCTGGTGAGTAGACAAATCCCTTGCACTCTCCTCAGGGGCTTTAGGTTGTAGAAATGATCCCAGTTGTGACTGCTGCGCAATTGGACTTGACGTGGAAGATGTCGGGGCCGACGAAGCCTTGCCAGGTGGTAGGTTTTTTGGACCCATCATAAAGTTCAGAAATAGTTATTAATCTATACAAAGAAATGGCATCTGTAGAGAAGCACAGCCAGTAGAGATCACAAGGCAGGCAAATCCAAGAGGGAAAAAAATCTTCTAATACAGAGATAAATCAAATAAGTAAATCAAAATATTCCAAATCCAAGGGAAAAACGCGTTTAGAGAGGTTCCTGGAGATCTCTGGGGTGGAAACTAGTTCAGAGCCATAAAATCTTCCCAGGGAGGAGTCTCATTCATAAAGACAATGAAAAAAGAGGAAGTTGGCCATCTTGGCTCAGCCTTTACAGGTGGTCAGGAAACAACAAGTTCAAAGTTTCCATACATAGTTTAAAGAAGAGTCAGTTCAACCATCCTTTCTCTCGCAATTGTGGTCAAAGAAAATTTTTCCCATTGTTTAAGGGAAGTGAAAGTAAGTTTTTTAACTCTCTCTCTCTCCTATGAGAGAGAGAGATTTTGCAAGTGCTACTTTTCCGAGAGGGGTGGAAATTCCCCCCCCCCTCCAATCTCAGCTCTTCCAAAGGTTGAAACAAAGTCCTAAAAAAAACTGCAATTCAGTCAATTTGGGATTTACAAAAACCATTGGATAGAATTGAAATACTGGTAATCTTCATTTAGTTACCACAATTGGAAATGGCAATTTGGTCACTAAAGTCTTAACTTCAGCTTTCTTTTATATACCTGCAGATATCGTAAATGTGAGGATCGGTTCCAAAATTATTTTTTCACCGCCATCGTAACTGTAAATGATCATTGTAGAAGGCGGTCTCTAAACAAGAATTACCTTTCATTAATAAATAGAGCCAAAAAGTTTGGTGAGCTGCAACTCATTTCATTGGATAAAAGCTCACCAAATCTTATACAATTTAATAAAAACATGTTAGTTGGAAAAGATGGTCCCCATAATCCTAAACTTTTTGTTGTCATCTATCAGATTGCAGGTAGCACCCCCCCCCCCCGCCCTTTTGATATCATCCAGTTGTGTAAGACAAGGGACAAATATTTTAAAGTATTTTAAACACTGCTGCAAAACTGAAACTCCTTTCCTTTCCTTTCCAGTTATTTTCTTACCAGTTTCTACACAAAATATGACCGGGTACATTTCATCATCAACACCATCTCTTTGATGAGCGTCTTGATCCCCAAGTTGCCTCAGCTGCATGGTGTCCGTATCTTTGGAATCAACAAGTACTGAGTTTGGGGGTGTGTCTTTTTTCTCCCTTCCCCCTTTTTCTGGTGAGCTGTGATATACCAGAGTGAGAATCCCACTTTTTCTTTTTTTTTTGTTCTGGCTGCATCTTCAGGTTAGGATTGCAGGAGAGCTCTTTTTTCTCAATGGGTACATTGCACAGGATTGCAAAAACCAGCAAAATATAACCAGCTCTGGGCTTGCAAAGAGACAAGGGGAGGCTGAAACGTGTGATAATTCATCTTGTTATTATTTCTTCTCAAGAATCTGAAAATAGATGCAGGCACACACTACTATATAAAAGGTACTCACCACTTGCTCCGGTAGGAAAGGATTCTGGTTCAGAAGAATAATGAAAGCATTATTTGAGGTGAAATTGATTTAAGATGATAGCAAATGCACTTTAACATCAAACTGTCCCATTGTGGGAGTTTGACTTGCTCATTGAAAGGGCTATGTCAGAAATATTAAGCTACAGCCTATGAAAATAATAGTCAGATTTCTCTCAATTGTTTATAAATACCTTTAATGAAGTAGAGGCAGGATTAGAGTAGAAGAAGAGAAGAAAGAAGCAGAGGAAATGCTTGCCACTGGTTTTGCAGTGGGCGCTGAGGTTTGAATCCCAGCTTCCCCACTGGCACTCCTGGCCAGAGAATGATTGGGTGAATGACCAGCCTCTTGGACTACAAATGGCTTACTGTGAAGTTACATGAGAGCAGATGTGAAGAAGACAAGGAATGTGGCTTAAAAAAATACATCAAGGCCTCATTTCCAATATCTTTCTCTTTGTCAGAAATCCAACAGTAGTAGTTAGATTATTAAGATCTGTTGTTGATTACTACTTATTTATGACAGTGCTGAAACTCAAAAGCTAGTGTCTCTCATTACTCATTGTGATGTCTAGCAAAGGTGATGGGTTTGTTTTCTTTGTACCTACCATCCATGTGGTGGAACAGATTTTGCATAAATATATCATTATGTTAAAATAAAAATGATTTTGTGTCTAGCAGCAATGGCGCATCTAGCATGATATAGTTTTTACTTTTAAGGACTGCTTGCTGTTAGCCTGTTTCTCATCAACAGTACCCGTTACTGTAAGAAAGGAAAATGGGTTTTTATTTGGTTAACATCATTGTTAACCTATCATTTCTTCAAAAAGCTGCAGAAGGAAAAGGTCCATTTAATAACACAAGTTTCCTCAAACTTCCTACTTTCCAGATATGTTTCGCGTCGGTTATGCTAGTTGGAGAGCTACGTGAGTTGAATCTTCACACTTCTAGAGGGCATAATTTTGGGAAAAGACACTGCTACCTGGGTGTTTTCCTTCTGCAGCTTTTTATTAGGGCGTAAGGAGAAGAAAGAAAACACAAACAACACTAGAAGCTTAATATATTAAGATATGAGGCATCAACTTTATAAAAAAAAACACCTCAGGCTGCACTTGGGCATTGAAAATATTATGGGAAGGATGAATTTTGATGATCAATATCTTGGATATATGAAGTTGCTTCTTCTTATTAAGCATGCATCCTGTAAGAGAAGTATAATTTAATGACACCCCCCCCCCCACTTCCCTGCAGATGTGCATATAGTTAGTTAGGAGATGAGAGTGCAGTGAAAATTAACATGGCTGGAATGGAGGGGGGGGGGTGGCATTATTTGTTCAAATTCCTGAAGATTGGAGCCTGACAACAGCTTCTATTGTTTTGCTAACTAGCATATACATAGATGCTAGGGAGCAAAATATAAAAATAAACATAAAATTACTTTTTTCAACTGGGTAATTAAACTCTCTTAACATTTCTCAGGAAATTGCAACATATCTAAAGCAATTATTCTGCTTCCAGAGAACCTAAGTAAAGTAGGTATTTCTTGTTAACAAATATTAATGTTAACATATTTTGTAATTAAACATATTCCAGAGCATAAAAGGCCACCTAAATGATAAAGTGGGAATTATATGTATCATAATGTATGAAGCTTTAAAAATTATTCTACATAGATCTAAAAGGGAGAAAACCATAAGTTAAGAATGTGAAAAGACAGTGATCACTTTGGGGGTTTCATCTTCCTATTTATAATGACAATATTTATATTAAAGTTGAAGCACTTAGTGCTTGAACCAATAAGCTAATCTAAAATTGAGCCATAGCCCAATCTAACTGTATGTCCTTCAAGCTTCCTCTCCAGATATTAGACCAATCATCAAATACTAAAAGGAAGATGATTTCTTCTTGTTTGATTAAATGTAAAAAAAAAAGTATATACGTTACATGGAAAACTCGTAATTCTCAAACCTGATCACAGTGATCTGGCCCTGGATAAAGCTGCTCAAAGCCAACCACTGGCAGTCACTTATTTAGTTATTAGAACAGGGTTTGGCAACTTTCTCCAACCCTTGGGGCCATAATGCAAGATGACATGATGGCTCAAATGCGCTTCCCAAGTCACATGAACAATAGCAGGATTTCAAGATCTTGTAAGGTTTTTGGGAAGAGAGGAGGGACTCTCTTAAAATTTGACAGGTGCTTTATTGCTGATTGTTAATAAAGTGCAATAGTATTACCACCAATACTGACAATTATAAAGTGCAAGCACCTAGTGTTATACATTATGGAATCAGCTTTAGAGTTAGATGGAATGTTTCAGTTGCGGCATGTCCAGCTCAGGATTTATTATCCAAATGAGCCTTTTTTGAACCATCGTTTTGGCTAAATGAGCTGAAGACTATCCAAATGCACTGGTGAGGTTATTTCACTAGGGAAGGCTTACTGAAGCCCAGAGAGGAAGAATGACTTTTCCTGGTGTAATTTTTCTCTGAAATATGTGGTATTCCCAATTCAGTACATCTACCAAAATACAGGAAGTCCTCGACTTTCAACAGTTCATTTAGTGACCATTTAAATTAACAATGGCACTGAAAAAAGTGACACATGACTGTTTCTCACAACTGCAACATTTGCAGCATCCCCATGATCATGTGGTCAAAATTCAGATGCTTGGCAATTGGTTCATACTTACGATGGTTGCAGCATCCCAGGGTCATGTGATTATTGTTTGCAACCTTCTGATAAGCAAGGTCAATGGGGAAGCCAGATTGACTTAACCAGGTTACTACATCAGTAATTAATTTAACAACTGTGGCAAGAAATGTCATATAATGTTAACTCACTTAACAAATTCTTATTTGACAACATACATTTTGGACTCAATTGTGGTTATAAGCTGAGAACTACCTGTAGCAAATAACTCAGATAGCTATTCACCCAAATCCTAGCATAGTTGAGATTCTTCACTGCTATTCATTTCAGTGTGTCCCGTTTTTTATGCCTGTATAAGACTTCCTTCATATTCTGGTGCCTCCAAATGGATTGATCATCTCTAATTTCCATGATCCTCCTGCCAGTGTGCCCTTTGGATTGTAAGTCTGAAAACATCTGGAGGAACTCGCATTGCTGAAAGCTTGACAAACATATCTTCAAAGCAAAGTACTTTTAAGTTTCCGTAAAAAGAGAATATAAGAATTTAGAAGCATTTGAAAAAAAGCAGAAAGATGAATTTCTAAATGTTCGCTCCACTTATTTTCCTTAAAAATTGTTTATTTAACTTTTTTCTGTGTGGTTGGGTTCTTTATGTTGCTTATGTGGGGGCTCTTCAAATGAACTCAGGTTTGCTTTCGTTTCTCTGTGCTAGTTTTCTTTCCCCTTCTCTCTCTGGAGGGAAAGTTATTGAGAATTCAAAATTGTACTGGACAGCTGATTTTTTGCTCTTGCAAATCAGGGGTGAGTGGGTGTTAATGCATCTGAGTCTTGTATGTGCAGAGTAGTTAATTGTATGCAAGCAAAAGCTAAGTTTCAGTAGCATCTTTAAAAAGAGGTTAGGCTTAAGGAGAAATCAAATTAACTGGAGGAAAATGTGTTTCCACGTGCAGTTCTGAAAATAATAAATTGATGAATGCTACCTTTGGTTCAAAGATTGAATTACCTTAGAGCTTTTATATTGTACATTTATCTGCACTATTCAAATATTTAGGCCATTTTTTTTCCTGATACAGTTCCTCTAGGTGATTGTCCCTTTTTGTAATCTTTTATTTCGAGAGCTCATCTAAAACACAATGGGAGATATCAAGTAGAAAAAAGCTGTAATAGCCAACATCCCTCTTTCTGCAAAATGCTCCCAGCATTCCTATTTGTTTTAAAATGTGAAATTGCCAGTTTGTTCTTGTGGCAAACTTTTTAAAAGCAAAGTGTTAGTTCAATGATTATGTGCTACATGTTTTTTATGCTAACCAGATGAAGTTCATGAGGTGTTGTTAAAAGTTGCTAAGGGATGCACAAGATAATGCTTGCAAAAAAAAATTATAATGTGCTAGAAAATACAGGAGCATATGGCATCCTCCGTGTCACTTTCTGGAAGATCTGCTCAAATCTAATTTTGTACAAAATTGACAATTGGTTCAAGATGGCATCCAACCCACCTTTCTGTATATTCCCAGGTAAAGTAGCTACTTTGATCTCATTGTGTCGTTCAGTTCATAAAATGTCCTTTCACTTCTTACACCAGTAAGAAGAATTTCTTCACCAGTGTTGGATGTTCCCTGGAGAAAAGGCAGCTTTTTCTATACCAGGTTTTTGGCCCTTCAGAAATAGAGCTATTATTCTATAATTACTACAGTAGAACTTTAAGCAAATTCCCCCAGCTATTGAGAGTACTGATGGAACTGATAAGGAGCCAACACCACTTGCAAGGGTAGTAGCTGAATTCTCAGAATACACCAATGACTCTTTATCCATGTTAGCAGAAAAAGAGGCCCATCACCCACAGAGCCATACAGTTTCTATCTTTCGTGCTATAGTAGTTATCTCCAAAGAGTTAATAGTTGCTCAGTGTAATTTAGTGTAGTCATTAGGTGGTCACAGTTCTTATCTTTTTACTTTTAATGCAGTTTTAATTTTTTTTTCTATTTTATCTCTATCTCTTAAAGACTGAATGACTGATTCAGGAATGCTGGTCTTGTGAACCTAATGAAATAAGATAGGACTATATTCTCAGTCCTGTACCACACTGTTAAAATTAAAAGCTTCAGGTTATGCTAATACCTCAGAGTTTTGCTATTATTAGGCATATAATATATTGTGAATGCTGTTTTATCACTGGAATAATGTAGGATTCCTCTTGCTATTTAGTAATGTTTCCCCAGTGCAGAAAGGGACAACTAGCTCCATCTGACTCCTCACCAGACAATTTGACATTGCTAACTCGCTGTGGGACAATTCAATGTGGGAATTCAAGAGAGGGACAAGAAGAATTGCAGATAACCCCAGCCTCAAGGACTTCTGGCTTGAGAAGGTTCAAAGTTAAATCAAGACAAGGCCTGCTGCAATTCACTTGTCCCTGTCTTGAGTTACCCTGCATTGAATTGTCCAGTAGTGAATTGGCCCTGTGATGAGTTGGCCAGGTTGATTTGTCATGTGGTGAGTTGGCCAGAAGGAGGTGACCACAGTGAGTTATCCTAGACACACACACACACCATGTGAGTACATAAAAGTCTCCTTGGTCATTAAAGAAAGTAGATAGGCATAACTGAAGGAGCAAATTGGGTGCAGAACAGAATTGTATTGGCTCTCTCTGAGAGATTAAGGATCAATTGCTCATCAATTTTACTCACATGTCTGTATGAAGAATTACTCTGTATAATTTGTACTTAATACCCTCAGACAGATAGAGTTATAGAATAATTGAACCAGACCATAAGGAATACATTAAAGACATATACAGCAAGAGTTTCTAAATATTGGGACATATGAGTGCTTTATCTATTATCTGCGTATAGGGAAATTCCCCGGGTCTCCTCTGGTTTCAGTCCCTTTGAGCTTTTACATATTATATGACCCAAAAGAATCTGGGATACATAAAAGAAAACTGGACAAAAAATGTGGAAGGTTCTAAGAATATTGTGGCATATACTTTGACCCACAATAGGGAGAAATTGGCGAAGGCTCTGGATGAGATTATAGAGTTCCCATCCTGTTTAAAGAAATTTCAACCAGTGCATTCAAGCTCATTGGCTGTTGACTGAGTGCCAAAGATTTCCCAGTGACCATTACCTTAGGAATGAAGATAGGCAAGCCTCCATTGCCATACTATGTTTACACTGCTTCCCTGCTTTAGATTGCCCACCTAAAACTATTGTTTGTTGAGGTGGGCCAAAAATATTTTGCCACCTAAGGTAAATGAGAAGACAGCCTCCATCCAGATTCCATGTAGCAACAGAATTGACATTTGAATCCTATGTGGCAATGAGGTTGTTCTGGCAAATTATGGTACTTAGTGGCAGTTCAGGACACACATGTTTTCCAACTGCATAAGGAAAATAGAAGGGATAGAGTTTAGAAGAATTTCCACTGATACCAAACGAAGCTTGACAGATTGATTTGGGCAGTCCTACTTTGCATTACTGCATACAGAAAAGTTCAAAGAACCACGTAGCACTATTTCTAGAGACCTAGAAGTGGAAGGGGAAGGGGGACCCAGCTGGATGCTTTCTCCAGCTCACTTAATACACTTGCAGTAGTACAGTAGTATGTTCTCTAGGAGCTAACAGTTTGATATCTACTCGATGTGATGAAATATAGGCTTTCTTTTATATTTAGACTATGTACTTCACAAGAGTATTTTATATATATATATTATATATATATAATGATAATAAGCATTTTAGGAAGGAAAAAGTAGCTGAGGCTATCACAAATTGAAATTCTTTGCAAATTTCCAAGAATATGAGAAATTTCAGAAATTCAAATCCAAATAGAAAAATAATAATCTGAAAATGGAAACTTAAAATAGCAAATATGTTGGCCAAATTCATGTTAATTCATATTAATGAATTTGTCAGATCAGAATTTAGCACTTCCTAGCCAACCTTGGCTGACTTTAAAAAGTTAAGCAAGGTCAGACTTGGTTAGTAGATAGTTGTATAGGAGACATTAATTAAATATGAGGATTGTAAAATAGATTGTATTTTTTCTTAAAAGTCCTAACTCAGAAACTTTAATGTCACTTCGAATGTACACTAATTGGCATATGTTAAAATGAAATTTTATTGCATACAGCACTTATAGGATCACTATCTTCAATATACACTACATAAACATGATAAAATAAATAAATACAAAATTATGCATATACAACATAGTCTAGTTCGGATGTATACCTAGAAGAAAGAAAAACTTGGTTCTTCAAAGCAGTGATACTACACTTGATCTCAGCCAAAGACTAAGAAAACCTTTCAAGAGCAAAATATTGTAACTTCGGGCCTGACACAGGCCAAAGAATAACTCTGACCAGAGCAGGATTTAAGCAAGAATTAAAACAAGCTTCAATTCTGTAGCAATTTCATCAAGTACTTTATCCAGAGAGGATGTATTATAAACAGCATGTGACAAACAGAACATCACTCATCTCCTGCATAACTGTCAACCATATGCCTTAACCAGAGCATGGCTTTTTAAAGTCACTAATTGATAGGATAGCTCATTGGGACCTCATTATTAAACTATTTTACTTCCTCCAAGGTGGACACATGGACAGAAAGAGAGACTAACAAGTTTATATCTAAAACCATTCCTCTTAGAGTTTCCTGTCTAGATCAGATTGGACTCAGTTGCCAAAGGGAATTACCATATTTTTTGGAGTATAAGACGCACCTTTTCCCCCCCTAAAAGAGTGGAAAGATTGGTCGGGTCATTTTTCGCAAAAACGAGGAGCGTTTTTGCCTTCTCCCAACCCCTAGAAGCACTGCAGGCTTCAGCAGGGCTGGGAGAAGGGAAAAATGCTCTCATTTTGGTGAAAAACTGGGAGCGGTTTTGCCTTCCCCAGCCCTGCTAACGCCTGCAGAGTACTCCTGGGGGCCGGGGAAGAATAAAACTTTTTTTCCTGACTTACCTCTTTGAAATCTTCGTGCGTCTTATACACTGGTGCATCTTATAGTCCGAAAAATGAGGTATCTTGAGTATTTTGTTAATTTTTTAATATTGCAATATGCTTCATTATTTTATGTCATATGATCTTTAGACTAATTGATCAACACTAAACTAAATCATAAAATAATGAAAAAAAATCCATGGATATATTTATAAGGAGTCATATTTAAAAAGCAACTCCTTATCTTCTATGGAAATTACAGCTTTTTGTGGATTTTCAAGCAGCCAAGAGAGAAATCACAAGAAGTGAGTATTGTAAATCACAATAACATCTATATATCAACAATGCTTCTGACTTAATATTTTTCTAAAATGCAGCTCAAATACAAGTTAATTAAAATGGTACTATGAAATGTTGGTACCTTATTAGAATTGTAAAAGCTGCAGAAGAGTAATGGGACATGAGTCAAGTAGGACCTCAACGTTGTATACCAGCTCAATCTGGGAAGTGTCACCATGTCCAGAGTCAAAGATGAAAAATCATATGGGCTTGGAGGGCCAAAATCCCATAGCCACTCCATCTTGCTAGAGTTCAGTCTGAAGCCAGTTCCTTCCTATCCAGATCCTTACAGCATCCAGGTACACAGCTATCACTGCTGCCATATCACTTATCTGGCTTGGGGTGGAGATATATAATTGCATATTTTTGGCAGTGATCTGAAATTGTAAACTGATCAGGTTAGCCTTACAACTTCAGCCCCACAATAAATGTGGACTAGGGATGTAGATCATTGTTTCTCAATCCAAGCCACTGTAAGATGCGAACACATCAACTCCTAGAATTTCCAGCCAGCATAAAAGACTGATATTTCCTCCACTCTACAGTTTGGATAACTAATTTCTATATATAGGTTCTCTCTTACAAGCTGTGTTGATAATTCTGTACGTGAAATAAATTAATATTTTTATGTGCTGAAATAGCAAAAGGTGTTTGAGGGCCTGAGCCTTCTCTTGAAGATGCGGAGAGAAAATGTAAATCAGTTTTCTGTAACCTTCTATACCAGTGATGGCGAACCTTTTTTGGTTTGCGTGCCAAAAGTGGGGGGAGCGCAGGGGGGTTGTGCACAGGTGTGCCATACCCATAATGCTATGCGCATAATTCCAGCACCCCATTTTTGGCGTGTTTTTTTTCGCCCTTCCCAGGCTCCAGAGGGTTTATAGGAGCCTAGGGAGGGTGAAAACAACCTCCCTGACCCCCAGAGGCTCTCCAGAGGCTTCAGGAGCTTTTCTGAAGCCCTCAGAGCGCAAAAAAACAGCCCTATGGGCAAACTGGAAGTTCAGGAACAGACTTCCGGTTTGCTTGTGGGGCCGATTTTATCCCTCTAGAGCCTGCAGGAGCCTTCGGAAGGCTTCTCTGAAGGCTCCGGGGGGCTTAAACTAGCCCTACAAGCAAACCGGAAATGACTTGCGTGCCCTGACAAATGGCTCCGCATGCCACAGGTTCGCCATCACAGTTCCATACTCTCTGTGTGTTAGACTATGGCACTTAGGCTGAATTTCTATACTGCTGTAATCCAGTTTGTTTCAAACAAACTTTACTGAAGGAACATATGATCTAGTTCTCATCGAACACTAATCCATAAACCATGATTCAATTATTGCATTCAGTGAAAACCAGACTAAAACCTAGTTTGTTAAGACATTGAAGTTTGAAGCTAGGAATGTTAGATATAGTGGTTTTCCTGCGCTCTTTTTTTCTTCCCTGTCCCCATGATATAACCATCTCATTTTCAGGCCATGAGTGAATCAGATTTAGATCAGCTTGAGCTATTTCAGCTTTAAGGTAGTGTTTTCCACTTTAAGACAGCGGAATCCTCTGGCAATGTCAGTGTAAAATGCAGTGTGCTTCATCAACTGTTAAGACAGAAGTGATCCCTGAGGGATTGGGATAGGGCAGCACCCACTGACCACTGTTACGCTAATGTAGGTATTTCTTTCCCTAGGATCTTCCCCACCTACATTTTTGTCCAAACATAGCCTACAATCTGGTCCCATCAGGCTTTGCCTGCAGATGTGTAGATCCATCTTGGTCAGGCTACACTGTGGATTTCTCTTTTTATTTCCTGTCAATTTGTCTAGGAAGACTGGAGGAAATGGAAGGCTCTAGTTTAACAAATCTGGTTACACAACTACACAAGATCAACATCTTGCAGAAAGCTAGAATGGAATCTACAGAGATCCCAGAAAGCTTGAAGACCTGGCTTTTTCCTCAAAAACCGGGATCAGGCTGTTAGTGGAGCCCAATATGAATGAGATTTGGATTGTGAAATGGATTGTGGAGATTTAAGCTAGTCTCTGGAAGTTTCTTAAATTGTGGCCCAAACCTGTCTTGCCGACAGCAATCACATCTCTTTGAAGATATAACATAATTTTATTTGGCATACAGTGAAACATTATACACCGGACCCCTGGGAAAACATTGGCAGATTGCTGATCTTGGGTCTCTGAATCATTTTTTCAGCACATCTCTCAGCACATCCATTCAGAATAACATTGTCCTAGATCACTTTTATTAAAAATGACCTTCATTTTTACATCCTCTTTCATTATTACCAAAGTGTAGCATCATCATATTATGAATTTCTAATTGCATGCAAGGCCACAACTGTCTAGATATTTATTATTTTGACATACATTTTATCATTCATAATATAAATCTACAAATTCACTCCCATGCCATTAATTAGCCCTAAGAAAAAACAGAACCACAGTTTACGTAACTTTGGCCTGTGCATATCGACAATAAGATAAAGAAAATGACAGTGTAAATTACAGCATGACTGGCTGAAATGTTATACCCAAACCCATCTGGGTGACTGTTTCATTAGGTATGCCTTTGACTCAATTTGTTCACATGTGTAGGGAGGCATATCATAGACTTGGTAATGAATGGGTGCATGGAGGAGTACCTTTTATCATCACCACATTGGGCAACATTTTCAACATCTTCTTGTAGGTCAGAGAGTCACTGGGAGTGGCCTAAGATTATCCAGCTGGCTTCATGCCTAAAGCAGGACTAGAACTCACAATCTCTAACCTGAGCCTTAACCATTATACCAATCTGGCTCAAATTGCTTTACATTGTGTTATCACACTTGATATTTAACCGACGAGGCACAATATTTCTTAGAGCTCTATTGCTTTATATCAAAAAATATTTTCTTAATTTTAGGTTTTACCACTATGTAAAAATGCTTACATTTTATGTCTTTTTTGTCTCATGTGATTGATCACTGACCACAATATTAAATACACTTTCTCACATTCTATTTTTTTGCAGCAATTATTTTTGTACGTGTTTTTACATTTCCCCTTAGCATTGCTAATATTCCAAAATGAACAAATTTTCCTTATGCTTCATAATAAACAAGTTAATCATGGTTTTACATTAATTCCTTTGCCATATGTAAGCAGACTTACAATAAACAATAATATGATAAGCAGCCTTACAAGCAACCTTAAGTTTAAATACTGTAAATTATACAAACTACTTCTAAACAGATAATCCTTCATTCTTGAATTTCTGATTGATCTGCCCAATCACTTTTGTGTACCCTCATCTCATACTCATCCAGCCATTCAGAATAATTTTCTCCTGGATCACTTTCATTTAAAATGTTTTTCCCCAAAATACATCCTAAGTTTTTTTTTAATTAATACCAAAGCATAACATTCTAATGGTATGAATTTGTAATTTCAGGCAAATTCACAACTATACCAATTTTATGCTTTTGACATTCATTTTAGCCCTGTCATCCATAATTAAACCTACAAATTCACTTCCTTGCCATTAACTTAGAATTCTTTTACCACAATCCTATTATTTATATTGCATTTTCTTATTTTTGTTATTTTTGTAAACCAGTCTTCTGCAGATACTAAATGATATTTGGTTCATAGTATGAGCGCCTTCTAAGAATGACACTTAAACAGTCAATAAATGTTAAATAGAAATGCAAACACTGTCATATTGCACTGAAGCACATCATCTATAGCGACCTGCTTGGCTGAATTTTCTTTTATCATATTAATTATCACTTTATGCCATGGACTTGCAAATAGTACTTAGTATTATATTAGCAAAGAAAGAGTATGACAATAACGCTGGTATTTATTTACCAAGGGCTACTGCCTAGCAGTGAAAATATTTTATTGTTTTCTTAAAGATGACAACAATCTCTTTTAAGTAAGCAATTTAGTAAAAATTACGACATTACTAAAATAAAAAAAGAGTAATCAGAAGTCACATTTTGCATGCCATGAATTGGTTAGAAAAATAAACGATTATCCTTACCATTTTTTTGTGAACTGTAATTTTTCAGTCACTCCAAAGTGGTGGTGAATAGTGCCCCAAAACCTAAGGAACATGTGACTAAGCTTGCAGAAGAAGAAGAAAAAAACATTGTTGGATGGAAGTTGAAAAGTAATCTAATGAAAACCGTTCATTTTCCTAAGTTTTCATTAGTGGAATCCTATTCCAAATAACTTTCTGTAGGAAAGAAAATACATGGCATCATTATGTTTGCAGGCATTTGTATATTCAGCATTTTCATAGTCTTACATTCACATTTTTATATCCAATACGATATGGTATGGGTTTCTCTCCACTCTTCCTTCTTTTTAAATTACACTTTGTTTTTCTGGGCATCCAAAGGCAGAGGCCTAATCTGAAAATACCCATAAATGAAGTGTGATCATTGTTTCAATAAGATATTTTCACACATGGTATAAAACTCATTGTTTAATATTTTGAATGTACATTCTTTGAGTCTATACATTTATAACTAAAGTACTGCTTTCTGAAAACAAAAATATGGAACTATTTGCTACCTGTTGCATAACGAGTATATTTATGAAAATGCAATTGCAAAATAATTTTTCTTGGTGCTGCAGTATTGTGTTTTTTAGTTGTGTCAGCTACTAATAACAAGCCGATTGTAACATTGTAGAAGCTTTTTTGTTTCCCTTCCTCAATATTAGCTGGGAATATTTGAAAAAGTGCATAGCAAGCAAAAAAGTATTTGCAGACTACCAGCCAATTTCTAAAAGCTTGAGGCTTACAGTGAACTCTGAAATTCCTTTACATCTGCAATTCATGCCCATTGCCCCATTTTCCTTGCACATTGTATCCTCACATTCTGTAAGGCACATTCAACATGGAGATCCCGGAGCTGTCATTGCACTTTCACCCATTGTTCAATTTACAGCAGCCAATAACTGAGCACTGAGCAGCCAATCGGTACTCATTCTCTCTGCTTTAGGCTTGTCAATTACAGTACTGAATTCGCCATGAATTCGCAGGTGGTCTTTCTCAGATCACCATGGCAATTGGGTCCAGAATTTCTTTCACTAACTGATCAATTATAAAGTGTGATGCGACAAGACTGCATAGCTTAGCAATGGCATCCCAGCACTCCCCATTGCCATTGTTAAGTAACAACCCACAACTTCCTGTCAGCTTCCAACAAGGAAAGTCAGTGGGGAAATTGCAAGTCTTAGGCAGCTCACAAACAGGCTGGTGGGCAGAAGTGGGGAATATGTGCAATGATGCAGGGATAACTGCTATGGGTAGGGGGTATAACTAGGCCGCACAGGAGAAAAAGCTACTGGCCTGCCAGTGACCTACCAGAATGACTTGCAATGTTTCCTGCCGGCTTCCTCATTGACTTTGTTTGTGAGAAGTCAGGGGAAAGGTTGCAAATAATGATCATGTGACAAGAGATACTCCAACCATCTTAAGTGCTAGCCAATCGCCAAGCACTTGGATCACAATCATGTAATTTCAGGGATGCTGGGACTTCCAGAACTTCAAGGTTTTAAGTACCAGTTGTTCAAACTGTCGTAATTACAAATGGTCACTGAATAAGTGGCTGTTAATCAAGGATTACCTATGTTCATCTGGAGGTATGCAGAAGCATTTCTCCTGTTAGACTGCTATGATATGAGTTGTGAGGGACAGTTGACTTTGAAACTGTTCCCACATGTAAAGGCGCCTCAAAACTCTTTCTTTAACCTTGGTGACATATCAGTACACTGAGGTATTGTTGAAATTCTGAATAGCAGTCTAATACATTTAGGGCTTTTTCCTAGGCTGACAATGAGATGTGAATTAGGGCACGCCGATAGAAAAATACCCATTAGCTCAGGAAAAATGCTGAAATGGGGACTTCCTTCAAAAAAAAGAGAGGTGCTGGTTTCCAAAGAACAATAGAGAAGAGCTTTTTATTACAAAATACTGGGTTTTGATCAATGCAGTGCAATTTGTGTAATAAGCAAGAGTATATAAAGCAGCGTGGGCTTTAAATAAATGTAAATAAATAAATAAATAAATAAATATTTATTTCTTAGCCGCACCCTCTCCCGAAGGACTCGGGGCGGCGTACAACAAAACATAGGAAATAAATATATCAACATACATATAACAAAACATATACCAAGACATATATACGACATATACAAGGAGGAGGTGAACTGATAGATAAAAACAAGTAAAAACACAATGTTTAAAAACCCCTAAATAAATTGAATGCAATTAAAATACCCCAAATAAAAGACCCGTCAGGAGCGATATAGTTGGATCAAAGTTGAGCCAGGCCAGCAACTTGAAAAAGGTGGGTCTTGAGCTTTACACGAAAGGAGCGGAGGTCAGAGGTATTCCTAATATCCGGGGGGAGGTCATTCCACAGGGCTGGGCCCACCACAGAGAAGGCTCTACTCTTAGGCTCCGCCCCTCGACACTGTCTGGTGGACGGCACCTGGAGGAGGCCCTCTCTGTGCGAGCGGATTGGTCGCAGGGATGTATGGGGCAGAATACGATCCCGCAAGTAACTAGGTCCTGAGCCATGGAGCGCTTTAAAGATTGTTATCAAAACCTTGAAATGCACCCTATAGACCACAGGAAGCCAGTGCAGCTCGCGCAGGAACGGTGTCACATGGGAGTACCTAGTAGTCCCCATAATTACCCGCACGGCTGCGTTCTGGACCAACTGTAGCCTCCGGGTGCATTTCAAGGGAAGCCCCATGTAGAGAGCGTTACAGTAGTCCAAGCGAGACGTCACCAGCGCATGAGTGACTGTGCGTAAGGCGTCCCGGTCCAGTAGGGGGCGCAATTGGCGCACCAGGCGAACCTGGTGGAACGCCCCCCTTGCCACGGCTGTCACATGGTCATCCATGGACAGCCGGGCATCCAGGAGGACGCCCAAATTGCGCGCCCGCTCCACGGGGGCAAGTTGAATGCCCCCGATGGCCAATGATGGAATTAATTGGCTGAACCGGGGAGCCGGTACCCACAGCCACTCCGTCTGGGAGGGGTTGAGTTTGAGTCGGTTGTCATCCATCCAGATCCGTACGGCTTCCACACACCGGGACATCACTTCGATGGCCTCGTTGGGGTGGTTTGGGGTGGAAAAGTACAGCTGAGTATCATCAGCGTACAGATGGTATCCCACCCCGAAACCACGGATGATCTCACCCAGCGGCTTCATATATGTGTTGAACAGGAGTGGCAAGAGGACCGACCCCTGTGGCACCCAAGTAAGGGGGCGTAGGGTCGACCTCTCCTCCCCTGCCAACACACGCTGCGTCCGGCCAGAAAGGTAGGAGCCGAACCACCGCAAAACGGTGCCCCGGACCCCCAACCCCTCCAGCCGGCGCAGCAGGATACCATGGTCGATGGTATCAAAAGCCGCCGAGAGGTCTAATAGGACCAGGATAGAGGAACAACCTCTATCTCTGGCCCTCCAGAGATCATCCACCAACGCGACCAAGGCCATCTCCGTGCTGTGACCGGGGCGGAAGCCGGACTGGCGCGGGTCTAGATAATCATTTTCCTCCAGATGCCGTGGAAACTGGTAGGCCACCACACTCTCTACAACCTTCGCCAAAAAGGGAAGGTTGGAGACAGGACGATAATTGGCCAGCTCCAAAGGATCCAGGGAAGGCTTCTTGAGCAAGGGTCTCACCACCACCTCTTTCAAGGCGGCCGGGAGAGACCCCTCGCTCAGCGAAGCGTTCACTAGGTCCAGGAGCCAGTCTCGTGTAACCTCCCAGGATGCCAATACAAGCCAGGAGGGGCACGGGTCCAATAAACATGTGGTGGGTCGCAGTCGTCCACGCATTCTGTCCAAATCCTCGATGGCAACCAAGTCAAACTCCTCCCAGGTCGATTCCTCAAGACTCGCCACGGACGTCTCCATTGGACCACTAACAGGGACCCAATCCTTCCGGATTTGAGCGATTTTATCCTGCAGATATTTCCCAAATTCCTCTGCTCTGCCCTGTAGAGGGGCCTCCCGCGGCCTCTGAAACAAGAGGGAGCGGGACACCCGAAACAGGGCGGCAGGGCGGTTCTCTGCGGATGCAATGAGAGTGGCACAATATTGGCGTTTGGCCACTCTCAATGCCACAAGGTACGTCCTTAAATGGGCTCGTGCCTGTGTTCGATCAAGTTCGGAACGAGAGGATCTCCAACGACTCTCTAGACGTCTCTTGCGGCATTTCATCACCCCCAGCTCCTTGGTAAACCAAGGGGCCAGGGTGGATCGTTGCCGCCGGAGAGGCCGCAAAGGCGCCACCCGGTTCAAGGCCCCGGGAGTCGCATTATTCCACGCGACCACCAGGTCCTCTACCCGGGGGCGGGTCAAGGTTACAGGAGGTGGCCCAAGCTCCGTCTGGAACCTATCTGGTTCCATCAGGCACCTGGGGCGGAACCATCTAGTGCTTTCCGGTTCCGCCTCCCCGCAGCGGGAGGTAGCACCAGGGAAGTCAAGACGAAGGAGTGAGTGATCTGACCATGACAGGGGAGTGATGGTTAAGTCCCCTCCTCCCAGATCACTCAACCACTGGCCAGAGACAAAAACGAGGTCCAGAGTGTGTCCTCCCTCGTGTGTCGGGCCCTGAATCATTTGAGTCAGGTCCATGGCTGTCATGGAAGCCATGAACTCCCGAACCCCCTCTGATGCTTCTCCCATCGATGGCAGGTTAAAATCCCCCATCACTAAAAGTTTGGGGGTCTCAACCGCCACCGATGCGATCAGCTCGAGGAGTTCAGGCAGGGCCGCTGATGTATAGCGAGGAGCCAGGTATACTATCAGCAGGCCCAACTGTCTCCCAGGGCCCCATTTCACAACAAGGGATTCACATCCGGACGTCTGTGGCGCAGTAGACTCTCTCGGCTCTAAGTCCTCCCGAATAATTACTGCCACCCCACCGCCCCTTCCCTGGGCCCGGGGCTGGTGAAATGCTCGGTAGCCTGGTGGGCACATTTCCACGAGGGGAAGACCTCCCTCGTGGCCCAACCAGGTCTCCGTTATTCCCGCGAGGTCCGGCTCCCCCTCTAAAATTAGATCGTGAATGAGGGGGGCCTTGTTAACAACGGACCTCGCATTGCATAACAACAGCCTCAGGCCCTGGGTCTGTAACTCTTGACCACCTAGACCGCGGGGATTGGTACAAGCGACCGGGTGTAACCAACAACCACGGTCTCCCAACCGACTATAAGTTCTTAATCTGTCCTCGTATCTGCCCCTCCCTGCGACCGTTGGAATTAAAGAGCCCTGTATAGGAATGATATCCTCCCCCTCCTCCTCCCTTCCGCTCCTTCTGCTCACAACCACACCTGGAGGCCCAGCTCTCACATCGCTCCTGATCTGACCCACCCGCCCCCGCCCCCCCACCCTGGAGCCCCCTAAAAAGGATAAAAAACATTTCATTAAAAAACCCCTAAGTTTGCGCTTCCTCCACCTCTCGGGGTTCACAAACCCGTCATCAAGGTGGGCCCCGGAGGGGGCAAAGGGCCATGCCTGCGAGAGGGGGGATTCCCGCAGCTGGAGCAAATCCGACCTCGAATACGTAATGGTAAAAAGCTATGACAAAGTCAGGGTGCTGTTGATGTTAAAATCAATAAGCCAGGATCTAATGGGAGGAAAGAAATGTCCACGATCACAACTAGGTGGGAAGATCTTATGTTGGCCAGGTGATCGGTTGGAAGATGGATGGTAAATAAATAGATGGAGGCCTGGGTGCGGTCCATTATGGGCGAAAGAGGGCAGATAGTTTGTAGTAGCTAGTTGTTATAAAATAGCAGATGGCGAGGGTGGGAGGGGGAGAGGTAGTAGGAGTAGCCCGGCAGGTGAAATGCCATAAGTCATAAATAGCAGGAAGTCAGCAGGATACCAGATGTTAAACGGGCAGATTATAGTCATCAGGGGCACCTGGGCACAAGCCATGGCAGGTAGTTTGCAAAAAGACAGTAGATCTTAGTCTGCCAGGTGGGGGGGGGGCAATAGATCTTAGTCTGTGGTAAAGCACATTTGCTGGCAGAAGAAGACAAGTGAAAGCAATTTAACTGTACTTTGTACAGATATTATTGATTGATTCTCAGTAAGCAAGCTGTTCAAAATTCTGGTTTACCATGATGTCCTGTCAGTTCCTTTTTATAACAAAAAAATTCCCAAACTGTTTAAAGGCATTTTTGCATAGACTATGTTTACAAAACACATTTGCCCTTGCCTTACTTAATTAGTTCAATTAGGTTAATTAATTGGTTAATTCTGGGTTCATATAATGCTCTGAATCACAAAATAAAAACACTGACAAAAATAGTACATCCCAATGTGTAGTTTGGTATTTTAATAAAGCAAAATTAGGATTGGGAGTATTACGCTGATCATCTGTGTATTTTCAAGATAACCTATAACTAATCCTGTTTTGGATTTTAAATGAGATTGCAGCATGACTCTTTCCATAAATTAGGGGTAAGCATTGAGTGGATGCCTAAATATTGCTGAGCTGTTGATCTAGTGAGCCATCATAACCAAAGAAGAGAACTTTGACGTTCAGCATCTTCTGGACTGCTATTCAAATTTTGGAATTCATGTGAAACAATAATTATCTTTTGTAAAAGGCAAAAGATTTATAGGATCTGAAGAGAAACCAGAGTATGAGGCTCTCTTTGAAAAAGTCTTAGTGATGGAAAAGTGCATTTAAGCAAGATCTCCAGGCAAAGGGTTAACCAACACTTCCTTTTTTCTTTTCGTAATAACATTATTACATTTTGTAAAACAAACACACCCAAAACCTAACATAAACTAACAATCAGGAATACAGATAAAGAGGAAGTAGCGAGCTAGAAATAGAGGTTCAGAAAGCTATATATAAAAAGAGAGGAAACGAAAATAAATACAAAAAAAATGACTTTCAACTTCATCTTCCACAGTTGTAAAAGAGGCATTCAACTCTTAGTTTAATATTATAACATAATGCCCATTCCTTCCCCCAAAAGAAAAAGATTTTTTTTCTCTCTTACATTTTTTAAATTTTACAATCATCAAATCCATGTCAAAATTTGATTTTTCCCCCACCTCCTGCAAAAAGTCCATAAAAGACTTCCAATTTCATTTTTTTTCCAGTGACTTTTTTTGTTTTGTTTTACAAGGATCACTAACTTAGCCATTACTGCTAAGTTCCATCATCTTTACTCACCATTTCAGGGCTGAGCATATAAAAATCATGCTCCTGTTACATATAAAAGTAACATATTTTTCAGCCTTTATCCATAAACCTTAACAGAAAATGTTTCTAGTCTGGGTTGTATTTTAATTTTCACGATTTCAATGTCTTGAAGAGTGATCAACAGTTTCAAGTTTTATACTTCATTCCTCATATTTTTTAAAGAACTGGGTTCAACCAGAAGTTACTTTTTGCATTAATGTGCACTGTCTCCATGTCTTGTGTTCATCCAATTCCATTTCTGGAACTTGAGACCAAATAGTAACAAGAGATACTCTATGTAAAAGCAGTTGTGTCCAAACAGCTCGCTCATGCCTTGGCTAAGTTCCATCCCCAGCCACAATTCACAGGAATCAGATGTCATATAACACTTGCTAGACATTTCAGGATCAAGGACATAATGGAAAGAAGTGATGATAATATCTATAAGGGACACGGTGGTTCAGTGGCTAAGATGCTGAGCTTGTTGATCAGAAAGGTCAGCATTCAACGGCTCAAATCCCTAGCGTTGCATAATGGAGTGAGGTCCCGTTACTTGTTCCAGCTTCTGCCAACCTAGCAATTCAAAAGCATGTAAAAAATGCAAGTAGAAAAATAGGAACCACCTTTGATGGGAAGGTAACAGTGTTCTGTGTGCCTTTGGCATTTTGTCATGCCGGCTACATGACCATGGAGACGTCTTCGGACAGCACTGGCTCTTCCTCTTTGAAATGGAGGTGAGCACTACCCCCTAGTGTTGGGAATGACTAGCACATATGTGCGAGGGGAACCTTTTTAACTGACATGAAACCTGAAAGAGGAGACACTGTGCAGGACAAATTCCAACTTTCCCCAACTCCTGTCAGCATCACCAATAAACTTTTCAAAATATTATGCCACATTAGAGTTCTTCTGGATGCATGCTGAAATTTTGCTTTTCTCTAGGCTGTTGTGTGGGATTGGATCATCTAGTTCAAGATTTCTCAGGTTCTCAATTGTCATATATCTCCCAACCTGTGAATTGATTTTTTCAGGGTTATATATCTGTAGTGCTGCTCATAAAGGCAGGGTTTCCAATACTTATTGTTTCTTTAGTATACGGCATACAATCTCAAGGAAATCTATACATGCTAGACACACAACGCAGCCCTGACAGTCTAGATTGCTAATTCATTGTGTTTGGCGCTTATGCATCTATCCTTGGTGCGGTGCAAGAGGCAAACTAGCTTTATCTCCATTAACTAGCAGCACTTGTGTTGCTGGCTCTTCCGGGCTCCTCCACTAATCTCATCTCACATCACCTTGTGTCGTGATGCCTTGCATCTGGCCAGATCTAGAGCTGGCTTCCATTCCTAGCACACATGAAGGCAATTATGTTTTTCCTACCAAAGTAGTACCTATTTATCTACTCACAATATCGAACTGCCTGATGGACAAGGTGGAGGTGAACGGGGGTGATGGCTCACATTCCCACAGAGAGGGCGCTGCATGCTACCTCTGGCACATGTGCCATAGGTTCGCCATCATGGACTTAGACACTGCATCCCTCTTTTCAGTGTTGAAACTTGCTAACCAGGGTAGAATAAAATTTTTTAATTGGTATGATTTAGTGTTATGAAGACATCTTAATGAGGGATCATATTGTCCATCCCAACAATTAGGGCTTCATTTCTGGGGCTTCAGAAAGATGGACTAAATTAGATTTAAGTCAATGACACTATTATGAAAATATTTACTAGTTTAACCTATATAATTTTAGAGGGTTGTAGAAAGAAATCACGAAAAATATGGTTCAACTTAATAATGGACAAATTGCACTCAGCTGCTATAAGAGTGTTCATTTAAAAGAGAGAGAAAGAGAGAGAGGGAGGGAGAAAGGAAGGGAGGGCGACAGAGACTTATCATCATCTCAAAGCATGCCTAGAAGCATCCCTAACATAAATTTGGATAAGACAATGGGAAATAAAGGAATTATGAAACCCCAACACAATTATTGTTTATTCTGTGTAAATCCAACACTAAAGTATTTGTATGCAAGAATCCTCCTCTGATCTCTTCTCAGTAATGAAGTCAAGAAAGATATAGTATATAGTCAATGCACGAGTATAGATTTTAATTACATACTCTTTTTAAGTGCATTTTTTTGGTTCAAGTCCTATTCTACAAATCTTTGACTTACAGCTGTGACACAGCTATTATTGTCTCTAACATATTTTTTTCTTTAATTTTGTGATAGTTCTGGTCAAATATTTCTCACAATTGAGAGATGGACACCTAAAAAACCACCACAATGTTTCCGCTATCAGGAAAAAAAGTTTGGCTCCATCTATAAAAAGAATGTTTGCTCCTGTTGTAAATAATATGCCTAATAATGTGTTTTTTCGCTTGAACCAAAATGGAACAGTTGCTTCTAAGTGTCAAACAAATTCCATTACCTTTACTGGAATAGCTTTAGGTGCATAAATGAGTCCCAAAATATGATCTCCTGATCTGCATTAAAAGCAGAAAAAGTCTTAATATGCTATTCATGTCCTGATGAAGAAAAAAAATCTTTATTATAGTATAGCTATTTTTTTTCACAATATAAATTTGGACTGAACATAGCTATAAGTATGTCTGTTGCTGGAGTTGTGCTAGAAATAACTACGATTGTTCTAAGTAAGAAACTGTTTCATGTCCTGGAGATTGCCTGTTAAAATCATGGTGTATTAATAATATAAAGAAAAAACCAGGGTCCTTATCAATAACTGACATCCCAGCAAGCCAATCTGAGGTACAAAAAAAAAAGTACACCATTTCATTTCCAACTGCTCTATATCTGCTATTCCCTCAAATTTGCAATAGGTGCATTTAATCACAATACAAACATGTCCAGCAAATCTTTTTCTGCTGTCTATTCATAAAATTATCTTTTCTAATCCCAACCTTGCTGTTGGGTTGTTGCTGTTGTTTTGTTTTTTTTCTTGGCTGTACACTGCCCAGAATCTCACAACTGGGAAAGCTTGCAAAGACTATAAATAAATACATAAAATAAAAGACAAAGGGGTTTCTTTTACTTGAAAATGCGATGATTTACCATAATATCAACATTTAGACATGAGTTCCTATCATTTTATCAGGAAAAAAACTTGCCAAAAACCTGGCGCTCGCTTAAAGTTTGGTGCTTGAGATAATACACAAAAATGAGAGCTACCCAGACTGAGACCACCCAGTAAATTTAAGGCTTCAGATAAAAAGGTTCCCATGATGAGAGCAAAATGTGGTAAATAAGAAATATTCACCTTCTATGCAAAGTAATTGTTCTCATTCTGTTATTTTAAATCCGTGTTTTTTCAATCTTAACGGAGGTGTAGACTTCCAACTCCCAAAATTTCCGAGCATTAGAACATTTCTGTAAATGTGTTCCTTTGGATCTTTTGAACACTCTTTGTATCAACCCAGGGCATGATGGGGAATTTGGAAGTCGCTTTCTGCCCTTATTGTTCTTCCAGCCACAATATTGAAACCGAAAATAGTGCCTGCAACTGACTCAGCATGACAGGGTAAGGAAAACCCCGTCGATCGTTGCAACATTTTAGATTCTCCACACATGGAATTTCTCAATTTAAGAAACAACAATTCCAATGGGAGGAACAACCCCTTCTCTAATAACTCTCGCCCTTCCCGAGCAGTTCACTCCTATCACCAGCCGTTCCGATATCCTGATCAGACGGTGCACAAACAGCTACTCAAAAATAAACCTGTTAATTTCAGCGGACCTTACTTTCCGTGAGTGTAAGACAGAACACCACAATATTTTCTAAGAACAGAAAAAATATAAGATTTAATTATCGGCTTCGTTAAAAAGGGGAAATGAAAGCAAAATAAAGCCATTTTAACGCAAGCAAAATTTAGAGGACACTCCCTAATTCCCCTACGTATTTAGCTTCTCATCCCTACAAGTCAAAGATTGAGTTTCGCTAAAGATCTCTTTTACAGCTGTACGGGGCGCAGTTTAAAGCATAGGCAAAGGTAAGGCAAATTAAGCAATTTTTTTACTTAAAGATTGCTGGGCGACCCACTGTTGAATATTATTCTTTCAGTTAAACAAACTTCTCAGGGACTGGAATGAAGCGGGGGTTCTTTTACTGCAGAAATTGTAAATACAGTGTTATGTATCGCTGCTTTTTAGACTAACTCAACCCGAAAATGATAACGCGAAATAAAATGTAGAACTAAAGATAGTAACCGATGTTTGTAAGGCGGAAATTATCTTCGTGTATAAATTGTTTCCCAAATCTGGGTAAATTGCTCCAAATCAGGCAAAAATGATTTTCCTTTGGGTAAGGACACACAAACCCATTACCCAATCACAAGAGGGACATTTTGTGAAGCGATTTTGAGCAATGAAGGAAAAGGTTTGGAAAACACTGGTGTATACATTATTAGATGCTTCATCTTTTCTTTTTTTTAAAAAATGCTTCTTTTTTAAAGTATCAGCTATAACTAGGGATATAAAACATTCAGACTTCATGTTGCAAACGTGGTGGATGATAGTGTTTTGACACAGAAATCCACTTTCCATAGCCAGGGAGCCTAAAATTAAACGTGTTGCTATTGTTTTGATTTAATCCCTAAAGCCACTGGAAGTTTTGATATTTCCAATTCAGGTCAAATCAATCATTTATGAATTCTGAAGCAACCATCCACTTATTTCCTTTATCTTCACCTTAACATACTTTTATAATTGGTAACACAGCTTAAACTTTATAGCATATAAACTTTTAAGATGGGTCGGATGGACTGGCTCAATCTTGGCTGTGGAATTCTGAGTTGAAGTGCACCTATCACAAAGTTGTCATGATTGAGTAGCACTGCTTTATAGCATGATTCAGTAAGGAAAATCAAAGAGAAGAATGAATCAGACTTGCCTAACTACATACGTATTTGAGTAAAGGCTTATTTTACCCCCACAGGGAACACTTCCATTATAATTTAAAGATATTTAGAGGAATGAACTAGGAGTGTGCTCACCCTACCAGATCTGATAGGATGGAGAGGTGGGCCCTGAGATAGCCAAGTCTTGTGTCATATTAGGTTTTAAAGATGATCACCAGCATCTTGAATTGCACTTGGGGGGAGGGGGGGGAGGAAACCAATGCAGTTTGCAAAATAGAGGTGTTACATGAACAACCACTACCATTATTGTGTACACTGTTGCATTCTGGAACTCTGGAAGTTTCTGAGTAGTCTTCAAGGGTAGCCCTATGTAGAGCAATCCAGATGGGAAGTGGCCAAGGCATGAGTGACTTTAAGCAGGACCTCAGTGAGGCTGGCTATTTTGCTATGACAGTCATAAAGCAGGTCAGCACATGTCAAGACATGGTGTTATTTTTTTTCACTGTGGTTGTAAAGCAAATGCCATGGCCGTTAAGTGAATCCATTGGTCAGAGGAAAGGGGTTGCCAGAAACTGGAAGTAAATGCTGATTTCTAGCAGAAATATCATGAATTGTGGTTACGTGACCGTGGGGCGCTGCAAATGCAGGCCAGTGTCTGAAATTTGGTCACATTATGTCTGAACACATTATGTTCAGTCACATTAGGAGGATTGATATCAGAAGCTGTCCCTTTCCCACTGAACGGTTGCTAAATGACTGGTGTTAAATAGAGAAGTATCTATACTTCCATATCCTTAGTTTCTCTTTTTACCTGACTCTATGATTAACTTATGATGCTGGGTTGGTCACAGTGAGATAAAGACTGCAGACTAAAAGTCCTGGATTTGTTGAAAGAAGGGAAGGAAGGAAGGAAGGAAGGAAGGAAGGAAGGAAGGAAGGAAGGAAGGAAGGGCGAGCTGAAATGCTAGAGAAGAGCAACAAAGATCGTAAGGAGGCTAAACTGCATGATGAACAATTAAGGGAACTCAGTCTAGCCTAATGAAGAGAAGGACTAAAGGTAAACAGTTGTCTTCAGCACTTGAGCAACTACACAGAAGAAGGGGTCAAATTATTCCTGAAAGCACCTGAGGACAGGATAAGAAGAAATGGGTGCAAGCTAATTAAAGAGCCCACCTGGAACTAAGGAGAAATTTACTGTAAAAATAATTAGTTTGCCTCCTGCAGCTGTGTGTGCTCCATTGCTGGAGATTTCCAAGAAAATATTGGGCAGCCATTTACCTTGGGCGGTGGGTTGGGCTAGAAGACCTCCAACGTCCGTTCTAACCTTATGATTCTATGATTCATTGAAAACTTTCCAGCATTTCCAAATAGCATGGACAGTGATGAGTTGCACTGGTGGTTGTTATCCAGCAACACCTGAAGTCCTATATGTTCGCCAAATAACAACCCATTAACAGGGGTGGGCTGTTACAGGTTTGCACAGGTTCAGGAGAATCTGTAGCTAACATTATGGTCAGTTCGGAGAACCTCCAAATCCCACCTCTGGCTAGCCCTGCCCCAGCCTCCTGCCCGCCCACCCAGGAGTTTCCACACAGTCTGTTTTGGATGCAAGGAAAGTGCAGGACACTTGCATAAGCTCAGGGTGGGTGAAAAATGGTCCTCCCAGAAGTTCTGGAGGGCCGGATATGGGCCTGTTTCGGACCTCCAGAGCCTGGGGGAAGCATTTTTGGTCCTCCCATAGGCTCAAGGAAAGTCCCCGAAGCCTGGGGAAGGTGAAAATGCCTCCCCCCTGTGGTTCAGGAGGCCGATTAGGACACACCCACCATGGCCATGCCCACCCAGCCACCGGGCAGAGAACCCATTGCTGAAACTTTTGAAGCTCACCCCTGCCCACTACCCACATTTGCGAAAAGCTATTGTAATATTGTATTGAATTACTTCAGAGCTTACAAAATATGCAAATAGAAATATATGTTTTAAGCTTAGGAAGTAACAAGATAACATGAGAAAATATTTCTCCAAATTGCAACTCATTGAATGGATTCAATATTAACTAAATCATAATGTGTTTGGGATAGGTTGGGTTGATGAGAACCCAGACAGTTGTAATTTGTCCATTCTTAAACTAGAGTTTAACATGATGTAGACTCAGTTATGATTTTGTTTCTTTCCTCATTCCTTCTCCTAGAAAAAATATATTCTTCAGATATGACATTTTATAATGCAACTAAAACTTTGGCAAAAATGATAGACTCACAAGGAGATTGGCTTCCGGTACCCAGCTTGATAGATCATAACAATTTTAGGCCCTTTTGCTTGCTACAAAAGAAAAAGAAGACATCATGGTGGCAGAGCTGTCCCTTTCACAAAACCGAATACCAATTTAATGATCTGCTGTTATCAGGAAATGACACTTCACGTCTAGGTAATCTTCAAGAGTCTATCTCATTCATATATTTTTACTTATGGGATAATTTCTCTGTTGCATTTTGAGAAAAGTTCAAAAAAAATGCTAACTATTGTATCCTCTGTACCTATGTACTCAAAATGTGTGAACAAGTTTTCTGAGATTTCCAAAGGTGGAAGGATAAGAAAATGAATATTCAGTGACTGGTGGTAAGCTTTCAGGATCCTTGATCTCATGTTTATAAAAACTGGAATAAATAGCAAAGTTGAAAAAACAGATTATCCAAAATCCATTTATGCTATCTAAAACAAGACTCATCAACCATTTTTATAGGGTTTATTTGCTACTAAAACTCTGTAACATTAGTGAGATGATATCACAGGTGTTGTTGAGGCTACAAGTTTTAGACTTTTCCCCCCCCACTCTGAGGGTCATTTAAGGAACGAAACTGATGCTTTCAGTCTTGGAGAAAGTAGCCAAGGGCTAATTTTTCTACATAGAAACACTACTAGCATATCAATTAAAGCTGATTAAAGGCACTCTTTAGATATAGCACTTGTCTCTCTAGATCATTGATAGCAAAGCCTTTGGGTTTGAAGTTTCAAAAATTCTGAACATGCCTAATTTGAGTCTGGTAGCATAACACTCACACACACACACACACCAAAAAACTCCTCGTATCTCTACCTCCGACTCACACACTAGACTATCCCAGTGTGTACTCAATGGCACACAAACAGCGGCAGTGCTGCGGCTAGGCCTAAAGTGGAGGCCTGTGTCTTGGCTTTAGTCCTAGTGTTACCTCTGCCATTCAAAAGAGCTGCCTGATACTGTTTCTTAAGGTGCAAGAACCTTAGTGAATGGCATGATTGCCCTTGCAATCCAATGGTTCACAAGATCTGCCCCATGTGCGAAACTTCAGAGGGTGTTCTCTTTCTGTTAACAGCCACCTGCCAACTACCCTAGACTGCTATGGTCACATGAGGCCTTCGTTCTTGAAGTGGCTTTGGAGAACGCTCTTCCACAGACTCTACAACCTCTGAAGACTATGTGAAAGCATGTCCCATTCTCACACAATTTCCAGAGGTTTTGGATGAAAGAGCACGGCCTTCTCACATAATTGGTGGGGGATCTGGAGGCTACATAAGAGTATCTCTAGAACTTCTGAAAATTATATAAGAAAAGTCCATGCTTTTGAGAATAATTATTGATGCTGACGAATGCTGGAGTAAATACCAGTGTGTCACCCGTAATGACACGGTGTACGTACATGTCATATGTTCACTGTCACTGTTCTAAATGGTGCGCATGAATATCAGATTATCCACAGACATCTCCATTTCTTTTCCTTTCCTGACTTATTGTTAGATTGTTTGTTTTGTAATTAGCTTGTCCAATATTGGAATCATTCTATCAATAAGCATGTCCTCTCCATGATAATTCTATGGTCCAACCCAAGCATGAATAGTCTCAAACAGAAGTTTTATTATTAGTAATCTATTTTATAAAAATCTCACCAGGCTAATTATATTCACTTGTGAACAGTCATATAAGGCTTCAGGGATTCTGGGGGAGATCAGGCCTGTGCTGCTTTCTGCAGTGCAAGGACTCTAAGCTCAGCCCCCTCTTAACACTTCCCTCGATTTAGCTGGAGATTCTACCACAATCTCCAGGCTATATACCGGTACTTTGCTCTTTAAGGAGAATGGTTTCTGCGTAGTCTGTAACATGTCATGGTATTCAGAGCAAATATAGAGTGATCACTAGTAGCTTGAACAATGGTAATTCAAAGTTAGAAATGAGTCAAATGAGACATGGTATATAGATGTCATTACAAAACTTATGCATTGGCAATCGAGGTGGGGGGAGGAGATAGGTTTGGTCTGTAATCTGGTTATAAAACCTGTTTAATATTTTCTTCATGGCTATCTCCATACTCTTTTACACCATCTCAGACTTATTCCCCATTCTCTGTGCAAAGAAACCATTGGCAAGGTGCCATGGGAACTAACTACAGACATACGCCCTTCATTGTCCATGGACAGTGTTGATTGATTACAGGGCTGTGACTTGGATAAGGAAATTTCAAATGAAACTTGTATATATGATATGAGCCATGGAGTTTTGCTTTCCCAAATTCAGGGTAGCTCTTCCAATGAATCAGATATCCAAACCATCTCCTGCTGCATCTAGAATCCAGTTTACAATGCTCATATTCTTTTTTTTTTAATATAAAAGAAAAGGGAGGAATAAATTTAGAACATAAAGGGCAAGGCCCAATGGAAGATCAGATGAATCTTCACAGGCAATTACTGAGGTCATTTGCCAGGTACCTAAGAAGAGAAAATAGACTTGGAGTTCAGCTTTTTAGATGGGTAGAGAAAGGATAAAACCATAGTGGAAAGCCATACCAAATTACCCACAGCAATCATGTGTGGAAGGCTGTCACATATTATGAGTAGTGCATACCTTAAGCATGAGAAAAGTCACAGAAATATAGTCAAATTAAATCCACTTATTATTATTATTATTATTTATTCACATTTCTAAACCGCCCCCTCTCCCAAAAAGGGACTCGGGGCGGTGTACAGTCCACAATAAATCACAGATAAAATACAAATATAAATAAGGCTATAAATATATGTATGTATGTGGAGGAGGTTAAAATTAAGAGTCCTGTACAGAGGAATAAATATGAGGCTAAAAGCCCTAAAAACAATTAAAACTAAAACATTACCCTTAAAATAACCAGATGGGAATATACTACCAGGAGTTCATAGATGTAACATTTATAATCATGCCAGGCCAGCTAGTCGGAACAGGTGAGTCTTCAATTTTTGACGGAAGGAGCGGAAGTCCGAGGTGGTTCTAATGTCGGGGGGGAGGTCATTCCAGAGGGTTGGGCCCATCACAGAGAAGGCTCTACTCCTCGGCGCCGCCCACTGGCATTGCCTAGTGGACGGCACTTGGAGAAGGCCCTCTCTGTGAGAGCGGATTGGCCGCAGGGATGTATGTGGGAGGATGCGATCCCGCAAGTAACTAGGTCCTGAGCCATGGAGTGCTTTAAAGATAGTAATCAGGACCTTGAAACGCACCCGAAAAACCACAGGTAGCCAGTGCAGCTCGCGCAGGAGCGGTGTTACATGGGAGTATCTAGACCTCCCCATGATAACCCGCGCGGCCGCGTTCTGGACTAGCTGCAGTCTCCGGGCGCGTCCCAAGGGAAGCCCCATGTAGAGAGCATTACAGTAATCTAAACGAGACGTCACCAGCGCATGAGTGACTGTGCGTAGGGCATCCCGGTCCAGTAGGGGGCGCAATTGGCGCACCAGGCGAACCTGGTGGAACGCCCCCCTTGCCACGGCTGCCACATGGTCATCCATTGACAGCCGGGCATCTAGGAGGACGCCCAAATTGCATGCCCGTTCCACAGGGGGCAGTAGCTCGTCCCCTATGGCCAGCGATGGAGTCAGCTGGCTGAACCGAGGTGCCGGAAGCCACAGCCACTCAGTCTTGGAGGGGTTGAGTTTGAGTCTGTTGTCCCCCATCCAGACCCTGATGGCTTCCAGACACCGGGACATCACTGCGACAGCCTCGTTGGGGTGGTTTGGGGTTGAAATATACAGCTGCGTATCATCAGCGTACAGATGGTATTCAACCCCAAAACCACGGATGATCTCGCCCAGCGGCTTCACGTATGCATTGAACAGAAGGGGCGAGAGAACCGACCCCTGCAGCACCCCACAAGAGAGTGGCCTCGGGGTCGATCTCTGCCCCCCTGTCAACACATATTGCATCCGGCCGGAGAGGTAAGAGTCGAACCACCGTAACACGGTGCCTCCGACTCCCATCCCGTCCAGCCGGCGCAGAAGGATACCATGGTCGATGGTATCAAAAGCCGCTGAGAGATCTAATAGGACCAGGATAGAGGAACAACCTCTATCTCTGGCCCTCCAGAGATCATCAACCAACGCGACCAAGGCTGTCTCAGTGCTGTGCCCAGGTCGGAAGCCGGACTGGCGTGGGTCTAGATAATCGGATTCATCGAGGTGACGCGGAAACTGCTGCGCCACCACATTCTCAACAACCTTCGCCAAAAAAGGGAGGTTGGAGACTGGACGATAATTAGCTAGCTCCATTTGGTCAAGTGAAGGCCTCTTGAGTAAGGGCCTCACCACCGCCTCTTGCAAGACGGTAGGTAAGGATCCCTCACCCAACGAGGCATTCACCAGGCCCAGAAGCCAGCCTCGTGTCACCTCCCAGGATGCCAGTACCAGCCAGGAGGGACACGGGTCCAATGAACATTTGGTGGGTCGCAGCCTTCCACGCAACCTGTCTAAATCCTCGGGGGCAACAGAGTCAAACTCCTCCCAGAGTGGACTCACAAGACTCACTGTTGACGGCCCGTCCAGACCACTGGAGGGGGCCCATCTGCTCCGGATCAGAGCGACTTTGTTCTGCAGATATTCTCCAAACTCCTCTGCTCTACCCTGTAAGGGTGCCCCCCGCGTCTCTTGCACCAAGAGGGAGCGGGTGACCCTAAACAGGGCGGCAGGGCGGTTATCCACAGACGCAATAAGAGCGGCACAATGTCTACGTTTGGCCGCTCTCAATGCCACGAGGTAAGTCCGTAAATAGGCTCTTACCTGTGTTCAGTCAGACTCGGAGCGTGAGGACCTCCACCTGCTCTCTAGACGTCTCCTCTGGCGCTTCATCACCCTCAGCTCCTCGGTATACCAGGGAGCCCGGGTGGGTCGCTGCCGTAGGAGAGGTCGCAAAGGCGCAACCCGGTCCAAGGCCCCAGCCGTCGCCCTATTCCAGGCGGCCACTAGGTCCTCCGACCGAGCGCGGGTCAGGGCTACAGGTAGTGGCCCAAGCTCCGACTGGAACCTAACTGGTTCCATCAGATGCTTGGGGCGGTACCAGCTTGGACAAACTGGTTCCGCCTCCTCGCGGTGGGGGGTAGCGCCAGGGAAGTCTAGCCGGAGACAGGAGTGATCTGACCATGACAGGGGAGTAATGTCTAAGTCCCCTATTCCCAGATCACTCGTCCACTGCTCAGATACAAAAACAAGGTCCAGTGTGTGGCCACCTTCATCTGTGGGGCCCTGAATTAGTTGGGTCAGGCCCATGGCTGTCATGGAAGCCATGAACTCCCGAGCCACCTCGGATGCTGCTCCCGTCGACGGCAGGTTGAAATCCCCCATAACCAAAAGTTTGGGGATCTCCACCGCCATCTCCGAGATCAGCTCGAGGAGCTCGGGCAGGGCTGCTGACGTATAGCGAGGAGCCAAGTATACAATCAGCAGACCCCACTGCCTCCCTGGGCCCCATTTCACACCAAGTGACTCACACCCGGGTATCTGAGAAACAGTGAACTCCCTCGGCTCTAGACCATCCCGTATAACCACCGCCACCCCTCCACCCTTACCCAGGGCCCGGGGCTGATGAAATGCATGGAAACCTGGTGGGCACATTTCCACGAGGGGCAAACCACCCTCGTGACCCAACCAGGTCTCTGTTATTCCTGCAAGGTCCAGCTCCCCCTCAGAGATCAACTCATTAATGAGGGGGGCCTTGTTGGTCACGGACCTTGCATTGCAAAGCATCAGCCGCAGGCCCTGTCTCTGTAGATCCCGACCACCTAGGTTGCGGGGGTTGGTACAAACGACCGGGCGTAGCCAGCAGCCACGGTCTCCCAACCGACCTTGTGATCTTCTCTTGTCCTCGCATTGAGTTTGAGTCTGTTGTCCCCCATCCAGACCCCGACGGCTTCCAGACACCGGGACATCACTGCGACAGCCTCGTTGGGGTGGTTGTTGACCCTAGAGAGAAGACAGATAACTAGAACCACACTTTCTCCTTAGTGGTGGAGGTAGCATCCAGACTGGGTTGACCTTCATCCACTCATTGCAAGGACTGAGCCTGACAGTTGTTGAAACCACGCCCCTGTCACTAGGCAAAGCCCAGTTCTGACTCAGTCCCTCAATGAGGACAGATGCCTCATTGCTTTTTTCTTGACTGAAAAGAAAAATTGAGATATTGGCTTTGTGAGTACCTTGAATGGAGTACATTGAATGAAGGGATAACATCGTGCTGGGAGCGACCCTGGATGGTTTAAACCCCTTTTAGGAGCAGGAGCCTTGTGGGTCTGTGCCTGTAAGCCCCCTTGGGGCATAAAGGCTTCGGAAGGCGGCGGCTGTTTAAAATGGATCTTTTGCTGACTTGAAACATAAATGCGGCTTGAATAGCTCTGGTGGCTGCGAAGTTTGCCGTTTTAAGATCCGCCGCCACAGCACTTCTCTGGCTTCGCCGTCTGATCCTTCTGATTGTGCCTGGACCCTTTGTCTGCCCTGCATGCTCCAATCAGCAGCCGGGCTAGAGGAAACAGTCCGCCGCTCTTGCTTGCAGTCGACTGGCGAACCGTGGTAGCTTTAACTGTTCAATCTACTGCTGAGATCCTTTAGGCTACCACGGAGCGACCCAAGCCTTCAAGAGGCAAATTTCACTGTGTGGAGCAGCGTGTCCTTCAGTGAGTCGCCTTGCCTGTCAGTGGTCCCAAACAGTTGAAAAAGGCACGAAATGCCATTTTTGTATTTCCGTGCCTTTTTCTTCCAATTCAAAATGATAGCCACTAGTTCTGTTGAACCATCAGACACTAATAATATCACCCCTGGTGAAAGTGAGAGCCCCCAAATGGTGGAAGGGCAGGGAGGCTCCCAATCGCCCACCAGACCTTCAACTTCTAACCTTTCTGACACTGCAAAGGGGCATAAGAAGACTTTAAAGCCTTCAGCCAAGTCTAGCAAGTCTAAAAAGTCTGGTAAACCTGCCTCTCGTTATGAGAAACAGAAGGAGAAAGCTTGGAGCGTATTCACAAAAAGGCTGCATCTAAGGTGGCTACTTCCTTGCATTCTACTGATACTCCACAGCTTGCTCAAATGCAGCTGGCTTTGCAGCTCTCTCCTGGGGACAGACAGGGCAGGGTGGCTTCCCTTAACCCTCTTTTTCCCATTGATGTCTCTGGTATTTGGGGGCCAGCGCAGGAGATCAATTCCTCTGCACTTCCTGCAACTCACATCGCGCCTCCCAATTTGCAAAGGATGGACACTATGCCATCTACTTCAACTATGCCATCTGCCTTATCAGGCATTAATCAACCAAACCCCCTCTGCATGGTAAATTTCTAGAACATCATTGCAACTGCAATTTCCCAGGGCATTGCAGTTGGATTGCAGCAGAGGGATACGCAATCCCAAAAGCAAGCAACACAAGCACCAGTTTCTGACCGACCTATGGTGCCCCCAGCATTTTGCCCACAGCGGGTATCTCGGCACCGGATGAGGAGGCATCAGATGACTCTTCTGATTCCAAGGAGGGAGAAATCAAAGAAGCTGAGATGTCAGAAGATGAGGGCAGGGAGCCGGACCAGAAGTCCTTTTCTGGACATTTTCCTCCAACCCCGTTGCCATCATCGCTATATAAGGCCAAGATGGCCTCAAATTTCGGTTCTCAACCGGCACCAACTACTCCTCGACCTACAACTGTTTCGGCTGACACCCTTTTTTCTGAGCAAGCGCCTCCAACGGAAACGATACTGACCCCTAAGATTTTCATTGACCTGGTCCAACATCAGTGGGAAGCCCCCACCTCCGGCCCAACTCCATTAGCTTCCGACAAAAAGTTTTTTAACGTGGCCAACGACTTGGCCCAGGTCCTGTCAATCCCATCAATTGATGCTCCAGTCGCTGCCCTCTACACTTTGGCCAATATGCCAGGAGGCCCAGAAGATATCCTAAAACCAGAGGACAAGAAAGCGGACCTCACTTTGCAGCTACCAGGCAGCGGCATGGGCAGTCCGGGCATCAACCACTGCCTCCTTTTTCACCCGTTCCTGTCTTCTCTGGCTCCAGGACCTGCAACAACGTATCCCCATCGCAGACCTGCGCACCCATCAAGATATCGCCAAGCTGGTGGCGGCGGTACAGTTCACATCTGATGCTACCCTTACATCAGCCAGATATACCTCCCGTGCCATGGCATCTTCTGTGGCTTCCCACAGGCTGTTATGGCTCTGCCAATGGCAGGCGGATGTGCACCACAAATGGCGTTTGGCTTCGGCCCCTTTCAAGGACAAATCTCTATTTGGGGACGCCTTGGACCCTTATCTCATCGAGAACAAGGACAAGAGAAAGGTCCTACCTACGGCGCCCAAGAAGGGTTTTCCCGCTCTGCTCCTTACCCCAGGCGGTCTTCCTTTCATGGCCATGATAGGAGGTTGTCCTTTCGGAACCAGGATTATGGTTCATTCTTTCGGGGGGCGGACTACGGTACCCAGGGGTATAGGCAGCAGGGAGGATATTTCTCTAGGCAGAGGGGTCAATCGGACCATTACCAGAGGGGCAAATCCACGAAGTGTCCCTTTCCTGGTGGTGGGGGACATTTTTACCATCAGTCCTAATTTGCTGGCAGCTAGTTATCCCATTTGAGGTAAATTGGCCTTTTTTGCTGATCAATGGGATAGGACCATCTCCGGTGCTTGGGTTAGATCAACCCTTCGTTCAGAGCTTGCCCTTGAGTTTATCTCCAACCCCCCCCCCCCTCAGGCTCTTCAGGGCCTGCCCGTTATCAACAACCCGACTTGACGATGTCTCATGCAAGAGGCGATTCAACATCTCATGGATATATGGGCAGTTCAGATGATGCCGGCACACCAACACAGCCAAGGATTTTATTCTATACTTTTTGTTGTGCCCAAGGCCTTGGGGGGGCTGGAGAGTCATCCTTGATCTTAAAAAATTAAACAAGTTTATTCATTATAAACATTTCAAGATGCATTCCTTATAGACTATTTTGAATAGCGTTAGACACAGGGATTTTTTAACATCAATTGATTTAACAGAGGCATACTTCCACATTACCATCTTGCCCCAGCATAGGCAGTACTTATGTTTCTCATACCTTGGTCATCATTTTGAATATACGGCATTGCCCTTTGGGCTCTCCTCTGCACCTCGAGTGTTCACCAAAGTGCTTGTGGCCCTGGTCGCGGCACTGCGGGAGGTACCTATCAGATTACAGGCATGTTTAGATGACATACTCATACAATCTTCATTGCCAAGTCAGGCACTAAGGGACCTTGCGACTACTAAGCAAGCCCTTCAGGTCCATGAGTTTTTGATTAACATACCCAAGAGTCATCTTCACCCAACCTCCAGGTTGGTGCACCTCGGTGCCTTAATTGATACCGTTGATTGTAGTGTATTCTTATCACAGGAGTGGCAGGATTCCCTTAGGTCTCTAGCATCTCAGGTCGCCAGGGAACGCAGGAACTCCTTAGCCACTCTCTCCAAATTGCTGGGCACCAGGTGTCCACCATTGGGATAGTCCCTTGGGCCTGCTTGCATTCCCGACAGCTACAATGGTTTCTCTTACCATTTCAGAAGAGACTATTGAGTTGCTCCGGGCCAAGGTTTGCATTCTTGCGGAGGTTTCCCGCTCCCTCCTTTGATGGACATCTCAGACCATCGCTGGGGGCTGTCTGTTCAAGGACTAGGACTCGTTGACTTTTACCATGGACACCAGCCTGTTTGGCTGTGTGGGCCACCTCCAGGGGCAGATGGTTCAGGGGGAGTGGGACCAGGTGGACCGGACTCACAGTATAAATTGGTTGGAACTTTGAGCAGTACACTGGCCCTCCACCACTTCAGGGACATAGTGGTGGGCAAACTCGTCTTGATACTGACGGACAATATGTCGGCCAAGGCACATATAAACCGTCAAGGAGGGACCAGATTGTGTTCCCTGATGGACGAAGCCCTGCAGTTGGGACTTAGGGCCAAGAGGCATCTGTTGTCTCTCTCCGCGGAGCACATTTCGGGGATGGCGAATGTACAGGCAGACTGGCTCAGCCGTGAGGTTGTGGACACTGCCAAATGGCGTCTGCACCCATCGATCTTCTGGGACATTGTGAAAGGTTTGGCATGCCGGTGATCGATCTCTTAGCCACCCCCCACAACACTCAGCTCCCCTGGTTTTACTCTCGGTACCTGGTGCAGCAGTCAGAGAGGGTGGATGCACTGAGATGCAAGTGGCCTCCAGGTCTCCTTTATGCATTCTCCCCGCTCCCTCTCCTACCTCGCATCATCCAGAAGATCCTTGGAGAGAAGGTGGAGGTGATCCTGGTCGCCCCCCCACTGGCCACGCAGGCATTGGTTTGCGGACTTGCGGACCCTTTTGGTGGACAAGCCCTGGAGGATCTCTCAGTACCAGATCTCCCTCAGCCAGGGGTTGCTCGAACATCCCGACCGCCAATGATTCCAATTGACTGCCTGGCGATTGAGCGGAGCGTCTACTCTTCCAGGGTGATCCTGGAGTTCCTCCAGGACAGTTTGGACGAAGGTTTGGCCACAAACACCATCCGACGTCAACTGGCAGCTGTTTCTTCCATATTGATTTGTGGGGGTACCTCTTCACTGTCCCAGCAGCCCACGGTACATCGTTTCCTTAAGGGAGCATCCAACCTTAAACCACTGGCGGTGCACAGATATCCCTCATGAGATTTACCCAGAGTTCTTGACGCTCTTACAACAGCCACATTCGAACCACTATGGGAGGTCTCACTTAAGTTCTTAACTTTGAAAGTATCCTTTCTGGTGGCCATCACCTCAGGATCTCAGAACTGCAAGCACTTTCGGTAAGAGAAGATCTGTGCGTGTTCCATCAGGACCGTGTAGTGTTATGACTGGATTCCTCCTTCATTCCCAAGGTGTGCTCCTGCTTGCACTGCGCTCAGGAACTTGTGTTACCCAATTTCTGCCCCCAGCCTTCTCACCCTTTGGAACACAATTGGCACACCTTGGACATGAGGAGGGCTCTAAAGATTTATTTGAAAAGGACACGGCCTTTTTGTACATCAGAGTCTCTTTTTGTATCTTTCCAGCCGACATCCCTGGGTAGGAAGGCTTCGTCCACCACCATAGGCAGATGGTTGCAGGCCTGTATAGCTGCAGCCTATCATTCTCACTCTGTTACAGTTCCAGGTAGATTGACCGCATACTCTACAAGGAGCGCTGCTACCTCGGAGGCCTGGGCAGCCCAAGCTTCCTTGGCAAAGATTTGTAGTTCAACAACCTGCATTACCCCATCTCCTTTCATCAAGAATTATAAGCCTTTGGCCAAAGAGTGCTACAGTCAGTCCACAAGATAGCACTCTGCAGATCCAGTCATAAGCCCTCCCAGAGGGGGGGGGAGTTACTTTGGTACATCCCAGTCTGGATGCTACCTCCACCATAATGGGGAAAGAGCATTGGTCCTTACCTGAAATGCTCTTCTCATAGGGTGGAGGTAGCATCCAGCCCCTCCCAAGACAGGACTGGTTCCTTTGCTCAAGATTTCTGTTGGGATTGTTCTCATTGCGATTTTAGTGCATAAGGGTTTTGTGGCTGACTTTTACCTTAGACATCTCTACAGGACTTCTCTACACTGGATACTTGATACCTTGACATGCTGGATTTCTGGAAGCGATGATGCATCGAGTCTGACATCCTTTGTCGGAACTGGGCTTTGCCTAGCAACAGGGTCATGGTTTCAACAACTGTCAGGCTCAGTCCTCGCAATGAGTGGATGAAGGTCAACCCAGTCTGGATGCTACCTCCACCCTATGAGAAGAGGCGTTTCAGGTAAGGACCAACACCCTGTTGTCTCACATTTGAGCTAAAGGAGCATAAGAAATACCACTATTTACAATACATGGTGTAATATTTGAGTGCATTAGAGTCCCATTAGCAGAAAAAAATGTATAGTGCTTAGAAACTCATAGTAAACTTATTCCATAGTATTATCAATGTTACATTCCAGTTACAAAGGTCACAGTTGGATTGCCTTCTTTATTGTTCTAATGGAAGAGTTATTGGAGTATATAACCAAATTCTGGCGTGCAAGATTCAGGATTGGTAGCCACAAAAAGCTTTGCACAAACCTTTTGCACAAAAGAAGAAATGTCTATGTAGGAATATACTGGTGTTTTTTTTACTGTAGAAGTAAATTCTATAAGTGACAATCTATTTTGTCATTGATCTACAGCTGTAATTGAGCCCATAATTATGGTTGTAAGTCATGATAATCATAAAGTGTTCCATCACATGAATTTTTTTTGCAGCGTTCTTAAGTGAACCCAACAATCATTAAACAGTCATTAAATGAACCCATTATTCACTATGGGTTGTATATTTTCTAAAAACTAGAAGTAAATGCTAGTTTCAGGAAAATAAATGTAAATGTAAATTATATGACCATTACAAATGGTCATAAATGTAGGTTGGTTGCCAAACACCAAAGATGCAGTCTCATAACGGTAGGAAGGGTGCATTCTGAATCCTAGTTTATATCCGAATTTTTATTTGGTTTATTGAAAGTAACAATCTGAGGTCACATAGTTGATTAAATCTCTAATGTTAAAAAAATGGTCTAGAAAAATAATGCAGTCTCCTGAAAGGCCTTTGCAAAGAATAAAAGACTGTTATTGTCAGGGTTCCAAGTAATACACCCATAGAATAGAATGTCATTGTTCCAATTAAAAAGGCAGGGGCAGTCTTTCTAGGAACAGTCTTGACTTGGTGACAAGTATCACAAGATGAAACATAACCCTTGATATCTGTTATCAGAAGTTGCAAAACACTCAATTTGTCCCAACAGTTCTTTGTCAAGGTAGAGTTGCAATATTTTTTCTCTTAAGTGTATAAGTAGCTGTTGTGAAACAACTATCTATTATTCACAGACAAAGATGAAACAAGGTCTAGAACACACCCTCACCTTTCAAAGACATTTTTCAAGAGATGTCAAAAGGTTAAAACTAAAAATATACCAACTTGCAAGTAGAAGTATTTCCCACTTTCTGGAACTCTTAGTATGAACTGTAATTAATTAGATAATGCTGATTTAGATTAAAAAACAATTTGATTCAATATCAACAGAATCCTTTGCTGCCAGGATTGCCTTTCTTTCATTAAGCTAGTTGTCTGTTGCTCCATTTCTGTGTGTTTCTGTAGTACTTCTAACATTATGATTTTTATCAATATTTGTTCTCTAGTATGCAACAATTCAGAGTTATTCACCCTTGAAGTCACTGAAGATGGAACACTGAAGGGGGATATTAGTGGAATTACTGACACTGAAATAACTGGTGCTGTCAGCATTTCTTATGAAAAGTCTGTCAAGATGAAAAAGATACATGTTCCAATCCAAGATCTTGATTCTTTGATAAAAGAAAAGTAAGTATAAAATAAACAAGCAAATGAAAAAAGACTCCAGTCACATTTAACATTCCTCAAGTTCTCCATTCTTCTATAACAGTACCGTGTTTCCCCAAAAATAAGACAGGGTCTTATTTTCTTTTGCCCCACGAAATATGGCCTTGGGCTTATTATAGGGGGAGGGCTTATTGTTTTGGGGTTGCCGGGCAGCTGTTCCCTTGCGAACTGGCTCCCGTAGAGCCGGGCACAGCCTCAGGGCGAAGCAGCCATGAGGTGACCACGCTCACAAGCAACCGCTGGGTAAACCCTCTCTCCAGCCGGGCAGAGTGCCATTCACTGACCTAGGGGGTATCCCTAAGGTGCCAAGGCACATGGCGCTCTGCCCACCCCCCAGCTCCCGCGGCTTGGCACATTAGGGATACCCCCTAGGTCAGTGCATGGAGCTCTGCCCGGCTGGAGAAGAGGGGTGCACGAGCACCTGTTCCGCCCCCAGCAAGCATGCCTCCCAGCCTCACCATGTCCTGGCCCAGCTCTCCCTGCAGGGCCAGGGCGTTTGCACCATGCTCCGTGCATAACTTCTTCTTCAGCTTCCAAACTCCAAAACTCAGCTGCCGAGTCTTCTAACAGCAGCCGCTCTAAGAGTGAGCTGTATGATTGTGGGCTGGCTGCCGGACAGAGAGTCTTCCAGACAGAGAGTCTTCCAGCAGCCAACCCTGGCCCTGCAGGGAGAACTGGGCGAGGGCATGGTGAGGCTGGGAGGCATGCTTGCTGGGGGAGGAACAGGCGCTCGCGCAACCACCCTTTCCAGCTGGGCAGAGCTCCATGCACTGATCTAGGGATTATCCCTAATTGGCATTGGCACTTTAGGGATACCCCCTAGGTCAGTGAATGGTGCTCTGCCCAGCTGGAGAGGGGATTTGCCGGGTGCTGCTCATGAGTGTGGTCACCTCATGGCTGCTTCGCCCCTGAGGCTGTGCCCGGCTCTTCAGGAGCCCACTCGCAAGGGAGCAGCTGCCTGGCAATTCTCACCTCCGGCCAGGTAGAACGCCACTCCCCAAGGCAGCAAGCAACGTGAGTGCCTTCCCCCCCGGCTCCCGCGGCTTGGCACCTTCAGGATATTGCTAGGTCGGTGAGCGGTGCTCTGCCTGGCCGGAGGGGGGTTTGTCCAGGGGGCTTATTTTCAGGAGTGGGCTTATATTTTTGCCCACGCGAAAAATGTGGCAAGGCGTTAATTTCAGGACAGGTTGCATTTTCGGGGGGACACAGTACTTTACATAAAGTCTCTGTTAGTTTCAGTTTTAGCAATTGCATAGCTTTTCTATAAGAGAATATGTACCCAACTTAATCTTTCAGGTCTTCCAGTGGTGCATCTATCACCACTAAAGTTGAGTCTATCTACCTTATTGTTGCTGGTCCTCTTCTTCTCTTTCCTTCCTAGCATTACAGATTTATTCACAGAACTATGTCATTAGTCCAAATTATAATATAATTTAAAGGTTTCAGACAGCTGTAAATCTTCAATTGCAACAAGACTTAATTCTTTCTAAAGAACATGACTCAGAAATGTATACAGAAATCAACTGTATAGGATTACTTACTGCAACGGAACTTATATTTATTGGATTGGGGTTTTCATTCCCCCCAAATTATAAATTGAATTGCAATCTATTTTATTGAGGCATACATTTATTCTTTTTTTTAGAAAAATCAACAATGAACATCCATTTATTAAACAATCAAGGAAGCTTCAGAGGAACTTATATGTGATCACTGCATCAGCAGAATCTGTGGAAATGACAAAGTTTGGAGAATCTAACAAAGTGGAAAGCAGCATTTTTCATAAAGCCTACATCAATCTGAGCCTGAAGGTCTAATCTGAATAGTGAATTATGAAATTGAAGGAAAGAAAATGCATCTCTTCTCACCAAATTATTTTATCCTATACAGCTGATCCAAGATTTTATTTTGTCTTTTAGGGTGCCAGAGGTAGTAAGAAAATAATTACTATCCCAAAGGGATGCATCTTGGCATTCAAGGCTAAGAAATTATTTATAGAAGAAGAAACTGTAGGTAAGGGGCTTTTTTTTTCATCTGAGGCTTGTGCCAATGATTAATTTTCTGAAAATGTTACTCTTCCAGCCAAGCTGAAAGTTTCAAAGATCTAGCAGTTGGTCTGATGGCAGGTAGAAGCGAGCTGGATTGATTGAATAAATTGCAGTTCTCATGTTCATCCATTTTCTCAATAAAGACAGATGTTGGTATAGAAGGTTGCAAAAGGTGATCATATAATCCCAGGAAAATCATAAATACATGCCAATTGCCAAGTGTCTGAATTTTGATCATTGGACTATGAGGATACTATAATGGCTATGTGGAAAACAGTCATTTTCTTTGAAAACTTAAAAATTACTGATTTCTTCTTCCAAAAATTTGCATACAGTATTGTTAGCTAGCATAATGTAAACAACTGATTTTTCCTAATTTTTACTTTAGGTATTTCTTATTACTCAACTGATAAACTAGGAACTTTTGGTAAGTGTACTTCAGCCATTTTATTTTACTATTTTAATGAATATAACATGATATACCTGAATTCTTTATTCAGTTACTGCTTCTAGAGTAGACATCATTATCTAGATCAGGGGTGTCAAACTCGTGTCCCATGGGCCAGATGCGTCACGCACTGGCCACACCCACCCATTTTAGTGAAGGGCGGGAAGTTTCAATACATCATGTGACAACAATATGATGCCATGAGTTTGATACCCCTGATCTAGAAGAAGGATCCAGAAGCCCGAAGCAGCACTCCTCTTCCAAGATTATTGTCATAGCAGCAGTCCTCTGTAATAGGCAAGAATGAGAAATGGCTGGCTGAACATCATCAAATGAAGACTTTAAACATTAAAACAAGAATTAACTAGGTAACAATCAAATAACAATCAAAATAGGAAGTCATAGTTTTAAAATAATACTACCTATTTACTTTCACAAGAAAAAAGTAGGATATTATAAATCCATGCCCAGCTGTGAAACTGCAACACAAATTCTCATTGGAAGAGAAAAGGAAACTTGGTATATTAAACATAAATTAGGCATCATATGTTTTTTTTAAAAACACTTCAATAAGTCTAATCTTGCCTTTACTAAGGCATAGCCTCACTAACTATTCATTGACCTCCAAAAAACATGTGGGGGGGGGGTTCATGTGACTGGGTGGGCATGGGCAACTTTTTTTTAATTTTTAAAGCATTTTTTACTTCCTATTTGCCCAAAGTGGTAATAAAAATGCTTTAAGAAGTGAAAAAAAAGTTCAGCTGTGCCATGTGATCGTGAGTTTTTCACTTTTTAAAGCATTTTTTACTTCCTATTTGCCCAAAATCAACAGAGGGATAGAATCAAGATCACATGAAGTGTTAATACCACTTTATAATGCCTTGGTAAGGCCACACTTGGAATACTGCATTCAGTTCTGGTCGCCACGATGTAAAAAAGATGTGGAGACTCTAGAAAAAGTGCAGAGAAGAGCAACAAAGATGATTAGGGGACTGGAGACTAAAACATATGAAGAACGGTTGCAGGAACTGGGCATGTTTAGCTTAAGAGAAAGAAGGACTAGGGGAGACATGATAGCAGTGTTCCAATATCTCAGGGGTTGCCACAAAGAAGAGGGAGTCAAACTATTCTCCAAGGCACCTGAGGGTAGAACAAGAAGCAATGGGTGGAAACTAATCAAGGAGAGAAGCAACTTAGAACTGAGGAGAAACTTCCTAACAGTTAGAACAATTAATAAGTAGAACAGCTTGCCTCCAGAAGTTGTGAATGCCCCAACACTGGAAGTCTTTAAGAAGATGTTGGATAGCCATCTGTCTGAAACGGTATAGGGTTTCCTGCCTAGGCAGGGGGTTGGACTAGAAGACCTCCAAGGTCCCTTCCAACTCTACTATTGTATTATTGTATTATAAAGTGGTAATAAAAAATGCTTTAAGTGAAAAAAAGTTCAGCTGTGCCATGTGATCGTGATTTTTTCACTTTTTAAAGTATTTTTTACTACCTATTTGCCCAGAGGTAATAAAAAATGCTTTAAGAAGTAAAAAAAAGTTCAGCTGTGCCATGTGATCATAATTTTTTCACTTTTTAAAGCATTTTTTACTACCTATTTGCCCAAAGTGGTAATAAAAAATGCTTTAAGAAGTGAAAAAAATGTTCAGCTGTGCCATGTGATCGTGATTTTTTCACTTTTTAAAGCATTTTTTACTTCCTATTTGCCCAAAGTGGTAATAAAAATGCTTTAAGAAGTGAAAAAAAGTTCAGCTGTGCCATGTGATCGTGATTTTTTCACTTTTTAAAGCATTTTTTATTACCTATTTGCCCAAACTGGTAATAAAAAATGCTTTAAGAAGTGAAAAAAAAGTTCAGCTGTGCCATGTGGTCGTGAGTTTTTCACTTTTTAAAGCATTTTTTTACTACCTATTTGCCCAAACTGGTAATAAAAAATGCTTTAAGAAGTGAAAAAAAGTTCAGCTGTGCCATGTGGTCGTGAGTTTTTCACTTTTTAAAGCATTTTTTTACTACCTATTTGCCCAAACTGGTAATAAAAAATGCTTTAAGAAGTGAAAAAAAAGTTCAGCTGTGCCATGTGGTCGTGATTTTTTCACTTTTTAAAGCATTTTTTACTTCCTATTTGCCCAGAGGTAATAAAAAATGCTTTAAGAAGTAAAAAAAAGTTCAGCTGTGCCGTGTGATCATGAGAACTTTTCCCCCCACTTTTTAAAGCATTTTTTACTACCGGTTCGGGCGAATAGGTAGTAAAAAAATTCATTAAAAAGTGAAAATAAAGCTTCTCACGGTTGCACGGCACAACATATGGATCCTTTTTGTTCACTTTTTAAAGCATTTTTTTCTTGCCAATTCGCCTGAACCGGCAGGAAAAAAATGCTTTAAAAAGGGGGGAAAACCTTCCAACGATCGGGTGGCTCACAGCTGAGCCGCGCGATCCTCGAAGTCTTTTTTTCATCCTATTGATGTAATTATTTTGCATTTCAGATAAACGGGCTGTGGTTGGAAGTGGAGGTAAAATATTTTTGTTCTCTTTCATTTCGCTCTCTTATATACATACTTCCTTTCGGAGTTCTTTGCCCTTTGAAAAGCTGGGGTTGGCACGTTGCTCTAAATCTAAAATGTGGGATGACAACAGGAGTTGTTTATATGCAGAAGTAAGTAATAAAGAAAGTACAGATTTTTTCAGAATTTTTATTGTACTGAATGCGAAGGTCAACTAAACTGACAGGTCTGAGATTGATATTGTTATCATCTCATTCTATTTCTTCATCCTATTGATGTAATTATTTTGCATTTCAGGTAAATGGGCTATGTTTGGAAGTGCAGGTAAAATAATTTTGTTCTCTTTCATTTCGCTCTCTTATATACATACTTCCTTTCAGAGTTCTTTGCCCTTATGCAAGTATGTTTAAAATGTCAACCCAACCCCAATTAAGCAATCACAGGAAATCTAAAGAGCTTGCTAAATTCAAAATGAAAAGCCTGCAATAGATGCACTCCCCCCCCCCCCACACACACATTGTGAACATCATAAGCATATTTCTGACTTCATGTTTTGTATTAAGACAGAGAGCCAATGAAAATAAAATTTTGGGGAATGTAGAACTAGAGTTAACAAAGCATTAGTTCAACTTCTGACTGGCATACTTAGCTTCTTTAATTCGTAACCAATATGGCTATGAGTGGGCAGCAGGTTTGTTCACGTTAAACATAAAAAGTTTAGCAGAAAAATCCCAAGGTTCAGTTCCTCTGGTGCTTGCATTTATGACTGGGTTCTTTTGAAATATTAATATTGACTGTCCTCATTTTTGCACATGAACACTGACCAAAATGTGTCATGATCTCTGCTATAAAGTTGAACTTCCTCATTTTTGCACATGAACACTGACCAAAATGTGTCATGATCTCTGCTATAAAATTGATAACTTCTAGTAATGTAATTTTTTTTAAATGATACATTTTTTTAACATCCCAGTTTTCCACAAAATTCAATATAAATGAAGAAATCAGTGTACCTTTTATGTTCACACCAATCCTAATGTCCGCAACTTTGAAAAAATATTTTTAAAAAAGAAAAAAGTTTACTAGTAATCAATAGAAACATTTTGTATTAGCTAGAAATATTTTAAACGGATAATATTCGTAGTACTTCCCTGGGTAACTTGTATAAGTAGCTGCTAAAATTTAGAAGCTTCTATAGCCCTGATGGCGAACATATGGCACGCATGCCACAGGCACGCAGAGTCATTTGTCAGGACACGCGAGACTTGCCCTATCAGCTGACCAGCGCGTGTCCTGTCATTCATGTGCTGGCCAGCTCACTTCAACCTTCTTTTGAGGCCTTTTTTTTAATCATTGGACTATGAGGATACTATAATGGCTATGTGGAAAACAGTCATAAGTTACTTTTTTCAGTGCCATTACAACTTTGATAGAGCACTAAAAGTGAAGAGTCCTATCATATCCTTTCCCAGTTTTCTTTAGCAGTGAGGTCTTCAGTCATTCCCAGATTCCCTGATCATTACTTTCTTTCTTTGAACTTATTTATTCTATCTGGATATCTCTGGAAAGAAAGTGACTTTGACTGGACACAATACTTAAAATAATGTTTGACCGAAACAAATAAAATCAAAGCACTACTTTCCATGTTAAAAAGTAACTTCTATTGATACAAACCAAAATTTCATTTGCCTTTTTGCAGCCAGCCACATTGCAAAAGGAACATGAGTCAGCAGTGTAATCAACTATTATTCTAAAATATTTTCCTGACTCCACACTCCCACAATCCTATTTCATGTTCCAAAGGATTTCCTTTTTCTAACACAGAAAATTGCTTGGAAGCTATTTATTTTATAAAGTTTTTTGAGTTCCAATAGTGTACATGTCTTCTCACTTTCTTGCTCCCGACTGTTAAACCATCCACTCTTTTATGTCCATGAAGACTCAATCATCCAGGCCAAAGGGTCTACAGGTTGAATCATGGCAAGCTTTGTTAATCTGAGACATTTCATTGATCATCCAACCAACTTAATCAGTCAGAACAAAATTAGAGTCAGAGCATCATTAGAATGTATCAACTCTTGCCACACCAACTTCAGGGGTTTCTCAGGTGGTGCAATGGTTAGAATGAAGTACTGCAGACTACTTTTGCTAATGTCCGACTGCCAGCAGTTTGGCAGATTGAGTCCCACCCACTCAAGGGTGACTCAGCCTTCCATCCTTCCGAGGTCAGTAAAATGGAGATCTAGATTGTTGGGGCCAATATGCTTACACTGTAAAACCACTTAGAGAGGGTTGTAAAGCACTGTAAAGTGGTATATGTCTAAGTGCTATTGCTATCCAGGCCAAAGGTGTCTAAAGGTTGAATCAAGGCAACTGAATCAAACTTTGTTAATCTGAGACATTTACATTCCAACGACTCTTCACCTAACTAATTTTGCTCTTGCTGACAGAATTGCTTAGATGAGCACTGAAACATCTCAGATTACAAAATTTGGTCCAGTTGCCTTCATTCTAATCTCTGCATCTACAATATACTCTGTGAACTACTAGGGAGGGCTGTCTTTGCCCTCTTTCTCTCATCTGTAGTAGGCTGTATTGCCTCTTATTCATCTGGAATGCAACTCCTCCCTCCTGGGGATCCACCTCCTCAGAACATTCCATTATATTGTCCTTGCAATTAAAGTCAATCCCATCTTCATCATTTTGCTATATTGCTGCTGCCTCCTGGGGATAATTCATCCCTTTTTTCAAAAATGTGTTTGGCAGGGAAATTTGAATGTAAATTAAGATGTTTCTTTTTCTCAATGTTAGGTTTCTTTGAAAACTTAAAAATTACTGATTTCTTCTTCCAAAAATTTGCATACAGTATTGTTAGCTAGCATAATGTAAACAAATGAATTTTCCTAATTTTTACTTTAGCTATTTCTTCTTATTCAACTGATAAAATAGGAACTTTTGGTAAGTGTACTTCAGCTATTTTATTTTACTATTTTAATTAATATAACATGATATACCTGAATTCTTTATTCAGTTACTGCTTCTAGAGTAGACATCATTATCTAGATCAGGGGTGTCAAACTCGTGTCCCATGGGCCAGATGCGTCACGCACTGGCCACACCCACCCATTTTAGCGAAGGGCGGGAAGTTGCAATACATCATGTGACAACATGATGCCACAATTTTCATACCCTTATTCTCCTGTGTGCTACATGGGGAATTCAAGCACTGGTTAACTTTGTCCATTTGCCTAGAGACTGAGTTATGTAATTGTTGACCACGCCTCCTCTGACTGGGGTAGTTTTTTAACTCAATCCGGCCTAAAGAGACTTAAAAACCTTTTCTCTAGATATTAGACAAAATTAACTTCACACCTTTGTTTCTGGAGGTTTGGATTTCTGGATTCCATGTTTGAATGAATGTTTGTGGATTCAACAGGGCACAAGCCGCGTTATCTGTTCAATCCGGCGGGTAGCTATTACGCTGGGCTAGATTGTTTCCCTTGGGAGCTTCTGCGAGTTCCCTTCTGGCTATCGTGGCTGGGGGAATCTGCGCGTAGCAGGACTGCAGCCGCGCACAAGAATTTATCAACTAGGTAACAATCAAATAACAATCAAAATAGAAAGTCAGAGTTTTAAAATAATACTACCTATTTACTTTCACAAAAAAGTAGGCTATAACAAATCCATGCCCAGCTGCAAAACTGCAACACAAATTCTCATTGGGAGAGAAAAGGAAACTTGGTATATTAAACCTAAATTAGGCATCATATGTTTTTTAAAAAACACTTAAGTCTAATGTTGCCTTTACATAGCCTGACTAACTACTCATTGACCTCCCAAAAATATGTGGAGAAATGTATGAGGACAAATTAGGCACTATAAAGATCACTTGGAAGTGGGAGATACTTCCAACATAATCTACCAGATCTCCTGCATGGATTGCCTGTGACTATGTAGGACAGATAGGGAAGAAGCTAACTACCAAATTGCAAGAACACAAGCAGGCAGTCAGATGAGGAGACCCAAACTCAGTGACCTCACATTACAATAATCAATAATAAGCATGGCTCAGTCGGCGTGGCTTGGGGAGGTTTCATGTAACTGGGTGGGCGTGGCCAACATTTTTAATTTTTAAAGCATTTTTTACTACCTATTTGCCCAAAGTGGTAATAAAAAATGCTTTAAGAAGTGAAAAAAGGTTCAGCTGTGCCGTGTGATCATGAGAACTTTTTTTTTCACTTTTTAAAGCATTTTTTACTACCGGTTCAGGTGAATAGGTAGTAAAAAAATTCATTAAAAAGTGAAAATAAAGCTTCTCACGGTTGCACGGCACAACATATGGATCCTTTTTGTTCACTTTTTAAAGCATTTTTTTCTTGCCAATTCGCCTGAACCGGCAGGAAAAAAATGCTTTAAAAAGTGGAAAAAAAGCTTCCAACGATCAGGTGGCTTACAGCTGAGCCGCGCGATCCTCGAAATCTTTTTTTTAACTACCGGTTCGCAGAACCAACGACAATCGTCGCTACCTGTTCATGCGAACTGGTGCGAACCGATAACATTTCACCTTTACTCTGGTCCCAGTGACTGATTCAGATTGGATCCTGCAACATTATCCTGGGACATGTATATTTGCCTTAATTTGGGAAAGGCATATTTCAGGTCCCTGGCTTTAGGACGAGTGAAATATGATAAATTTGTAAGATAGTATATGAACTTTTTGAAAAGCTGGGGTTGGCACGTTGCTCTAAATCTAAAATGTGGGATGACAACAGGAGTTGTTTATATGCAGAAGTAAGTAATAAAGAAAGTACAGATTTTTTCAGAATGTTTATTGTACTGGATGCGAAGGTCAACTAAACTGACAGGTCTGAGATTGATATTGTTATCATCTCATTCTATTTCTTCATCCTATTGATGTAATTATTTTGCATTTCAGGTAAACAGGCTGTGTTTGAAAGTGGAGGTAAAATAATTTTGTTCTCTTTCATTTCTCTCTCTTATATACATACTTCCTTTCAGAGTTCTTTACCCTTATGCAAGTATGTTTAAAATGTCAACCCAACCCCAATTAAGCAATCACAGGAAATCTAAAGATCTTGTTAAATTCAAAATGAAAAGCCTGCAATAGATGCACTCCCCCCCCCCCATACACACACACATTGTGAACATCATAAGCATATTTCTGACTTCATGTTTTGTATTAAGACAGAGAGCCAATGAAAATAAAATTTTGGGGAATCTAGAAGTTAACAAAGCATTAGTTCAGCTTCTGACTGGCATATTCAACTTCCTTAATTTGTAGCCAATATGTGTCATGATTTCTGCTATGAAGTTGAACTTCCAGGAAATTGATAACTTCTAGTAATGTAATTATTTTTAAATGATACATTTTTTAACATCCCAATTTTCTACAAAATTCAATATAAATTAAGAAATCAGTGTACCTTTTGTGTTCACACCAATCCTAATGTCCGCAACTTTAAAAAAATATTTTTAAAAAGGAAAAAAGTTTACTAGTAATCAGTAGAAACATTTTGTATTAGCTAGAAATATTTTAAATGGATAATATTCGTAGTACTTCCCTGGGTAACTTGTATAAGTAGCTCCTAAAATTTAGAAGCTTCTATAGTATACCAGTGTGATTAAAATAAATTATTTTGTATTTTTCTCATTATTAGAACTGGAAAAGAAAATTCTTTTCCCCAATATGTGTCTTTTGCAGAGTTTGATTTAAAGTCTATAACTTCATTTGAAGCGGGAGATAAAGTATTCTAATAATAGGTTAGGCCTATCTGTTTTGTTTACTGTGGGCCTCATGGGATCATTCAGTGTATAGAATAATGAAATAGTCAAAAGAATGTATATCCATTTTCCGCTATGGATCTTCAGTTTCTCAATAGAGATGTTATCTGTTTGGGGGATGAGCAGAAATCAAAAAAGAGTCACAATGAATTGTATAATGTTGAAATTGTATAAAGTTGAATGAGGGTTCACCAGAATTAGCAGATACTTTGGATAATATTGTCATAGGTACTTTTAACAATACCCAATTTGGTGGGCTCAAAACACAAAAGGTCGAACAACACAGGTCCCTAGACAAAACACAATGCAATCCCTTGCATTCTCACATACTATTATTAACTCTTCTGCACAGTTACTACTACTCTACTATTGCTACTCAAACTACTACTCCTTGTGAGTACTGATAGAGGAAAACATTCTTTTTTAGGCTGCTTTATTTCTACACAAAAACATATACCTCCTTCTCTCTTCTCTCTCTCTGACATACCTTCAGCTGTTTCATACCATAGAAAAAGGAAAAAAGCATCACAGATGCAGGCAATTTTCTAAGAAGTCTGTAGTAATCAATAATAATAATCATCAATAATAATCAATAATAATCATCAATAATAATAATCAACCATCAATACGCACAGTTCAACTGTTCAGCAGTGACATCAAAATGAATTTTGGACTTGAAAAATGTGCTATATTATCCATGCAGCAGGAAAAATGGAAAAAATAGAAGGAATAGAACTGGATAATGGAAGTATAGTGAAAGCATTTGCAAAGGATGACGATTACAAATACCTAGGCATATTGAAGGCAGATAACATCTTAAATGGAAAAGTCAAAGAGTCAACGCAAAAGGAATCAGGATTCGCAAAATATTAAAATCAAAGCTGAATGCTAAAAACATAATTAAAGCCTTTAATATATGGGCAGTTCCAGTGATATACTACTCAGCTGGAATCATCAACTGGACTTTGGCTGAACTGGAAAACGTGGACTGGAAAATGTACAAACTTTTCAATAGGTATCACGCTTTACATCCATAAAGTGACAGGTTGTACCTGCCAAGAAATTTTTTTAAAAAATTAAGATGTATGTGAAAAGCCCTACTGAACTTAAATCAATTCTCAACACAGTTCAACTATTCAGCAGTGACATCAAAATGATCTTTGGACTTGAAAAAAGTGCTATATTATCCATGCAGTGAGGAAAAATGGAAAAAAATAGAAGGAATAGAACTAGGAAATGGAAGCCTAGTGAAAGCATTAGCAAAGGATGACAGTTTCAAACACCTAGGCATATTGGAAGCAGGTAACATCCTGAATGGAAAAGTCAAAGAGTCAACGCGAAAGGAATACATCAGGAGGGTCCACAAAATATTAAAATCAAAGCTGAATGCTGGAAACATAATTAATGCCATTAATACATGGGCAGTTCCAGTGATACAATACTCATCAACTGGACTTTGGAATAATCAACTGGACTTTGGCTAAACTGGAAAACCTGGACCGGAAAACCTGGAAACTCTTGAATATGTACTACGCTTTACATCCACGAAGTGACAGGTTGTACCTGCCAAGAAAAATAGGGGGCAGAGGACTATGAAGAAAAATGAAGTTTGAATGATTACGTGAACCAAAGTACAGAAAAATTGCTGCAGGCTGTGAATATGGAGAACAGTATAAAAACAACACAAACAAAGGCAGAATATAAGGAAAAACAGCTGGGTGACAGGTTGAATAGAAGGAAAACCAAAGCTTTGCAAGGACAGCACTTGAAAAACATTGAAGAAAAATGTCATGACAATTTGACATAGACATGGCTTAAGATGGGAACTGTTAGATCTGGGCAACAAGAGACAGACTGCGGACACGTAGTGACTTAACAGCTCTTTATTAGTAGTAGTAATGATCCAGCTTGCTCTGTGGTCGGAGGGTTCCCCTTTTATAGGGATCGGGTACGCCCCTCGACCAATCAGAACGATACCTGTTTCCCGCTGTAGCAGCGGACCAGAGGGGAGACTTACTACGATATATGCTAATATCTAACACCCCTCCCCTCCTAGATGGAACGTTGCGGTAGGTAACATAGTCTTTTAGGTATGTGGGTGTTTGTCTTGCTCGGGAGGAACGTCGTAGTTCGGGCTGGTTAGAAGTGGTTGCAGGATCGGGTGCTTTTCCTGTTTCACGTTCGGGAGGTTTTGTGCCTTCGTTGCTAAAGCGTTCTGGAGTCTGCTCGGTTTCGTTGTCTGGGGTTCGCTCTGCTTCGTGCGTGTTTTCTTGTTCCAAGCTTGGTTCGCAGGTGTCGTAGTTTTCTATGATGGGGCTCTCGCGTGGTTGACTTTCTGTAGGCAGGGAATTCTCGTCTTCGTTTCGAAGGTCTGAGTGTGCTAGGCGACCCCGAAGTTGATCGATGTGCCTTTTCCAGTTCCGCCCATCTTCTAGTTCCAGCAAATACGATCGTGGACCCGTGATGCCAATGACCTTTGCCGGCATCCACAATGTTCCCCCTGCATAGTTGTGGGCGTATACTGAATCCCCTATGCTGAAAGACCGAATTTTACTTGTGGAGTCTGGGGGAGCTGTGGCAGAGTAATTTGGGTGAAGACGGTCCAGGTGAGACCGTAGACGGCGGCCCATGAGTAGTTCAGCAGGACTCCTACCCGTCATTGCGCTTGGGGTAATATGCTGAATTAGGAGGTAATGGTCAATGCGTGTTTGCCAATCACCTGGACCCATCCTAGCGAGGGCCTCTTTTGCGAATCGCACCATTCTCTCCGCCTGTCCGTTTGATGCCGGATGGAATGGCGCGACGAGGGCATGCCGAATTCCCTGACCTGCTAAAAACGTTTTGAAATGCATGGCCGTGAATTGGGGCCCGTTATCGGAGACTAGGAGGTCGGGCAGGCCATGAGTGGCGAAAAGTCGCCGTAGAACCTTAATGACTGCCTCTGCCGTGGTTGAAGTCATTAGGACTACATCTAGCCATTTTGAGTATGCATCCACAACTATAAGGAAAGTCTGACCTTGGAATGGCCCTGCGAAGTCGATGTGTATTCGCGACCAGGGTGCTTTAGGTTTCTCCCATTCTGTGGCGGGCGCTTCCGGGGGTGCTGGTCTCGATTCCTGGCATGGGTCGCAAGTGGCCACCCACTCCTCTATTTCTTTGTCCATGTTTGGCCACCAAACGTAACTTCTTGCTAACGCCTTCATTCTAACAATCCCCGGATGACCCACATGTAAAGCCTCTAATACATTTCTACGTAAAACATACGGAATAACAACTCGATCCCCCCACAATAAACAACCTTGTAACACTGAGAGTTCGTCCCGTTTTGACCAAAACATTTTGAATTCCGGGCCCACGTTTCCTTTTGGCCACCCCCTCCAAACCCAAGTTTGAACTTGCTTTATTACATTGTCTTTAGAGGAGAATCTTGCAACGTCGTATGAAGAAACCGGTCCAGAGTCCAAACAGTCAATGAGCAATACCGGTACTTCTGGAGTGGGGTCTGGCAGAATGTCAGGTAATGGGCAACGGCTGAGTGCGTCTGCGTGTCCGAGAGTGGAGCCCGGTCGATGAATCAATTTGTATGAATACGCAGCCAGGAAAACAGTCCACCTGGTCATGCGTGGAGAAAGGGAGATCGGGGTGGGGCGGTTTCCCGCCAAAAGTCCCAACAACGGTTTGTGATCTGTAATTAGTTCAAAATCGCGGCCGTAGAGGTATTCGTGGAAACGCTTTACTCCAGCTACGGCAGCCAGCGCTTCCCGGTCCATTTGGCTGTAATTCCTTTCGGCCGATGAAAGAGTTCTGGAGTAGAAGGCGATGGGTGCTTCTTTTCCATTGGGCATCCTGTGGCTGAGGACTGCTCCAACTCCGAAGGGTGATGCGTCGCAGGTCAATACCAGCGGTAGGGTCTGGCTGTATTGGACAAGCAGTGAGTCAGTGGTGAGCAGGCGCTTTACCCCGGCGAAAGCTGCAGCTTCGGATCGTCCCCATTTCCATGGTGCGTTCCTCTGGAGTAGACGGTGTAGTGGCTCAGCAACGGTCGCCTTCTGCCTCAGAAAAACGCTGTAGAAATTAAGTAATCCGAGGAAGGCCTGCAACTCGGTCTGATTTCGTGGTGTGGGGGCGTCCTGGATCGCCTTAATTTTCTTTGAAGTGGGGTGTATCCCTGACCATCGATTCTATAACCCAGGAATTCTACGCTAGGCACGTTAATTTGGCATTTTTCTTTTTTAAGGCGGAGACCCTTTTCTCTGATTCTGGCCAAAACAGTTCTGACTCTTTTATTTAATTGTTCCTCGTTTGCAGCGGACACCAAGATGTCGTCAAAATAGGGGACGACTCCCGGTATCCCTTGCAAAAGTCGTTCCATGACGCTCTGGAACAATCCTGGGGCAATGCTCACGCCGAATTGTAGCCGGTTGCATTTGAATGCTCCTCTATGCGTCACTATAGTTTGGGCCTCCGCTGTGGCGCTATCAACTGGCAGTTGCTGGTAAGCTTGTGCCATGTCTAACTTAGCAAATACCTTTCCTGGCCCCAACGAGTGCAATAAGTGCTGTACTACAGGCACAGGATATGCGCTCTGTTGTAGCGCGACATTAATTGTGCATTTATAGTCCGCGCAGATGCGGACTGATCCATCTGGTTTGACTGGGGTCACGATGGGTGTTTCCCAACGCGCGTGATCCACCGGCTCAAGGATTCCTTGCTCCACTAGCTTATCTATTTCCTTATCTATTTTTGGGCGGAGTGCAAAAGGCACTCGCCTCGGTTTAAGTCGGATTGGCGCCACTTTGGGGTCTAAATTGAATGATATTGGTTTACCCACATACTTACCAAGACCGGGGCTGAACACGTCCTCGAACTCCTTAAAAATCTGATCAGCGCTGCTGTTTCTCACGGCGTTGATTCCGGTGACTTCTAACCCCAAGGCTTCAAACCAATCAAGCCCCAGAAGGTTCTGTAATGGCGCGCTGGCGATGGTCACGGGCAGCTGGGCTTCGATGTCCTTGAAACGGACGTGGAATGTGCCTTGGCCCACGATGGGGACTTGGTTCCCCTGGTAGTCTCGCAGTAGGACGTCTGGAGCGCGGAGTTGGCTCTTTCTGAGGCTAGGGATAGCCTGTTTCATGGATGCCCATGAAATAATTGTCAGGGTTGATCCTGTGTCAACTTCTAGCTCGCAGGGTGAGCCCTCCAAGAGGACTGTGACTCTCAGCCTTTTTGGTCGCTTAGGGCGGACCTGATGTATTGTGGTGAGATACGTTCGCAACTCCTCTCTCTGGGTCAACTCTATCTCATCGTCTTCATCCTGAAAATACTCTCGTTGAGCGTCTTGATAGAACGCTCTTTCAGCTCTTTGTGTGTAATCTCTCTGGGGATACGCTCGCTCAGCTCTTTGGGAATTTTCTCTCTGGGTATACACTTGTGGATTTCTCTCTGGGCGCCCTTTCTGATTCCGCCAAGCCCCTGGGTTGGGCTTCTGTTGGCGGTACATGGGTGGCTGCCATGAGGCAGGGACTCCGCTCCGGCACACTCGTGCGATGTGCCCAAGTTTGTTGCAGTGCGAACAAACAACGTTCCTGAACCTACAAGTAGACCTGGGGTGATTCCCTCCGCAACTTGCGCAGGGCGGCAAGCGGGATCCGGGTCTCCCCCCAGGCCTCATGTGACTGCTCCGCATCATGTGACTGTCCTCGAACTCGGGATTCTCGTAGTCGGGGCTTGTGTCCTCGTAGTGTACTCTGGTTTGCCTCGGTGCTGGCTGGATTACGTTGGCCCCTCGTTGTATGGTCACCGATGATTTCTCTGCTGACTCTGACGCTCTTGCTTCGTTCAGCGCTATCTGTAGGGTTAAATTCGGGTTTGCCAACAGCTTCTTTTGTAGAGAAATGTCTCTTAACCCACAGATGAGCTGTGCTAAGATGTGCTCGTCCAGATCCCTGAACTCGCAGTGAGTTGCTGCTTTTCGTAGGGCTGCAACATATTGATTGATGGATTCTCCCGCCTTCTGGTTCCTCGTGTTGAATTCCTTGCGGCAGACATGGCGGGAAGGTTTTGGCGCGTAATGTGTTTGCAGGGCCTGTTGCAACGCCGTCCACGATACTGCCTGTATTGGAGTAGGCGCGGTGAGGTCTCTGGCCGTATTGAAGACTTCCTTTCCACAGTAGCCGAGGAAGATGTTTTTCTTCCTCGCGTCGGTGATCCCCGTGTATTCGTTCGCTTCGAGGAAACACTCGAAACGAATCATGAAGGCTTCCCATTCGTCGTTTGCTGGGTCGAAAGGAGCGGGGGGAGCATGCATCGCCATCTTCTCTGTTTGAATTTGCCGCGCTGCGGTGATCTGAGATGGCTGCCGGAATTTCTGCCGAATTCCTGGGCTGGATCAAATCCGGAGATTCTGGAGGTAGCGTTCTTCGTCCTATCTGCCCCTCGATCCCATCCTCGTCGCCAATGTTAGATCTGGGCAACGAGAGACAGACTGCGGACACGTAGTGACTTAACAGCTCTTTATTAGTAGTAGTAATGATCCAGCTTGCTCTGTGGTCGGAGGGTTCCCCTTTTATAGGGATCGGGTACGCCCCTCGACCAATCAGAACGATACCTGTTTCCCGCTGTAGCAGCGGACCAGAGGGGAGACTTACTACGATATATGCTAATATCTAACAGGAACCATCAAGAAAGAAACTGAATTAATACTGGCTGTTCAAGAACTACAAACTAATGCCATGAATGCAAAGATACAAAAATCCATTGATAATCCAAACTGCCGACTTTGCAACAACAAAGTTGAAACTGTTTCACATTTAATATGTGAATCAGAGGTGGGTTCTTCCCGGTATGGTATGCCAGAAGATGTAGTGAAAATCTGGTGTACCAGACAGGATCGGTAGGTATGGCGGCCTGGCCACGCCCCCGTACCGTCGAAAGAAAGAAATAGCCGAGGAAGGAAGAGGAGCGGAGGCTTCGGCTGTTGGAAGAAGAGCCCGCGCTTCATTCTCTTGGACAGCTGCCTTGCTTACCATGGGCAGAAATCAGGGGGAGAGGGAGGAGAAAGCCGAGCTTCTGCTAGGGACGGCCTTCTCCTCCCTCTCTCCCCATGATTTTTTAAATCACTCTCTCGCAGAGGAAGAAGGCAAGGATGCTGGCCGGTGCTCGCTTCCCTTACCACTTGCCACCGCCACCCCTGTGGCCTGCTGGCTGCAGCTCCGCCTACCCTGTTTAGCTGGGTGGCTGGCCAGGAAAGTGACGAGCGGGTGAGCGCCAGCCAGTATCCCACTCTCCTTCCTCTGCGAGTGCGGCCAGGAAAAATCAGGGGAAGAGAGAGGGAGGAGAAAGCCAAGCTTCTGCTAGGGACGGCCTTCTCCTCCCTCTTTCCCCCTAATTTCTCTCTGTCTGCACTCGCGAAGGAAGGAGGCAGGGATGCCGGCTGGCGCTTGCTTCCCTTACTGCACGTCACTGCCACCACTGTTGCCCACCGGCTGCAGCCCTGCCTGCCCTGCTTAGCTGGGTGGCTGGCCGGGAAAGCAGTGAGGGGAGTGAGCACCGGCCAGCATCCCTGCCTCCTTCCTATGAAAGCTGCTGCAGCAGGGAAACAGAGGCTTCTTTGCCAGCCTCCCAGCTGATCCAGCCCCCCTTACACACGGACCTCATGCTGCGGCAAGCGGGATGTGTGTGTGTGTGACGTGCGTGCCTTCCATGGCATGCCCAACACTCACCTGCCGAGCGGCAGAGAAATCAGACTTCGGCAAAAAGAAAAAAAGCCATTTGAAATTAGCCCTCTCTGCTGCTCTGCTTAAAAAGCTGGGAACTGCAGCCAGGAGGTAACAGGACAGTTAACACCCAGAGCGGGAAGAGGCTGAATTGGGGACTCTGTGAGTGGGTTTGTAGGACATGGATGGCCGTGATCATAGGATTTGTTGGGCATCGGTTTTAGTTCATAGAATATATCTACGAATATAACTGGAAGGGGTGTGAGAGAGGGGGGGGGATGTGAATGCAGCAAAATTGCACAAATTGATTACAAAGCTAGACACAACCAAGTTACCAAATTAATCCACTGGTCATTATGTAAACAATATGACTTACCTGTATCCAAAAAGTCATGGGAGCACAAAGTTGAAAAAGTTACTGAAAATGACAAAGTAAAAATTTTGTGGGACTTTCGAATATAGACGGATCGTCATTTGGAACACAACACGCCAGATATCACAGGGCAGGCGGGACCTGGGCTGCAGCCGGCAGGGAGGGGACAGTAATGCTCAGTCCCGCAAGGGTGGTGGTGGCAAGTGGTAAGGGAAGCAAGTGCCAGCTAGCATCCCTGTGTCTTTCCTCCGAGAGCCAGGGCAGTAGGGAAACCTAGGCTTCTTCCCAGTCCCATCCAGCCACCCTTACACACACACACACACACACATACACACACCACCTGCCACGGCACGAGGAAAGGAAGAAAAATCAGGGAAAGAGGGAGGCCATCTCTAGAAGCTCAGCCTCTCCCCATGATTTCTCCTCCTTTCCTCACGCCATGGCAAGCACGGTGTGTGTTTGTGCATGTGTAAGGGGGGTTAGATGGGACAGATAAGCTGGGAGGCTGGCAAAGAAGCCTTGGTTTCCCCGCTGCCATGGCTGTCGAACAAAGGAGGCAGGGATGCTGGCCAGCATTCGCTTCCCTTACCACTTGCCTTTTCTTCCTCCCCTTTGGATCAAACTGCAGCAGGTAGAGTGAAATGGGGTGAGTTCTTGCATAGGGGATCCAGGATGTCTGCTTGCCTTCCTGCACCATTGCCGCCGCAGCCCCTCTCAGCCCCAGAACAGCTTCTGTGTTTCCACCAAGGGCCGGCCGACCACCCACTGGCCAGGCTGGACTGGACACCAACCTCAGAAGGTAAGTGGGCATGGGGGACTGCCAATGCCATGTGGAAGGCAAGGAAGCATGGCGGAGCCACAGGGAAAGAGGCAGCTAGCTAAGCTGCGACTCGTAAGTTTACCTGGCAGACAGATCAGGGATGCAGCACTTCAGACAGGCAAGCTGCAGAACAGAGATTGGGTGGGGTGGGGTGAGCGAGCAGTGACCAGGGAACCGGTATGGGGGTGTGGCCAGGCCGCCATTGCTACTGGTTCGGAAAGCGGTATGCCAGATTTTTACTACCTCTTCTGGTGTACCAGACCGGACCGGTAGGAACCCACTTCTCTAGGATGCTGGCAGCAACTCGTATCAACCATTAGTACCAGTCAATGGTATTTATGATGCATTTTTGAATGTTCAGTTGAATGAATAATGAATAAAGTATATTACAACAACAACAACAACAACAACAACAACACATCAAGAAATTCCTGAAGTAACACCAGTGGAACTTAAAAAACTCCGCAGCTCAGAACATCATGTATTTTAAGAAGATACTTGGCTGATACCTAGGATGCCATATCAACCATTAGCACATCAATGGTATTTGTTGCCCATTTTTAAATGTTCAGTTGACTGAGTTTCATGTTTAATGAATAAAAGATATAACAACAACAACAATAACAACACTCATTCAGAGACCAAATTGTAAAAAATATAGAACTTAAAGGGCCCTGCAATGATATTATATGCTGGCAATATTTATTACAGTGCACAGTTAAAATAATAACCAAATTTTTATTTTTTAGATTTTTTTATCTTGCCTTTTTCATATACAATTTAAGACAATGAATATATCAATTCTCCCTTTCCCTCCTATTTTACCCACATTTTTTCTTCTGGGCAGGATAAGAACAGCAAACATTGATTTTAATACTTCTGTCTCTGTTTGGAAAGACAATAGGAAAAACCTTAGAAAGGAAGTTGAGGAAGAATATTTGCCATTTTCTTTAATGTCTTCAAACCTGCGTGGAAAATTTCTAACTAGTTTTGTGGTTCTAATGAAGAAAAGTGACCTTTTGAGAGAACTGGAGCTCCAGGTAAAGAATTTTCTGTTGTTAATACTGTGGTTCATTTCCTTTGCTTCTCATAGTTCTACATAACTGTAGCAGCTGTATATGATCTATACAAGAGTATATTGTTATATAATTGCTGACCTCTTCAAAGATTTCTCACTGAAGAAGTCAATAGCTGAACTTCCAAAGAGTATAGTGACTAGAGAAGACATGCTTTCAAGGTCCCATGAGATGTCAGTATTTAGGGAAGGGGACTTGGATCTCCTTCTGGGATGGACAAATAACACCTGGTGAAAAAGTCCTTGGTGTAATCTGGTCCTGAGCCAAGTTGGCCTTTAAAAGTAACAACTAGCACCTTGAATTGTTCCCAGGAATAATTAAGTGTTACTGAAGCTCATGCAGTAGTGGTGTAAGTTCGGTGAATCATACCCAGAACTGTGTGTGGCATTGCATTCTGAACCAGTTCTATTTCTAGATGGCCTTCAAGGGCACCCCTATGTGGAATGCAATGCAGTAATGCAATTTGGAGGTGATTAAGACATAAGTAAAAATGCAAGTAGAAAAATAGAGATCAGTTTGGTGGGAAGGTAACAGTGCTTCGGCTTTGAGTCATGCCGGCCACATGACCATGGAGATGTCTTCGGAAAGCACTGGCTCTTCAGCTTAGAAATGGAGATGAGTACTGCCCCTACAGTCAGAAAACGGCTAGCATGCATGTGGGGGGAAACCTTTACCTTTAAGGCATAAGTTACCAAGGCCTCCCAGTCCAGATTTGGCTCACAAGATGAATTTTTCCAAAGGCCCTATGGTGGGCAGAAAAAATAATTGTGAGGAACAGGAAGAAGAGCCACAACTAGGACAACCATTAGATCAAAGATATCTGAGTCTAGCGCACAACTGTAACCTGAGTAAGCATTTCAGACAAGAGTTATGAGGTCTCATGAAGATAAAAGGAGGGGAAGCACACTGATACTTGCAAGATTAATGTCAATTCTTCAAGGTAGACTAGAAAATCAAAGTCATGGATTATAGTATTATTTCTGTTACTATAACTTTATAATAAGTAGCATTAGTATGCATGACTTTCCTAGTCTGGTTACCTTCATTTTTTGGATTATTGGGTTCTGAGACCTAAACAACTGCCAGGTTTTTCAACTCTCAGATATCAGCTATACACATTACTGTTTCTCTCAAAAGAGCATTTGGAGGAAGCTCAAGAGCATCTGGCAGGCAGGAAGGAGGAAGTTACACTATTGTAACTGCTGCCAGTTGTCAATTACCAAAAATCACAATATCCTTTTGGCCTAACACTAGAAAAGATTTTGAAAATAATGGCTTATGTTTCCTCTGTCACAAATGTAAAAAAGCATTTTTCCCTATGATTCTTAAGCTTTGTTTTATACTTTAAAGATTCGTTTAAATTCCTAGTGGACAGTAGTATTCAGATTCAATTCTCACATTACACTAACCCATCCATATACATGTGTACCACCAAATCTATCTGTAAAATATTATTTTCCTGTCTATTTCTCCAACTCGAACTTCTAGCTGGAGCAGGTTCTTGAGGACCCTGAACAATCCAGATGGCTAAATATGGTTAAACCAGAGTTTAAGAATCTAATGGACAACTTGCAAGATGTCAAAGGAACAATTGTTACTGAATTTGCTGAGGCTACCCTCTATTTTCTTCAGGCTCTTGATGGTAAAAATAGTCTCTTTCAAATTACAATGGACATTAATAGTTCTCTAACTTTAGCCTAAGAGCTTAAAATTGGAGGACAAATACATCTTTATAAAATTTCTCCTTACCCTTTCTGAAGAAGATGTTAAGAAGTTAAGAAATATAAAATATAATTAAACAAAAAAAAATTAAGGTGTTTTTGTACAAATACCTATCTGTTGTTTAAGTGACTACAAATAAGACTTATTAATTGATCAGAAATGAGATAATCAATTACTTATTTAGCTATAATTCCCTGGCCAATACATTAGTCAACTTTGCACTGAGGCTGAGAAGCTACTAGTATTATTTTCAACCAAAACAGAAGAAAGATCTTTAAAACAATTGCACCATGACCCAATCAGAGCTAGAGCCACCATGCAAGAGTGGGGGGTGGGGGTGGGAGATTTCCAATATCATTGACCTTGTTTTAAATAAATCCTACACATAATAGGGTGTTATGTTCCAAGCAGATTTAATATCTTCATCTGGAAATGCATAGTTATGCCAAAATCTGCTGAAGTCTATTGAAGCAACAAGGGGATCATTGTTTAGTGATCCTAATTGCAATTTCAATTCACTAATTAAGTGAAGCAGTTGTCAGTGAGAATCTCTACCATGCTTATAATCTTACTTCAGCTTCCCTTTGCTTTATAGACATATTGTAAATGTGAGGATTAGTCAAAAAGTTACTTTTTTATCACCATTGTAATTGAGAATGGTTGCTAAATGAGGCAAGTGTTAAACAAAGACTGACTATACATTTCCATAGGTAATGGGTAATATTTATTATAAATGTTATTGTAAATGTTATATCTAGGATTAAATTGAACAACAAAAAATTCAGAGGATATCAGGGAATGCAACTTTAGACATGGGTGGAGTCTACCAATAGTGCTAATTCATAATGGCTTTACATACTGTATGAACACAGCTATGGCTTATTTAATAAGTCATGATTTAAATAAACCATGGTTAAGAGCCAATAAACTTCGCTGATAAGTTGATCAAAATTTATTAAATGGTTTTTCACTTTGTGAATTCACAATAGCTGAATTCACACACAATAGTAAGATAGAAACATAGGAGTCTGTCTTAAAATGAAACTGATGTAACTGACCACTGAAAGGTAAATTGCAAAGAATCATAACTGCTGTGTGATTTAGTATAGTTAATCAAGTTTCATTTATTTATGCTGGTTACGCATTTTAGTTTAGAATTTGTTGTAGAGAATGTAAGGGTTATTAATTTCAAATTAATCTAAATTATCTCTTCCAATTGAGAATAAACAATTACTGTATTTTTCGCACTGTATTCCCCCCCCCCCCCCAAAAAAGTGGATGGAAATGTCTGTGCATCATAGAGCGAATATTGCAGTGGAAGGAAGGGGGGCTGTTGCAACAGCAACTACAGCCACCAGTCACTGCTGCCGCTGTTCGCTGTGGGGGAATGCTGGAGTCTTTACTGCTGAGCAGCTGACTGGTAGTTTGGATCGGCCTCCTGGAATCCTTAGCTGTTCTAGGCAGCACGGATTGTCACAACTGATCGCTGGCACCATTCACTGCCGCCGAATAGCGATGGCAGTGATTGGCAGCAAATGGCAGCAGTGATCAGCGGCAGCGAACAGCAATTCCCACCATCTAGAACAGCTGATATTCCAGGCAGCCGATCCACCCATCAATCAGCAGCTCAGCAGTGAAGGCTCCAGTGTTCCCCGGTGGCAGTAGCAGCTCAGCTCAGTTGACCGCTAGTGGGCGCAACAGAGCAGAGCCCTGACAAGCCACGTGCTGGGGCTGCAATAACATGCTGACCTTGTTGTTTGCTGCAAGTACACTAGCCAGATGAATAGCGAGGATGCTGGGAGGCAGATTTTTTTTTCTTATTTTCCTCCTCTAACCTAATGTGCTTATGGTCCGGTGCATCTTACAGTGCAAAAAATATGGTACTGCTACTGAAATTTTGGGCAGTTATTTTTGATGTAACATTTCCTAGAACAGATCTATTTTCTCAATTTGTTTTCTATAAAATCCAGAACTGACAGAGGTCCAGATAATGCTATTGGTAGAATCTATGGAAAAAAAGATTGTATCCCAGCAACTGAACCTGGTAAGAGAACTTCTAAAGCAAAAATAATTTGCTTTAGTTAATATTCATTCTTCTCTGAGGCATTAAGATATTACACATGAGTTTCCTCTAACTCACGGGTATCAAACTCAATTGCATCACATGACATCATGTGATGTATCATGATGTAATTTGTCTTTGCGGTACCTGGGTGAGCATAGTGTGGGCATGATGCATTCAACCCATGAGCCACCAGTTTGACATCCCTGCTCTAACTGACCTAAGAGGCTATATGTACAAGGCTATGTCTTCTGCTTATTTATTGTAGACAAACAGCAATGCTAAAGGAACTTTGGGTTCCTATTGTATTTCTATGCTAATAAAACATTGAGGCATACAGAACAGGTTGTCCTCAGTTTATGGCTGCAATTGGTACCAGAATTTCTGTTAGTATGTAGGGCAGTTACCATGTGAGTCACACTCAATATTATGACCACTTTTAATGATCAATTTTGTGATTCAATTTTATGACCAATTTTATCATCACTTTTGCCATGGATGTTCAGTAAATCACTGCAGAAGTTAAGTGAATCCAGCTTCCCCCATTGACTTAGCTTCTTGGAAGCCAGTAGGGGAAATGGCAAATGATCACATGACTCCAGACACTGCAAACATTGTTAAATACATGCCAGGTGCCAAGCACCTGATCTATGATCATATGTGGAGCAATGCTGCAATGTTGTAAGTATAAGGACCAATCCTAAGTACTGTTGTAACCTTAAAGGATTGCTAAACCAAGGGTTGTAAATAGACTACCTGTATATACTTTGGCTACAACTGATTTAATTTATTGGTATGCAAACTGTTTCAAATCCAAACATTTTGAGATTGAAATAGATCTTTTTACTGTTACCATACTGGTGTTTCATGCTTAGAATATTTTCAGGATCCTCAAAGCAGAATTGCATTGCTTCCAATAAGACTGGGGCAATTACAAGGTTATAGCATTGCAAATTTGAAACTTACCACGAATATAATGCCATATACACGCTATATTTTATTTTGGCCTCAGTTGATTTTCAACATGTATATGTTACTGATCAAGTACTGCAAATTCTATTTTATTTGTTTCTTGTTTCCAAAGGTTGGAGGAATCCTAGATGAATATTTCTGGAATGAAAAACAGAATTTTGTTGTAGAAGTCCAGGAGTTACCTGAAGAGGAATGGAATATAACTGGAGCATTAGTTGAAGAAATAAGTGGAATATCCATTCAACGAAGTGAATGCACTGTTACTGGATCTGTACACCCTGATGCTTCTTCAGCCCTCCCTGCACTATATGTGGCTCTATTTGGAATTGATCTTCTATCTAAGAAAAGTTTTTAAGCTATTCTTCTAAATCAGAGTATGTTTGCAGATAGAAAAGAATAATGCACAAATGCAGCAGTCTAATATATTCAAAATGAAAGTTGTAATCTAACAGCCTTATTTGAAAGGAAGCTTGCCTGAGAATATCAATTTGTATTATTTACTAGGTATTTAGTTCTTGCATTCAATTTTCCATAACTGCATTCATGCAAAACTCTAAATCATTTGTAGCAGTGACAAGGTCCCTTCCAACTCTGTTATTCTGTTGTATTCTAAATGTAAAAGATCTGTCTACCGATCGTAAACGAGAGAGAGAAAGAGAGGGAGGGAGGGACTATTTATATACTGTATATGATTCTTACATGATTAATCATGTGGCCAGAATTATTTTGGAGCTAAGGCAGAAGTGAAAAGGTGGGGGAGAAGGAATCCAAGTGGGCACTGTATCCTGTCAGGAGAAGGACTGTTGAGAAAACATGACCCAACTTGCCCATTTGAGTTTACTTGGGTTAACTCTATGGAAGAGTTTTCTAGTTTCCATGTGCTCCTGAGCCTAGTGCAATTCAAAGTTATGATACTATTGATTTTTTTCTTATTTTTTTATGGGGGAAGTGCTTGAGAAAGTTATTATGTACTATTACATAAACCAGAAAAATCAAACCAGATACAGTATATCAGGATTATCAAACTAATTCTAAAACTGGCTAGATAATTTTAGATGTGAAATTTAGTAGAAAATGACATAGCAGAAAGAGGAAATTAAAGATTAAATGCTGATTGAAAACTTTGTCAACAGCAGATAGAATTTTGGAATACAAAACAAAAAAAAATCAAATTAACAGCTTTTTGTCTTTTCTAGCAACTCTTGATGTGTAGGGCATGAATGGAAATGGTAGATATGGGACCTGCTTCAAAATCTTCCACACACTTAACTATCAAAATACAAAGAGCAAGAGTAGTTCTTAAAGACACACACAAGGCAATTTGAAGGTGCTCAGGATTTAACTGGATCCAAAAATGATAGATAGTTTTGAAAATAATGCAAGTTATTGTTGAGCAAAAAAATCCAGGTGCCACCTGTATCACGCACCCCTCTTTTAACCAACCAACTGCACTCTCAAGAATTAGGCTTCCCCTGACTCAATAAGAACTGGCAGACAATCAAAATCAATTCTAACTATATTAAAACCAGTGACGTGCAGTCAGGGGAGGCACAGCCTCATCACTGTCATCATGAAAAGAAAAAAAATGTAAAAGGAAAAAGGCAAGAGCTGAGGTCAGGCTGAGCTAGTTGCTGCCTCACCGTGGATGACTCTGCTTAATTGTTTAAAAAAGCCTCTAAAAAAGTGCCCTCTAGTATGAGGCAGGAGAACTGCATGCCTCCTCTAGTCTGACTTTAGTTTTATGATCACTCAAGCAGAGCTAAGCAAGGGTTAAAAGCCTAAAAATTCCCGATGTAGATGAGGCACGCAGTTCTCCTGCCTCATAGTAGAGGGTGCTCATTTGGGCAGGGCTTCTTCAGAGAACCCGAGGCAAGAGCAGAGTTGAAATCCTCTCTGAAACAGCTGGAAAAGGTATGTGTGGGTCAGAGGGAGGGGGAGGAATTCCAACTTCATCCTCCTGGTGCAGGGCTTTGGGCAAAGGCTGGAGGGAAGGACCCTGGCTTGTGCTCTCCCTCCCCAAGTGTAGTTTGATTGCAGGCAGAGCCACGTTGCCTTTTCAAACCTGTAATCAGTGAAGCTGGGCTGGATCCTTCCGGGGCTGGGGGAAAGTGTGTGCTCCAGTATAGCTCTTTGACTGGCTTCCTGCCTCCTCCTGTGGTCTCCTCGCTGGTGCTCTACCTCCAATCCAACTTTGTGTGTGTGTGTGTTTGAGAGAGAGTAAGTGAGAGAGAGGGAAGGGGGTAGGAGAGATGGTCTAATCCAACGTGTGTGTGTGTGTGTGTGTTTGAGAGAGGGGGGAGGGAGGGAGAAAGGAGGGGAAGGGGAAGAAAAAGAAAGAAGGAAACTTCTTTTGCAAAGGAGAAAAACAAATGCTGTCGCTTTAAATCGGAACTGAGCATGCCTGGCTGTGAAATTCTAGGAGTTGAAGTCCACAAGTCTAAAAAAAATTGAAACCCAGTACTGTGTCAGTGCCTCACCAGCCATAAACCTCACCACACGTCACTGATTTGCAGTTTGGTTTAGTGGATTGTTCAAATTTAGATTAGGGCCAGTCAGAAACAATTACAGTGAGTAAAATGATCACTAAATATAAGGTTAAAAAGAAAAACTAATTTAAAATTAAATGTCCTTAAATATATTATTAAATCTAAACCATAAACATATTGTCCCATCTTTTCATTTTAGAATATAAGACATTTCAGAAATGGATAAAGAATTGCATTTTAAATCTAGTTCTTATACATTGGTGTAATTTGTTTTATGTTACTTCTATCACAATCTATCTTCCAAGAACCTTCTCCTCAACTTATGTTTGGAAGAGAGGACTTGCACAACTGTTACTGGCAAATATAAAAGAACTATAATAAAAATAAAATAAACTGTAAAACTCCTATAGTATGGCTACAGAAATCATTTCTCCCCATATTTAAATATTCCTTCAGACCCAGATCAATATCACAGCCACTAACTAAAATTACTTTTTTAAAAAAATAATGTTAAATTTTTGTGGCTTTAAATAGTCACAAGAAAAACATTTTTCACTCTAACATTTGTCAATAGGTCATGGAAGCATAGCTATCAAGTAGCTATATTTTTATAAAAAAGCAATTCCATGGGGGGCTGCATAACCAGAGAGCTTGGAGCAGGAAATTGAAGACCTTCCAGTTTCAACCCTGCTTTCACTGTTTCTTTCCCCTTTTGTTTCATAGTCCTGTTATATTTAATATACTGTAAAAGAGAAACAAAATTTCATTTTAAAGCTATCAAATTATTTCAGACAGGCTCTGAAATAAAGGGAGCAGGAGACAGAACCTACAGAGATTCTGTAGTACCATCCTACTGCTCCCTCGACACAGCACTTCTAACATAAAGGGAGACTGGCCAGTCACAAGTTGGAGTGTGCAGAGAAGCGTAATAAGAGTGGTATGAACGAACACGCACAAACCAGCATACAGGGACACTGAATAGTATAAAATATAGTAGTTTACTATGTGGAAATATAGAGGTATTCAGAGTCCAGTTAACAATCCAAGTCATACACGGTTCAGTCATTCAGTTATCAAATAGTCAGTCTAGCACACAAAACAGCTAACAGTAGCAAACCACAATACCTCACAATACACAGATCAGCGTTTAAAAAACAGAGAGCTAACAGTCATTCTGGCTCCCTCTTATGGCTGCTTGAGGTAACAAACCAATTACATCTCTCTAGCATTTAAAGTAACAGATATATTTGTTACAATCATAGCTTATATGCATTGCCAAGCCAAGCCTAGGGTTACATCCCTAACACACTGCATTGTCTGGATTTGAAAAAGAAGAAAATAATAATAAAACAGCTTTCCTATATAATCTTTCAGTGCAACAACGGACCAGTCATGTACTACCTATACTGTGATTTGAGTTTCTTGTTTGGTCCACAAGTTGAATGAAGCTTAGGGTAATTTATTTAACCAAGGATTACTGAATAAACTCAATTGCTTGAATTGTATTTTGGCTTATTATGATGCAAGAATAAGCTTATATATTACAATCTGCATATAAAATTGAATTATGCATGCAGCTTCCTGCCAGAAGTTAAATATAAAATCATAAATCTTATCAAATTCCTACAGAATTAGCTTAACAATCAGCACTAATTTGCAGACAAAAGAAAACAATGTCCAAATCTATGTTCCTTTTCAGGTGTATGTCCGCATATGTATGCAGATGCTTACTATTCATCACCTCACCCATTGAAAAGTCTTCACAAAAAAAATACGTTACTCAAAATAGTAATAATAAATTTAAGCTCCATAAAACTACAGGCTCACAATTCACAAAGAGTCCTGCACAAGCTCAGTTTCAGGTTCACTGCAGCATCCAGTTGATGGAAGACCTTTCCCCTAAGATAGCTAGCAAGCAGTCCTTTCCAAGCTGATCAGCTCCAGAACAGGCTGAGTGAGGGACATAGCAAGATGTGCACAAGAGTGCTTCCCTCCTCATGCTATCAAAGTTGGATTCATTTTCCTCCTGCCCCCTCCCCCAAAAGTTTACAGCAATTAGTATCTGATATGCTTTCAGCAGCAGAACATCCATTAACATCATAAAACATTTCAGTTTTAAATTAAATAATAAAATTTAAATAAGTTCAGAATACATCTAGAGAAGAAGGGGGGAGAGGAATGAAAGTGAGGAAGCTATTTGAATGATTTTCAATTTTTTTCTTCCATTTTAATATTTTTTATTTCCAATATCAAATTCTAAAAAAGTTTAAATGCTTACAGAATACTATTTACAATTATTAATTATCAGTGCCTAGAAAATGTAAATTATAATCTGCAAGCATATGTGTTCAGTTCCAGTTTGATGTAGAGGTTAAGAGACCAAGCTAGAAATCAGGAGACTGAATTTTAGTCTCAATTTAGGCATGAAATGAGCTGGTGACTTTAGGGCAGTCACTTTCTCTGAACCCTAAGAAGAAGGCACAATCAGCAGGTTATTCAGGTCAGAAAGTGAGGGAGTAACAACACAGGTCAGGAGAACAACTGGGTGAATGGCACAGACCAGGAACCCTGCATGGGGGTACCTTCCTTCTTTCCTCTTCCAGCAGGTAGGTGAGTGACGATTGTAGGGTGGGATAGAGATCAATGGATTGTAGGCTAGCTGGAAAACGCTGAAATGAACATTGTGCAACTTCAGCAGCAGCCAGTACCACTGAAACAGCTACAACTTTCATACCCCCAAGAATCATAAATCCCAGATTTTTGACACTTTCCCATTTGAGACATCTTGGTTCAAAAACTGTTGCATTGTTTCACCCAGTTTCATAGCAACAAGATGAGGGGAAAACTAATACATAAGAATTAAGGAATATGCACACCCCCAAAATTTATGGTATTATCATTTTTATTAACTTTTTAGTATAAATAATAGTTATAGTTTTGGTCAAGTATCAATCTGATTAATTTTAAGTATAATCCGTGGATATTTTTCTGAGTTATTTTATTTCCAATAAAAATGTTTTAAAATATTGACAAATTGGTTTTGCAGAGACTACAGGTCACAAAGAAAAAAAATACAGTATGCAGGATTGAAGAAGTTGTTAATGGGCTATATCTCAAACATTACAACAAATCTTTGGCATAAAATTCTTTGCTTTTTGGGAACAAGTGAATCTATAAATTCCTTAATTTACTAAATTTATTTTAAGAATTCTAGAATTATATATTTAAAACCAGCTAGTGTAGTCATAACAATTCAAAAAAGTAGTGCAAGATCAGCAGATGTGTAGAAACTCGGTCCATAGAATTACTAAAACTCAAACAAGATTAAATGAAGAATAGCATAATCATTTAATGAAAATAAGGACAACGGGTGACATGATAGCAATGTTTGGATATGTCAGGGGCTGCCACAAAGAAGAGTCAAGCTATTCTCCAAAGCACCTGAAGGCAGGATACAAAACAATGGATGGAAACTAATTGACAGAAGTAACCTAGAACTAAGGAGAAATTTCCTGACAGAACAATTAATCAGTAGAGAACTTGCCTCCAGAAATTGTGAATGCTCCAACACTGTAAATTTTTAAGAAGAGATTGGATAACCATTTGTCTGAAATGGTGTAGGGTTTCTTGAGCTGGGGGTTTCCTGAGCAAGGGGTTGGACTAGAAGACCTCCAAGATCCCTTCTAACTCTGTTATTCTGAAGAACTATACAAGAAAGATTTTAATCACTGTAGTCATTTCTTCATGAATCAATGAATAAAGCTTCAATCACTTAGCTTAAAATGCTCCTCCCTGCAATCCGGATAAAATGCATCTTATTTTGACACAAAAATGATAGTATCCTCAAAAGCACTTAAAAGATTGCAATAAGCCTAAAACTGTTAGGTATGATGGATTTCAATCCCCTACCAGCAATTCTGTTTTATATCCCATTAGAAAGTGGAGATGTCAGGGGCTGAGCAATGGCAAGATTGCATTGGGGGCTTTTAAGAATTTTCCATAAGGGAATGTGTTTCTCGACTCTGGCAACTTTTAAGTTGTGTGGATTTCAACTCCAAGTTGAAGTCTGTAGGTCTTAGGTCTAGACTCTAGAAGGCTAAGGCACTGGGCTAGAAACCAGGAGACTGCACCTCAAGCTTGGGTGACTTTATGCCACACACCCCCCCCCCCCAGTATCTTTCTCCCCTCACAAGGCTGTCGTTGTGGAGGAAAGAGGAAGGAATAGTAGAAATGCCGAGCTTCTTATAAGGCATAAGAATAAAATAAAAAAATCTTCAAGTTGCCAAGATTGAGAGGCACTGCTAATGAGATCTCACAAGAACAAAATAGATCTACTGATCTACTTATTTAAATTTTGGGCTTAGACAATTTAGAACTACACCACCTATGGTCTGATTTAAGCATAGTACATAAAATTGTCTGATACAACGTCCTACCTGTCAATGACTACTTCAGCTTCAACCACAATACAGGAGCACACAATAGATACAAACTTAAGGTAAACCATCCAAACTCGATTGCAGAAAATACGACTCCAGCAACAGAGTGGTCAATGCCTGGAATGCACTATTGGCTCTGTGGTTTCTTCCCCAAACCCCCAAAACTTTAACATTAGACTGTCTACTGTTGACCTCACCCTATTCCTAAGAGGTCTCTAAGGGGCGTGCATAAGTGTACCAACCATCCCTGCCCTAATGTTCCTTTTTATTCGTATCCATTTCATATATTCAAAATCATGTTTATATTTATATGTTATTTAATACATCCTTGAAGAAATAAAAAAAATTAAAATAAAACAAATAAAAGCGCTATCGCCCCTGCCCGCCCTCCCTCACTTCATGCCTTAGGGCAAACACCCACCCGCTTCGCCAAGAGAGCGGAAATGAGCGGAAACATCAATCTCCCTTCCTTTTTTGAAACAACGGATCTCCTTCCCAGAGGATGCTGGGAAGGCAAATCCATCCGCGTTCTTTCGTCGGCCCGCCCCTCGGCAATCGGCTGCTCGAACTTGTTTCTGCTTTCCCGACGTGCCCTGCGCCGCGCCCCGCGATTGTTGCTCTGTCACGGTCGCCGCCGGTGCGTCGAAGTCGGAGCCATGAAGCAGGAAGGCGGGTCGAGACGCCGCGCCGGATCCGAAAAGGCCAAGCTGCCCCCCGCCGAGCCCCCACAACCGCCCCCTCCCGCAGCTGATGTGGAGATGCCGGAGGAGGCGCCTCCGACCGAATCTGCTTCGGCGGAGAAATCGCAGCGCGAGCTCGATGCCGTCACGCTCGAAGGTGGGGAAGACGGTTGGGGGGGGGGGAGGAGGCAGAGTAGCATCGCACGCGACTGAGGTGGAACGGCAAAGGCCAGAGAAGTGGAAAGGGGCGGCGCCTGGAATATCCCTCTCCCCGTCCCTATTCCCATCGCGGGTAGGCCGGGGTGGGGGTGCTGCCCAAAGTTGCAGGGGCTGCAGTTGATCGGGTTTTGGGGGTGGAATTGAGGTTTGAAAAGTGGAGTTAATAGAGTGGGATTGTTTCCTGGGGGTGGGGGCAAAAAAAGTAAATTACTTTAGTTTTAAAGCTACAGAAGCGTTTGGAGAAGAGCCTAATTTAGGGAGGATGTGAGGTACTGATAATATAAGCCATAATTCTTCATGTCTTGCTTAATACACTATAATTGCTTGGGGTGAAACGGGATGCATTACTGCTTTTAGACCTTGACTTAGTTCCTCGAGTTGAAAGCTAGTGATATTGGGTTTTTCTGAGGCTACCAGATCTGGCCTATAAAAATCTGCATTTGTTTTCTTGCGTGGCTTTTATATTTGTGTAAACCTGCTGAAACGTTATGAACTTCACAGAGAAAGTACATAAAAATGCAATCTAATTATAAGATGTCTTGCTCAAAATTCTGACTTCTCATAAGTTTTGTGTTGGCAAACAAACAGGTTTGAATTGCTTAGTGTTACAGTGTAATTTATTCTGTACTAAGGTTGTTGAAAAATACTGGTCTAAAATAATCTGGCAGAGCCCAGCTTGGATATATTTTCAGTAGATTTTTATTTAAAGGGTGTGGTAGATGGTGGAGTCTTTGTTACTGACCAGCTTAGTAACATATTACATTTTAATGGAGATGACTGTCTTATTGGAACAGTAAAGTTTAGTAGATTGTTCACAAAGTGGAATCTAAAAAATATATATAGAATAAAATCAAAATAAGCCACAAGTGATAAAAATGCAAAAAGCATAAGCAATTGTATTTTTTTAAAATAGTAATGATTAAAATTTTGTAAAAATGGAAAATATTTTATTTTGATACCAAAATAGTAGAATATGGGTATTAGGTAATTTTTTCTGGAAAAACATTATGCAGCTAAGGTCCAATTCCTGAAAAATTGTTCCATATCAAATTAATCAGCAATAGTGCCAGCATTCAGTTTTCATCATCCACAGGTAACTCATGGAGCTCCCACACTTCAAAATAATGTTGACTTTTGCCCATTTGTATTTTATTATTTTTCATCTAGCAATGGAGGTAAAGTCTTCAAATTAACCTGTAGCAATACTGAAGTGCCAGTGTAAAGCCTTAGAGCATGCTGGTTGGGAAGTTCTGGCAGTCCACACATCTTAAAAGTGTGGACTGCCAGAATGAGATTGAGAAACACTGGTTTAGGAGATACTGAAATCTGTATTATAATCCAGAAACCAGTATCCATCATGACTTACCGGTAATTCATAGTCACTGCAAACATTTTTCCATATTATAAACAGTTTTGATAGGAATTTGAGTAAGTTTGCTATTAGTTTAAAATGGCATCAGAATTATTGCTTAGAATCCCAAAAATACATGATAAAACAGTAGAATATTGTTATGTAAATTTTTGTTGTATGAATAGTAACCTGCTGCAATCAGTGCTGGGCATTTCCTGCTATAATGTTAAGTCATCTTTATTGAACTTACTTTGTTTATTATCCATTGCAGACATCAAAGAACATGTGAAACAACTTGAGAAAGCTGTATTAGGGAAGGAACCCCGTTATGTCCTGCGTGCCCTCAGAGCTTTGCCCTCCACTTCCCGTCGCCTCAACCCCAATGTGCTCCAAAAAGCCATCAGTGGCTTTTTTACATCTAACAGTACTGTGCGGGACTTCCTCATCAGCTTCCTGGAGGAGGCAAGTTCAGAGGAAATTGAGGTGGGAGATAGGCTGGGTATTCCCAATGAATTTTAGGAGGATTGGAGTGTATTATCTCTGATTGTCAGACTCAAAGAACCAAGAACAACATGTGAAGTTACTTCTGAATAGTTCCTTCACTGTTGTTCACCAACAAACAAAATCTTGTCAGAATTTTAAAAACTACCTGTAATAACTAATACTTTCTGAAATGCAAGGGAGGGTCCCATTTTGTTCTCATCGTGCCCATCAGATATTTCAAACTCCTCGGTCTCTTTATCATTTGGAAAAGAGCAGCCCCTCCTTTCTGCTACTCCAGATTACATTCCACCACACTGAAACATTTAAGAATAATTTAAATGTTGAATTATGGAAGTTGGAAAGATGATCTTAAGCCATAGGTAAATTGGCTTTTATGAGAAAGAAAGTGAAATGTCTATTTTTCTTTCTTTCTTTTCCCCCTTCCTTCTCTTGCTTTTTCTTTTTTCTTATCACTCCAAAGCCTATGGACACAGAAGTGGACCTACAGTTCCGACCCCGTACAGGGAAGGCAGCTTCCACTCCTCTTTTGCCGGAAGTAGAAACATATCTTCAATTACTCCTGGTTATCTATTTGATGAATAGCAAACGCTACCAAGAGGTACTGGACTGACATTCCATATGTGTTGTTACCTAATTGAAAGCAAAGACTTGCCAGAGATTAGACTTAGAGGGTGGAAGAAAGAGCAGGGAATTAAAACAGGAAAATTAGGAGTTATCTAATACTTTCCACACATACCCAGCTAGCGGTATATATAGGAGAGAGTGAATGTATTTGCAAGAGGCAAATGTATCCATTACAAGGATATTGCATCTTTTGAAGATTTTAACCCATAAAATTGGATCAGATTGTAATCAAATAACTAGTAATAATTTTGCAGAATTGTCTTTGATACTAGTCCCATCCCCTCTTCTTATTTGTTGGGTTTTACCACACTTCTTCATTCAACATGCAAACTGTTTTCCCCCAAAGCTAATGTGAATGAATTTTGCTTGCATATGTGCATAGGTCCAAATGAATATATTATTATTTATTTATTTTTACTAAAATGACTTATGAAAGATTTAAAAAATAATCTTTTGCATATCTGATAGAGTTGATCCATACTTAATGATATTATATAAAACTTTCTTTGGAGCCTTGCATGCTTTTCACATTATTTTCTTTCTTCAGGCCCAGAAAGTTTCAGATGATTTGATGCAAAAAATAAGTCCTCAAAATCGCCGTGCCCTTGATCTAGTGGTGGCCAAGTGTTATTATTACCATGCTCGTATCTATGAGTTCCTGAATAAGTTGGATGTGGTCAGGAGGTAAAATTGGAAGCATCTGGATGTTACCATCATCTCCCCACCACCACTCCTTTACACTTTCTTGGTGACATAATCTCTCTCCATTTCTTTTCCTTTTAAAGTTTCCTTCATGCTCGTTTAAGGACAGCAACACTCCGGCATGATGCAGATGGGCAGGCTACTCTGCTAAATTTGCTGCTCAGGAACTACCTTCATTATGACCTTTATGATCAGGCAGAAAAGCTGGTCTCCAAATCAGTATTCCCTGAGCAGGCAAACAATAATGAATGGGCCAGGTATCTCTACTATACTGGTAAGAGGAAACAGCAGATCCTTTTTGATATAAAAATACCATATTCTGCTTGATTATAGTTATTAAGGATGTGCTTATTTATTGTTTTTGATCAAGAAAGCAAAACAGAATGACTTAACATGTATTAATTTATCATTAGTAAAAGCAAAATAAATTATATAAACTAAGATTTTCTATACTCTTCCCCTTGAAGAATAGAATACCCTCCTTAATCGTCTATATATGCTCGCTCTTATTTTTTAACGGTAAAAATTAGAAACATTTAAAAAGCTATAATTCTTATGATGTTTAATAGATTATAAGTGCCATACTTTTCTGTTACTGTCAGATGCCTACATTACTTTTGGATTTCTTTTAAGCAATATTGGGCTTAAGAGTACCATAACTGGGAAGGGAGCAATTATTTTGGAGTGTTTACTTTCCAAATTCTTTTAAGTTTTGTGAAGCCTATATGTATATTTGCTCAGTAGTTTCTCGACTAATTACTATAATGATATCTTATAAATTAATTTATTTTTATTAAAGACATTCAATTATAAGAAACACTTTTCCAAGGAGGTAATTTACCTTGAATGTAATAATAAAAATAAGCAACAGAGAAAAACTAAAAATTCTAATGTAAATATTTATGCTATGTAGAACTACACAGAGATGCTTGTCTGTTCATGGAAAATACAGCTCATTTGTTGGATTGAACAGATGAGTATTAAACAAAAACATGAGAAAGCCTTTGACATGTTGTCAGGTTAAGGTGGTCTTGAGCCCTGGATTATGTGATGCCATTAAAGCCTTTTTTTAAATGAAACATTCAGAACACAGTGGCTAGAAAACTGGTGGCATGATTCCTTGCCATTTTGTGATGTAAAATACAGATAAATTATAGTATACATCCTAAAATAAAATATCAACCTACCTACCATGGTCTCAGTCACTAAAACATTAAAAGCAATTGTAGGTAATCCTCGAGTTACGAAGTAATGGAACCTGCCAATTGCATTCGTAACCCAAGGATTCTTTGGAGTGAATCATATAAAATGAACATGAAAATTCCCTGTTTTTGCCCATTCATTCAGTAATTGAATGCGTAGGTCATTAAGTGCGCATGAGATATCTCAGGGCGGAGAAGGCCATCGGGGCCTACTGATGGAACAGGTCACCTGCTTAAGATCACACTTGACCTCTACCGACCCACTGAGATAACTCATGCTCTCCACAATTGCTTCCTCCCACCCATTCTACCACACCAGATCTCCACAGACACGGGGCCTGTGGAGACTCAACTTGCGAAGATCTAACAAGCTGTCTCCTCTCTAGCCTCTCTGCCATGGTTTCATTGACTGCTCCCAGTGCTCCAAAGCAGAGTGATGAGAGCAGAGGGAGAGTAGGACGAGCACACCCTGCTTGGCTTCTCTAATTCACAGAGGCTGTCCACCACTGCAGAAGTGGTAGGCAACCTCGGTGAATCTCCCCCAAAGACTTTCAGTCTTGGCATGGAAAAGCATTTGCATGCTGACAGAAAGCTTTGGGGCAGCAAAATTATATTGCTTCAAACCTCCTGTCTGCTTGCAAATACTTTTCGTGGGAAAATTGGAAACTTCTGGGCACCATCATCTCACACGACTTCAGGCACCCATTCTCTGCAAAAGCAGATGATCACAGCTCCCAATGGCTTCCAGTCTCAGTGCAGAAAAGTGTTTGCAAGCCAATGGGACGCTTTGAGACAGCATGATTTCACCCTGATCTTGTGCAAAAATTCAGAGGTACAGCTATTGACATGTGTAATAACCACAGTGGCTGCTCATTTGCCTGAAGCTATACTGGGAATAGATAATAGCAGGATTTACTGTGTTAAAATGTTCCCTAGGTTATTACAGAAAAGCCCCCATTCGATTAAATATTTTTCCTTGAGGAAATATTCTTGATTTCTATTTCTAGTTTAGTAATAGAGCACAAATTCACATCACAAAGGGAAGCGGGGGGAAATCTAACATTTCAGAATAGCTTTATTGTGAACATTTGCCCTGATCTTTCTTAGCACTCTTTTTTTTTTTTCCCTTTCCAGGCCGTATCAAAGCCATCCAATTGGAATACTCTGAAGCTCGGAGAACTATGACAAATGCGCTGCGGAAAGCACCCCAGCACACAGCTGTTGGCTTCAAACAGACAGTGAGAGCTTATTCCTCCAGAGGTGCTGTGGCCTGGGGATGCATGCATTCTGTGGCTACTAACTGAACAACTGATATATTATTGTATCCCTGGTTTAGGTTCATAAGTTGTTGATTGTGGTGGAATTGCTACTAGGGGAGATTCCAGACAGACTGCAGTTCCGGCAGCCATCTCTGAAAAGATCTCTCATGCCCTACTTTCTTTTGACACAGGGTAAATATTATTGAGGGTCATACCTAACAATTCTTGGAAAAGATGTGGCTCTTGGCTTTTAGTTGAGTACATTTTAAAAAACTGGAGTGTAAGCAGAAAAATATAAAACTCTTGAGTCCCTTGTGGAGGAATTCTCAGCAAGTACAGGTAAACTTGCTCAGATGCCTCGGGAACCACGGAAATTCATGCTAGTCCTCATGTAGTCACAATTGTTTTAAGAAGTACATTTGCCTAGACTAATGTATTGATAGTACTGATTTCTGGAGTTTAAGATTACTTGTTTTTCATTGTTACTGGCAATGGGAAACCAGCAGACTGGAGTAGCGTCCAAAATAGAGAAAGTGTTGTTCCAGCTGCTGTAAACGATTCTACACACATTATATGAAAAAAGATGAAGTATATGAGGTGTTGGTTGCATATATACTTTGCTTTACTCTGATAGTGACTAAAAATTGCCCAGGTATGCCAAAGAAACTGCGATTTTTAAAACAATGTCATGATTATGTCTGCTACAATCAAAAGTATCTCATGATTCCCTCAAAGTTTCTCATAGTTATAACTCTTCATTACATTGCTTATATGCAGTGTGTGAACTTGAGATAAAAGGTCAAGTACTAAATCGCAAACTTTAAAGGAACCTCAAGAACAAGTGTACACACATCCAGGTGCCTAAATCCTTTACATATTTCATACAGCTCTTCAACTTAATCCTCTTTTGTATTCTTTTGACAGCTGTTCGAACAGGAAATCTAGCTAAGTTCAACCAGGTTCTCGATCAGTTTAGTGATAAGTTCCAAACAGATGGAACATACACCCTCATCATCCGACTAAGACACAATGTGATTAAAACAGGTAGGAGACCATTAATTCCTTGTCATTTTCCTTCTGTGGTAACATAGACTTTAAAATGCTATCTAGAAAAACCATCTCCTAATGACATGTTCTCATTTTTCTCTTTCTGAAGAGAAAAAAAATGAACTAATTCCTGCTTTTATAAATGCCCCCTATATGAATAGAAAGAAAAATCAAAATTACTTGTCTTTGCTCTTCTTTTTTTACCTTTGTGCTGAGAAACAGAGATAGATAGAGAGAAACATCTGTTTTCTTTTACCTCTTAATGCAGGTGTTCGCATGATCAGCCTTTCATATTCACGCATCTCCTTAGCTGATATAGCTCAGAAGTTGCAATTAGATAGCCCAGAGGATGCTGAATTCATTGTTGCCAAGGTAAGGGACTGTATAATTTACAATCTTCCAGACATCCTAAGCAATTGGGTTGCACTTGAAATCCATTAGGTGCCAAACTTTGTGATAAGAGAAATTGACTTTGGTTATTTGGAAAATTCCAAAACAGTGTTCAAAATCCACTGCTGATTGCTTTAGTTTTTAATACCTGGCATCACATGTTTTTGGCATTAATATCATAGAATTGAATAATATTCCTTCCTTTCCATTAGCAGATCACATAAATCTTATTTTCCCAAACAAGCTGTGAAAAGCTTTCTCTGATACTTCTTTGCCTTGCTCTTCTAAGTTGCCATTGGAGGGCCACCTAACCATTGTTGTGCCTTGATTCCCAGGCTATTCGGGATGGTGTGATTGAAGCTAGCATCAACCATGAGAAAGGATATGTTCAGTCAAAGGAGATGACTGATATTTATTCCACCCGGGAGCCTCAGCTTGCCTTCCACCAACGTATTTCCTTCTGCCTGGACATTCACAATATGTCTGTTAAGGTAAGGCAAGGATGGTCAATGTTTAAGGAACCACTTCAGCCTCCTAGTCGTCCAATGATGACATCACTTAAAGGAGAAGCAAACATTTTTCTCACATACTTTGTGGGTGGGGTTTTGGAGCACCAGGGATGGCGGTCTCTCAGAAGCCGATTGCCCTCACACCTCAAAGATATTTAAAAAACACTTCAAAGCCTAGAATTTGGTCATTTTGCTGCAAAAGCAGTTTAGAGTATCGAGGAACTTCCTGCAAGCTGTATGAGATAAAAGATGAAATGTGCATCAGAATTCCACAAGGGGCCTTCTGACTGTGTAATAATGTCTGAACAAAGTTGAAAAGAAGGGAGCTTTGATTCTCCAGTTAATATCATCAATAGTTTCTCAAACATCAATATTTAAGTAGTTTAAGATCTCTAAAGGCCTATGTAATATTAAGGGATTATTTTCACAAGTGGAGAAGGCAGGGAACTCTCCAATTCTGGGAAAACATTATGGCAGACAATTCAGTTCCTGTCACTAAAGACAAAATAAGAAAATATACACTATATTGCCAAAAGTATTCGCTCACAACTGATTCTGATTATGTGGATGGGTGAGCAAATACTTTTGGCAATATAGTGCATGTAGGATTTGGTTTCAAGTGGAAGAGCTAGAACATTTCCCCTTTGAATTGTTCTTTTGTGCCTTTCCCTCTGCTATTGAAGACAAATATGTGGAATCTTCTTGTGAGCTTTCTTTTTGAAATTTACCTTTAACTTATCGGTGTTTGCTCTTTTTCATTTTCTCCCATTTCTAGGCTATGAGATTCCCCCCCAAATCTTATAACAAGGATTTGGAGTCTGCAGAGGTAGGTTTCCTGTTAATCACACAGAAAGCTCCTTAGTCGGAGCATTGTTTTGCATAAGATTAGGACTGGCAGTCTTAATGAACTAGGTCTTATTGATCTTGTGTAACGACATTAGATTACCGAATATTAAATTGCTGAAATTGTGTGAAATTTAAATACAGAATGGTTTGTTGTAATATCTTAAACTTGAGTTGTGAGATTTCAAACGTTTTTTTAAATTAATGTTTAATTTTGATATCATCTAGAGCAATGTTTCTCATCCTTGATCATTTTAAGGTGTGTGGACCAACTCCCAGAATTTCCCAGCCTGCATGGCTGGCTGGCAATTTTGGGGAGTTGAAGACTCAGTTGGCAAAAATTGAGAAACAGTTATCTAGAAGAGAGAGAGAGAGAGAGAGAGAGAGAGAGAGATGGAGTGTGTGTGTGTGTGTGTGTGTGTATCAACCAATTCAGATCAAATATCTCAGAAATATTTGAAATGCAGTTCTCGTGCAGTTTTCTCTCTCTGCAGTACGTCAGCCATATGAGTAAATTTACAAGGGGTGAAATAATACCATCTTTTAATGGACCTTGTTAAAAGCTTATAGATAGAATTTGCACTGAAATTCAGTTTTGATGTGTAGCAAATAAATGACACTAAATCGTACCGTGACCTTTATTTTCCAGGAGCGCCGGGAGCGTGAGCAGCAGGATCTAGAATTTGCCAAGGAAATGGCAGAGGATGATGATGATGGTTTTCCTTGATGCTCTGTAGGGATGGCATATTTGTTTGCAACCTTTTTTGTTTATTTTGTTTTCCAATGCAAAACTTTATTGTCTGAAAACCAGAACTTGCCTTCTTTCCATATTCTGCATGTTGGGGGCGGTACAATATATATATATATATCCTCTAGCTGCTGCAGGAAGAAGACCCAGGACCCCAGATTAAAGGGTTTGTCCTTGCTTCTGAACTAAAGATCACTGTGGTTTTCAGTCATAAATGTTCCCTATAATGGGCCAGACTAATCCAGTGTTGTCTTTACTGGAGTTTTACCCCAGCTGGCAAAGTAATTTCAGTGACAGATCTTTGTCAAATTTTGTTTAGGACTTTTAAATAAAAAGTTTGAGGAAAATAAAATGCTTCTTAAATGGAACTCATGTTTACTCAGATCTAACTGTGGAGTCACTGGCAATATAGGAATTCAAACTATTTTTTTCCCTGATTGATATTGGAATGCCTAAAAATATCATCCTATTTGATAAGAAATCGTAAGTGTTACAGTCTGAGCACCAATTAGTGAAAGAAAACATGGTTTTTAAAATAAAAATAAATATAGAAATTAGATAATTTTTCTTGCCTTTCTCTAATTTTTGTTACCTTGAGTAATTGGTTCAATAGCAATAGCACTTAGACTTACATAATGCTTCATAGTTCTTTACAGCCATCTCTGAGCAGTTTATAGAGTCAGCTTTTTGCTCCCAACAATCTGGGTCCTCATTTTATCAGCCTCAAAAGGATGAAAGGCTGAGGCAACCTTGAGCTGTTCAGAATCAAACTAGAGTGAGCAGTGAGTTATCCTGCAGTACTGCATTCTACCCACTGGACTACCATGGCTTGTAAAATTATTACAATATATTTTACTCAATGACAAATTAATCTCTTGCAGGAGGATTCTGACTGGCAGATTACCCGTTTAGTGAAATACATCATAAGCATGTGGCAGATAATAATCAAGAAATATATCAATATAATTCTGGCAAGAAATCAAAAGATAGCTTGAAAGGTGGAGACATTTATAGCAGTCTTGGTTAGGATCATCTGCAATTATCAAAATTCATTTGTTCATTCATTCAAAATACATTACACCAAATAAATGACTATTTATGGTACCAATTCCAATATCAAAGAAAATATTACAAGGATAGCAAAAAATTGTCAATCCATTTATCTGGAGTGGGAAAAGACCAAATTAATTTTTTTAAAATGCGAGGTTCAAAACACAGATCTTGATCTTCCAAATTTAAATTTTTATCATAGACAGTTACCTCATGATTAACAGAGGAAAAAAATCACAAATAATGGAACAACATTATGGGAAGGGTTGATCTAGCCAATGGATTCCATAGATATTTATTGTATAGCTTCACAGAAAAGGACAAAGTGATAAAAGGATGAAAATTTCAGAAAGGAAGTAATGAGCCCATTGTTAGCCTCTGAAGCTCTCTCACACTTTCCATCAAAGATAATATAGTAAGGAAAATACAATTACATGTTCAGATAGGGTTTATTCAAACTATGAATAGATTAAATTCTTGATTAAAAATGACAGCATTTGAAATGCTTATACAAAATCAGTGGCATCGTTAGAGCATATATAAATTCCTATTCCGATATGACAATAAATAAAAAATGATAAACTACACAACAATGGGGAAAACTACATGAACTTATTATATGTAATATTTTATGAATGGTATGCAACTTAATTTCCAAGATACATAAATCATTCAATAGCAAATAGTGCAAATGCTGTGAAGGAACATTTTACCATGTGGTAGATATAAGTAGTCCTCAATGACCCATTGCTTAGCAACTTCTCACAGCTACCTACAATTCAGTTCCAGAGTCCAATGGCTGCACACATACCCCCCATAATGGTCACATTTTGGACATTTAGCAACACATGCACAAAAGCCCTTTTGCAGTGTGTATACACATACCTTATATGTAGAGAGTACCATCCAGAGAATTTTAGAAATTAAACTTGAAATCATATTTTAGCTAAGTATAATTCCAGAATATATGTATAAGAAATATTATAATTTACTGAGATACATGCTCACAGCTAGAAAAATAAACATTGCCCAACACTGGTATCAAAAGTGAACAAGATCTGATTAGAATCTTAATTTGAAAAATATGCAACAATCGTAAAACTAATAGTATATATCCACAACAGAAGTTTTGTTCAAAACTAAAAATTCAAGCAAAAATTATTTCTATGTAATCAATGCATCACACAGCAAGGTAAATAGAAATATTTACAATAAGGGTTCTAAATATTGCAAATTTGCAACAGCATAAACAAAGATAGAAAACAACTGCTTTTCAAAGCAGTTCATTTTTCTTTTTTTTTCTATCCCTTAATATGAATAATATATAAGAATACAGTGAAGACCTTAGTATTAAGCATGAAACTCAAAATCGTAAATAATATAAAATAATAATAAAATAATTTAATGTGTTTTGCTGTTGTCCATCAATGCCATCCTTAGTTCTATTTGTACATTTCGAGTAACTACAGATGGGGCCTAAGTATTGGCACCCTGCACTGTTCCCAAAAGAATTGCAATTTGCTATAAAACAAATTGAAACTAATTGGAATCCATCATTGACTATTTCATAATTCATAGAGTAGACCTCTGTTGTATGACTCTTGTAACAAAACAAATTAAAATGGCATGAACAAAATAATTGGCAACCCTAACCTAATATTTTGTAGCATGCCCTTTTGAGCCAATCAACCACTTTCTGTAGCTCTGAAAAAGACTTCTATACTTCTCAACTGGCAATTTGTCCTACTCTTGTCGGGCAAAGGTGTTTTAGGTTTGATGGGTTCTTCCAACAGCAAGTTTTAGTTCTTTCCATAGTTGTATTATTAGATTCTGAGCAGGACTCTTAGCAGACCACTTCAGAGCAGTTGGATTTTCTGCCATTCTTGGATCCTCTTGGATGTATGTTTTGATTCATTATCTTGGTGAAGGACCTGTGACCTGCAATTGAGACAGAGCTTTCTAACACTGGGCATTATGTTTTACTCCCAGAATACCTTGATAATCTTATAATTTCATTATGCCCTGAACATATTCAAGGCACTGCTGCCAGAGACAGCAAAGCAACTTCATAAAATTATAGAATCGCTCCTGGTTTCACAATAGGGATGGTAAAAACACTGTTGTTCTTCTGTGAATATAGAACTGTGGCTCACTAAAAACCTCTTAATTTTGTTTCATCTGTCCAAAGCACATTCTCCCAGTTTGTCATTCTCCCAGTTTGTCATTCTCCCAGTTTGTCATTCGTTTTAGCAAATTCCTGGTTTTTTTGTATTTCTTCCTGGATCCTTTTCAGCGGGATAACAATATATGGTGTAAATTGATATTGTTGCATCTTGATCTTGAAGTTCAGCCCAAGTTTTGTTCTTTCTTTCTCCACCTTCAACTCTCTTTTTGTTCAAGTTGGTATCAATTTTCCTTTTGAGACCACATTTAGGATAACTACAATCCCATGGCTCTTAAACTTCTTATTTGTTAGCAGTTATAGTCACAGGGACATGAAACTCTTTGGAGATGTAATCCTTATCTCTAATATGCTTGATCATTAGCATCTTCCTTTTGTCTTGAGGCAACTTTTTGTTCATGTTCATGGTGCTGTACATAGTGACACAAATTGCTGAGTAGTTTTCTCATTCAGCTATGCTGAGAGATTGATTATGAGATTGAAATGATACTAAATGATATTAAGTAAATAGTCTGCTTGAAATATCACATTTAATATATTTTAACTTCTAAGGATAGCAATAATTATCCATCCCAGTTTTATTTTTTTAAATTTATTTTATTATTTTTGTGAATATGTCATACATTAAAATCTAAGTGTCAATAGATTATGGAATACTGAATGATGGATGCCACTAGAAGAGTAGAGCAGAATAGAACAGAATTCTTCATTGGCTAAGAATATAAGAGTTGGAAGGGACCTTGGAGGTCTTCTAGTCCAACCCCTGCTCAAGAAATTTCTAGATTAGTTTTCCCCTTGATTAGTTTCCAATTCTCACTATGGAAGCTGCATTTTCCTCCCTTCGGAACCCCAGAAGGGGAGGGGAGAAATAAAGGTCCCATAGTCCCTCCCTTCCACTGCTCCATTCATCTGGGCCAGCCCTGAACTTGAATTTGAGCTGACCTTGGTTTCCCCAGCCTCCACTTTCCCAAGGTGGGCAGGAACTTGATTCTGGTAGGTGTAGAAAGAGAGCGCAGGGGAAATCTTATCAGTAATTGAGGAAAATGTTGCTGGCAGATATCCAGAAGAGTCTAGAGATGTACTCTGTGCTGTCCTCCTGAATAATGCTCAAGGAAACACCAACTTAGTGAGTATTAAAGAGGTATTGTAAAGAATAGAGCACCAATGATCTTAAGGCTGAGGCTTGAAAAACGGGTCTCCAATACACACATACACATACATAAACTTGGGAACTTTTATCTGCATTTAACCTGGCAAACTAAAGTCATTGTCTAAATGGTTATGGGAATCATTCTTGATTCCTTCTTTTTGTCATTAACATTTTTATTGAATTATAAAGTATTATAAAATACAAAGTAAATAGAAAAGGCGGGAGGGGGATGGGAAAGATAAGTGAAGAAAGATAAAGAAAAAGAATTGACTTCCGCCACACTCTTACAATAAAATAAGGCATTAAAACCAAATCACAGCGTTTTGCTTTTTCATAATAAGTCATTTCTATAAAAATCTATCAGTTTAATCGGTAAAACCGAAAGTCAGAGTTTCATTCTTTTCCACATCAAGCACGAAGTTCAGAAGTGGTCTCCATGTGGAAACAAAAGTAGCTATGTTCTTTTCTTTAATCAAAGTGGTCAGTTTTGCCATTTCAGCCAGCTTCATCAACTTCTGCAACCATTTGTCCATAATAGGAATTGAAGTATTCTTCCATTTTTGTGCATACAATACTGTAGTCTTGCTGCTGTCAACGTATTATATTCCAAATTTTCCAATTTTTTTCTCTAGTTCTTTTTCCATTAAGCCCAAAAGGAAAAAGTTATGGTTTCATTTTTATCCCCATTTTCAATTTTTTCTGTATTAAAATATGCTTTATCACATGTCCACCATAGATAATAAAAGCACTCTTTGCTTTTACACTTCCAACATTCATTTGATATATCTTTATACATCTTAGATAACTTATCTGGGTTTAAATACCAATGATACATCATTTTATTTAAAAAAATTCTTTTAGATTATAATTTAATGTGAATTTTAAACCCTTCGTCCACATATTTTCCCATTGTTCAAGCATCACATTATATCCAAAGTACTTTGCCCATTGAATCATACAATGTTTTACATGTTCATTTTCCAAATTCAATTTCAATAACATTTTATAGATCTTAGCAATAATACGTTCATCATTGCCACAGGATGAAATTTCAAATTCATTTTTAACAAAGTCAAATCCGTAACATTTTTTTATCCAATATAAATCTTTCTTTCAATTGTTGATAGGTAAACCAATGGCAAACATAACCTTCTGATTCAAGTTCTTCCCTCGGCTTTAATATTGGGTCACCAGAGTTGAAAGATAAAATTTCACCACATTTTCTTGACTCCTTCTATGACGATGCGATAGCCCAGATGAATCCAATAGCTGAGCTTCCAATCACTCCCAGGCTTGGGTAGAAGTACTTCTTCTTTAGCATGCTGTGCTGAACCGTGACAGCTCCTGGGTGGGGAGGGGGGCAAGCAGGGACAGTGACAGGGCAACTTGCTCCAGACAGTCATTGCCACAAGGCTCTTCTCATTGGAAGCATCCAGCCCAGAACGACTTCCGCTTAAGCTGTCTTTCGCAGAGGGGGAGTGCTAGACAGTGAGGCAAAGAAGTGTGTGCTGGCAGGAACTTTCACCTCCTTTTTGGAGCTTTGTAAACCAGAGCGAAAGGGCCCAGGTCTGGTTTAGTTACACAGACACCAGTGCAACCACGGCTGACAACTTCAGTGTAGCCAATTCCAGTTCTCCCAGTTTCTGCCTAGGCAGTTTTCCCCAATTTCCCAAGTGGCATGGGTTCTCCTAGTGACCAAGGTCAGGTGCTAATGATTTTAATAAAACTATGAAAGGAGGAAGAGGTGGACGGTTGCCCTAATAATATTAAGAAGGGAATGTGTCTAGGGCAGAGTTATCTCTTGAGTTGTGCCAGGTTGAATTACCCTACAGCAAGTTGTCCCAAGGTAAGTTGGCTGCATCAAGCTGTCTTAGACACCATTTGGAATTCCTCAGCTGGTCACCATATTGCAAAAAAGATGCTGAGATGCTAGAAATAATGCAGAGAAGAGCAACAAAGACGATAAGGGTCTGGAGGCTGAACTCTACAATGAACAGTTGTGGGAACTAGGCACATTTAATGAAGACAAGGACTAGAGGTGACATAGCAGTCTTCCAGTATCTGAGAGACTGTCACAGAGGGGATCAACTATTCTTCAAAGCACCTGAGTGTAGGGCAAGATTTAACAGGTAGAAGGTTATTAAAGAGAGAGCCAGAATTAAGGAAAAAATTCCTGGTGGGAAAAATGGTCTGGCTTGCCTCCATAAGTTGTGGGTGCTTCACCCCTTGTTTTTGAGACAAGGTTGGCAACCATTTGTCTGGAATGGATAACATTTGCTCGGGCAGGGGGTTGGTCTAGAAGACCTTCAAAGTCCCTTCCAACCCTGTTATTCTATGTTCTGTGTTAGAATTCCTTAGGAAAAAGTTAAGATACTTTTGGCCAAACCTGTATGTTTATCATTTTAGAAATATTTAACATTGTTAATAAACATTTTTTTCTTTTTAATCTTTAGAAGTTTAACTAACGTGAATCATCATGGCATTAACAATTTCTAGTTTATATTTCATAACTACCACTGTGCTAAGTTAATATATATTTTATAATGCGTTATTCATATCTTACACAGATAGTCTTCAACTATTTGCCTTCTGTTGTTGTTTTTAATTCTACAAAAAAGAACTGCCTTCTTATTTCATTATAGTCATATTTATTGTGGAGAATTTAATGCAGGTTTTTCAAAAAGCATTAGGAAAGTTACACATAAAATATACTTAATATTCTTCATCATGCATAGATATCTGTTAAGCTTTTCTAAACATGCGCAAATTACAGTTTAAAAACAAAGCTTAACTATGCTGGCAATTCCTAAGCAATAGTAGATGAAGGTAGCAGATAAGGTAACTAGATGGTATCTAAAATGTTCTTGGAATGTTCTTAAAAATGCTAATGGATTATTACCAGACACAGGACATCACTTCAAGCATTGTGTTTATCTTCTACACAGTTACTAGGGGTTAAGAGCAACTCAGTTAACTAACCATCATGTTGATTTCTGTTTTAAAAGTAGTTTGTATTTATATATTTAGTACATTTATATGGCTCTCCAACACAAAGGACATGTCTCTCACTGCATATAAAACCATTAAAATATAAACAAAAACTAGACATACCATTCAGGGGTGGGTTGCTGCTGGCATTACTACTGGTTCGGTGCGCGTGCAATTTTGCACATGCATGTATGTAGTTGCGCAGAACAGGTCTGCGCATGCACAGAACATTAATAAATGGAAATATATGTACCGCACCGATGGGGGAACTGGTTCGGAGGCATGCAGGCCTGGGTCGCTGCCAGTTCCAGCAACCCAGGCCGGCAAATCACTACTGATTCGATTGAACTGGTCCGAATCAGTAGGAACCCATCTCTGATACTATTGAAGCAAACTAAAATGACTAAAGAGCAATCAGGACTAAAATACAACTCACTAACAGAGAACTCCACTCATCCTGGTTCACCCGTCCAGGGAAATAGCCAGGTACCTAACTGCCTTTCTAAAGGCTTGCAAGGTCAAGCCAACCATACATTGAAAAGGTTAGGAGCATGTTTCTTGGGTCTCATGGTAATGCTTCAGAAAAAAAGACTTTGGAGTATGACTTCTCTGTTGGAGCGTGTGGAATGGGATGGTACTCTTGGTACCACAAGTACCCCTGTCCTATCATAGGTGATAACCAGCTTCTTGAATTGTATTTGAAAATCTACAGGAAGTCAGTGCAGATCCAGAATACAGGTGTCACCTGGGCATAACAAGGAAATTCCATAACTACCTGCTCTGCTGCATTCTGAAATAACTGAAGCTTCCAGATGATTTTCAAGCCCTGTTGAACAGTGTCTTGCAATAATCCCATTGTGAAGTGGCTAAAGGAGTAGTAATCATGAATAAGGCTGCCCAATCCAAAAATAGGCGCACATGGTTCACAGGATGAAGTTGTGTAAAGTTTCCCTTCATAATTACAGGAACTATGAATCCAGGAAGATCCACATACTGTGTGCTGAATCTGAGCGGCAGAGTGCAATTCTGATGAAATTACTCCAATTCCAGGACCCAAGAGGCACAAAACTCACAGCTGATCTTGATAGGATTTTGCTGAAGCCTTAGTGGTATGCTTACCTGGGGTTAATATCATATATTATTTAGATACAGAAACCAATAATGCTGGGGAAGCGAAAATAATAGCCACTAATGGCATCACAACTATTTTGTGACTTTGGAAGTTACTCTAATTTGCTAAGTAAAGATCTGGAAGTATAATTCTCCAAAATAGAATTCTCTGAACTAAGATCATATCTGAATTTTATACATAGATATTTTCTATTGGGTACTGGCTTCAACCAGTAGAGACCCTGCTTAAAGTTCAGTTAACATTCCCCATTAGTTCTGAATTAGGAATTATGTTTCAATGGCATTTAATTAACATCATAACAAACCAGGATCACATATTGGTTTATTAATGTTAAAACCTTAATTAAAAATTAATGGAAACTATTTAGTTGTAAATGAAAGTATGTATGTGGCCAATTTGTATACATTGTATTTTGGCTATACATACTTATTGGGTAAAAGGCTATTGCTTGACAACATAATGGCAATTCCCATCCTCCTAAAGTTTATCCAACATTCCCAAGTTTTGCTAATTCTGTACATTAGAAGGTTCCCTGTGACTTCACACACTTCCTTTCCCCTACATCCTGGCCAGGAGGGGAATTTGAGATTGTCCTCGATTTCCCAATCTGGACTGATTAGTTCAGGGAATGAGCTTTTGTCTCAGTCATCTAAAAGGCTTTTTCTGATGACACTCTTCTGTGTAACAGTGTTGCTGATACTAGACGTTTCATAACTGCCCTCAAGGTGGCGCTTCATTTTAAAAAATATTTAAATAGGGAGGAAGAGGTTGGTTTCTCTCATGTAATGTTGCACAATATGAAAAACATTATTCAACATGTAACTTAGGCATAGTAAAGTAATCAGACAACTCTACATTTTTTATACCTTTGGGGAGGTGGGCACTGTTTTTATTTCAGTGGTTGCAAATTTTACAATCAAGAGTTATTTCATTCTCTGCTTCCAGCTGGAACTGAGGCATTTCTGCCAAAAATATAAACACAACCATGAGATAAATTTTCCTGTACAAGAATGTAAAGTAAATTCATATCAATGGAATTTATTCAATAAAAGCATTGCCTGGAAGAAGAAGAAAAAACCCTGTTTTCAAGTGCATCTGACATCATCTGTTAAAGTGCAATATTAAACATTCTAATAAATAGTTTTAAACATAATCATCACCTATAAATGCTAATAATTTCTTCAAGAGCTTGCCTTGCCCTGTAGCAGATAATGGGATCACTATAGTTAAAATAAAGGTGAAAGCATAAACTGGTACCAGAACAGCAAGAGTTTTAAAAGGCGTGATGACAGCTGTGGAATGAGTACGACATTTGAATTCTGCTTCAGGCAGGCAAATATTTTTGAAACTGCATTTTGTTTTAATGTAGAAGAGGAAGGAAATGGTGACAGCATTCTCCTTAAAAGCTACCCCATTCTGGCATCTTTCACATTATTGCAAAGTTGAAAATAGACCCCTAACCACATTGATCTGGTGTCCCTCTATCCACTAATTATCCTCTGTGTAATTCCTGTGCTACTGTACTATCTGCCATTCAAGCTTGCCATGGTAAAGAGAGAGAAAAATTTTCAAATACCAAGTGCAGGAAGCTAAACCAGTCCTTTCTGCTTCTATTGGGAAAGTAATAATCCCTGGTCATAGCACAGCAAATCTCTCCAAAGAGAAATGGCACAAGGAGAGAATTGGTACTTTTATATTTTTCTTGTCACAAGCCACTGGCAGTTGACAGCAAAGGAGCAACAGTTGGTAGGAGTCCTCCCAAAAGATCTTGCTGAGGGAGCTCTCAGCTCTCTAAGCCTAGAGAGGACCTAAAGCCAAAGTCTTTGGTTTTCTTCTAAGGAAATAGTTTTGAATGGGGTAGTTACCTTTCCCCTTTGAATTTTCTGCTTGAAGCAAAATTCCATTCTAGGAAAGGAAACCTGATTCATTTATCCTTAACTACTAACACTGCCAATTCTTTAAAAGTACAGTATTGCTTTAAGATGACTAACCTACACAAACATTTTCTAAATGGGGTTGGGGGGATAAACCCAGATGTCAAAAACTTTCACCTCTACAAATTTCATCATCTTGGCAATTCCTTCAAACTTAATTTCAAAATTTTGTTTAAAACACAAGGCTGCAATACTGTCTCCCATGGGCCCACAATATAATTGGATTCTCCTCATTGAGGTTAACGGAATATCCAGTTGGATTCCAGGTGCCATCTTTGAGACAATTATTGATAGAAGAATCTTAAGCTATCTCCCTCCCTAGTTCACTATATCTCCCAAAAATGTAAATCACACTGAAATAAGTAGGATGGAAATACTTATTTTTACAAACAAACCCAAGACACAAGTGTCAGTAGCCAATTGGCTATGCTAATGCTTTAATTATCATTGGCACTTCTGTGCCCAAAAATGCTTGAAACAATTTTGGATAAGAACATATTGACTGCATTTATTTACCCCATTAAGCAGTAATTTTGGCTTAATAAACACACTGCACAATAAAATTGTATACAATACAGTATAGTACAATGCAATAAATAATATCTGATGTCAAAGAAACCATATGATGGTTTAATATAATAACCTGATCTGGTTCACACAACATATTAAGTCAATAACTGTTTCTCAAACCAGTTTATTCTAGTTGTTAAGGCACCAGGCTAGAAAGTGGGAGTTCAAGTCCTGCCTTAGCCATGAAAGTCAGCTGAATGACCTTGTGCAGTCATTCTCTTTCAGCCTAACCCACCTCACAGGGCTGTTGCTTTTGGAGAAAATAGGAGGAGGAAGGTGTGTTCGATAAAGAGGAGGAAAGTGTATTTGGTATGTTCACTGAATTATTTATAAAAATAATGAAGGTGAGATATAAATAAATAAAAATCACCTAACCCTATTTTAACTAGGCTAGCGAGCTACAGGTAGTTCTCAACTTACAACAATTTATTTAGCCACTATTCAAAGTTACAACAGTACTGAAAAACATGACCAACAACTGGTCTGAACACTTCCAAATGTTGCAGCATTCCCACAGTCATGTGATCAAAATTTGAGTGCTTGGCAATCAGCATGTATATATCCCAGTTATAGCATTCTATGGTCATATGATGACCATTTGCAATCTTTCCAGCAAGCAAAGTCAGTAGGGAAAGACAGATTCCTTTAACTATTTTGTGATTCACTTAACAACTTTAATGATTTTCTTAACAACTGTGGCAAAAAAGGTCATTTTAAAAAAGCGACTCGCTTAACAAGCACCTTGCTTAGCAATGCAAATTCTGTTCCCTATTGTAGTCATAAATTGCTGACTATCTGTATATGTCCCCAATCACTGAGAACGGAAAAGAAACAGGGTTAGGTTTTTTTTTTAATTAAAGGGGTTCATTATTTGTTAAATCATAAACATTCAAATATGTTTTAATATGTAGGCTGACATACAGTCAAAATCTAGCCTAAAGCTTCCCATACATATTGGACACTATATACAATATGAAGTGGTATAGTAGGAACACCTTAGACAAATATACAGAAAAAAATAAAGACTTGCTGTCCTGCAAACCATGATTAGCTTTAATCCACCAGACATTTTTGAAGAAGAACCTTCATCAGTTGGAATCAGTCTATGTTGCCTGCTAAAATGATCCAATGCTGGCTGAGGATATTATCCTGTTTTATTACATTTTAATCTATTCTAGAAAAAAAAATTCTCTGGGAAGATTATAAAGGTATATAGCCATCTATTACAAGAATACTACAGGAGAGAGAAAAAACACCATTAATCTCTGTCCAGCTTAATTGATACTTTTGCAGGTCCTTCCAGTCAAGAAGGCACATTGGATGGATCAAAACCATTTTGAGACATTCTGGAGACGAAGTCTACACATTTTAAGAATTGCCAAGATTGAGGAACCTGAGTATAAGCAACATTAAAGATTCAGTCTCTAAATAGAATGTCTGAATATGACCATCATGATAGCAGAAGAAACCAAGATCAATTTAAAGATTTTGTAAGATTAAAAATTGAACAGGAAGCTAATACATTAGAAAGCAAATGAGCAGACCTACCACTGTTTACAAGAATGTCTCTTTGCCCAAATAGGCATTCTCGGGAAAGAAAACAATAAATGATAGCAATCCTTTAAAAACATTGGCGAACTTTTATAAAAACTTTTATAAAAGATTGAACTGAAAAACACATTTAAAACTAAGGTTTATGATATTCATATTCACGGCCATTGCAGCCATCCCCGTGGTCATGTCATCAGAATTCAGATACTTGGCAACTGAGTGATATTTATGAAGGTTGCAGTGTCCTGGGGTCATGTGATCACCTTTTGCGACCTTCTGACAAGCAAAGTCAATGGGGAAGCCAGGTTCACCTAACAATCATATTACAAACTATACAACTGCAGTGATTCATTTGACAACGGGCAAGAAAGATAATAAAATAGGGCAAAATTCACTTAACTTTACAACAGAAATTTTGGGCTCAATTGTGATTGTAATTTGAGGACTACCTGTGCTTTCAGTCCAACTCTTTATCAGACAGTAAACTAAGTTTGGAAAAGTAATAAAGATTATGTGTGAATCTGCAGAGAATCATGGAGTTGAAAAGAATATTGGAGGTCTAGTCCAAACCTTTGTTCAATGCAGAATTCACCAGAGCACCTCTGACACATAAATATCTGGTCTCTGAACATCTTCAAAGGAGAAAACCTCACTTCAGGTAGCAGCCTGCTCTATTGCCTCACAATTTGTATATTCAGGAAGTTCTTCCTGTTTTCTAGCCTGAATATACTTCCTTGTAGCTTTAATTCACTATTTCTTATTCTGTTCTCTGAAGCAACAGAATTAATCCAATTCTTCTTCTGTTGGTAGTTCTTGATTTATGATCATAATGGAGCCTACCAGTAATGTTTTTTTCTTACCTTCGCTACCGATTTGGAACTGGGAGTGTGCAAGCATGGGCGCTTCGCTCATGTGCGGAGCTTCTGTACATGCGCAGAGCATCCGTGATGACATCTGGGTGGGTAGGTGGAGCCTCCCGCGGCTACTGGTTCACCTGAACTGGGGCAAACTGGCAGAATACCACCTCTGGAGCCTACCCATTAACAGTCGTAAATCATAATGGTTATGCAGCAGGTCATACTGTATCCAACACAATTTTACAACCTTTACAAAAGTTGTCAATCAGTGCTATGGGCTTTAAGTGAATTAATTCACTATGTGGCATTTTTGCTAAAAAATTAAAGTAAACATTTGGTTTTTGGCAAAAATGATAAAACTTGCATTCACATGCCTGTAGGACTCACCATATTACATTGTCATCATGTGAAGTATCACGGCGTTTTTTTCCCCTTTGCGGAGCTGGGGTGGGTGTGGCCTGCATGTGATGCATCCAGCCTATGGGCCACCAGTTTGATACCCCTGCTATAGACGGTCACAAATTTGGGCTGGTTGCCAAGCATCTGAAATATGGTCATGTGATCATGGGGGAGGACAGCTTTCAGAACTTTGGAATAGCTTGTAAGTATCTTTTGGGGGGGCCTTTGTGACTGATAGCTGAGCAACTGATTGTAAATTAAGGACCACTTATATATGCCAACTCTTCAGATATTTGTAAACTATTCTCTGACCTCCCCACAAATCATCTCTTTTGTGGACCAAACACAACCAGTTCCTTTAGCTCAGGGGTATCCAAACTTGGGAACTTTAAGACTTGTGGACTTCAACTCCCAGAATTACCCAGCCAGCATGGGAAATTCTGGGAGTTGAAGTCCACAAGTCTTAAAGTTCCCAAGTTTGGACACCCCTGCTTTAGCTATTCCGGATGGGATTTAAACACCTGACTCGTCACAAATCTAATAGCCTTTCTTTGAACTGGCTGAATTTATCCATCTTTTTTTAAAAAACTGATACCCAGAACATTGTATTCCAAATGAAGTCTGATTAGGGCCCAGTAGAATGAAACAATTAATTCTCATGATATGGACTCAATGCTATACCATGGTAACATTTAACATTTTAAGTAACTGTAACAAGTCTAGATGCTCTTATCAACCCTGGGTTGATCAGACACCAGATCTGTTTCAGATGAATCAAGTTTCCCCATCTTACTCAGGCCTTTTATTTGTACTAGGCAGATTCAGAATCTCATTTCTTCCTGTTAAATTTCATTTTAAGTCACTGCTCGAGCCTGACTAGATCTAGATTTTGCCATACATTGGGTAGGGCTATTAAGATTAATGAGTTTTTTGTTTGCCAAGCCCTATTCCCATAAGAGTGCTGTAATTCTGGAACCAATCCATGGCTCTAGAGTAAATAAATAATGGAAGGTGTAAAGGAATATATGAGGAAAGATGGGTCCAAGATATGAGAAATAAAATGGCTCTGGAAGGTTGGGGAAATACATGATCTTGCAGTTACAACCTCTCTTTAAATTAAATCAAGGGAGAAAACTTTTTTTAAAAAATAGAGTAGCATTTTGTTACTATGTTTATTTTCCATTAAATAATACTTTATCTTCAAACATGAAGTTTAAATTCCTTATTGGGGTTTTTTTTGGGGGGGAAGACAAAGTCTTCAATAATTCCAATAAAGTTTTAAAAGATCACAGAAGGTTGTTCCAATGTTGGAGCCAGCTGTGAATTCTTTAAAACTTTAATGAAACAATCCCAGAATTACCTGGGAAACCATTTCACTCCTGGGAAATAGGCTCCTGTTGCAGATCCTCATCTCCCACCTTGTGACCCTGATCAAGGACATTCGGTGGATTTTGAATTTACCGTAATTAGTGCATAAACAAAAAAAATGTAAGAGTCATAGCCTAACACCACTCCTCTCAATTAGCCTCCAGTGCCCCTCCCTCTTTTTCACCGTCCGGAGGAAGTTCCTGAATATTCTCTCTATAAATACCCCCAATGGAGAACAGTTTGATTCACAGCAACTCAGGCACCAGCTCGCCAGTGACCTCCCGCATCACAAGCACGTCGTTTTCGAAGTAAAGGGCGGAGAAAGTGGGCGAGACCAAAGCTTCTTCTGCAGAAGGATGAGTTCGGCACGGAGTAAGTAGCACTCGGGGCAGGTCCTTCCTCGTCGCGGCCGGGCGGGGCTGGAGACGAGAGGGTAAGTTTCCTCGTGGTGGCACCTTGCTCGGGCGAAGGTAGCTTTTTTTGGCGTCTCTCGGGGGCGAGCGCTCTCCGGAGCGCTTTTCCGCCGCCTTTGGGACTATTGCCCACCTTTGCGGCTGAGGGAAGGAAGAAGTACGAGTCCCGGCTTATCTTCTCGACCGCTCGCTGCTCCTTAGCACTGCCTTCAGGAATGTTTAACAAGCTTTGAAGTGGCCAGATTGCAGATCCGGGTTTGATTGTAGGAGAATAAATCTCTTAACCGGTTAAATTGTTTTATTTTCAGAGGTCAGGACTGGCCTTTGTGCGTGTGCCTCGAAGTTCTCCCAAAAGTTCAGAGAAGGAAAGACGCGGCTTCGTTTTCCAGCCTACTGACATTTTCACCTTTTTCAAAAGAGATGGGCAACCGGGTTTCGAAAAACCCGCCGTAGCTCTTGCGGGGACTCGCGTCAAGCGAAGCCAAAGATTGCCACGTGATAAAGACGCCCCCGACTTGGAAAGGTTGGGGAAACGAAAGGGCAGGCTCGTATTTTAGTCTGAGTCTCACTGAATTTGCTGCACGTGCTAGAAGAATGATAGACTAATTCTGACGGAATCTGTCTTCCACCCACTTGCGCTCGTAGTTTCGTCTTGGCTCGAGCTATGAGGAGTTGAGCGGCGTCGCTTCAGATTGGAGCTGTGAAGCTCCAGCTCTACTTTTCCTTGTTTTAACAGAAAAGCGGCAGAGAGAAACGTAGTAAGTGAAGACTGTGGGCTGGAGCTGATAAAATGATAATTGATCATATTATAACTATCTAATGGTTTCAATATTTTAGATATTAGTTATCAGCTAGATATTTTAGTGCAGTTCATAGAAGTAGTCCAGTTTGTTTTTTAAACGACCAGTCTTTCCTGACCATTGTATATTCTTTTATTTTCCCAGGTGGTCTTCTTCTTGTCAGTATTGCACTTTCTTGGTTAATGTGCTTAGCTGCACCTCATGCAGAATTTTCTGGAGATCCTGGTTTACATCAGTTTGTTTCGAAAAATAAGGAGTTTGCCATCCGGATAAAGGCTGATCTCCTTGCATTGAATGGGCTTGTGGTAAGTATATGCTGGGTAAAGAGATTTACAAAGAGATACATATAGTTTGTCAAACAAGTTTCACGAAGTTATTTTAAAGGAGTTGGAGCTATGTTACTAGCATTTATGAATTGGCTTTTGAATCAATATGTATTAAATTGCTGTATACCAAGTTTCTTTCCCACAAAAAGTAAAGAATCTGTAGTGGGAGAGGGAAACAAGTAATCTATATATAGATTCTTTAGGATATTTTGATGAAAATATTTGCCAGTTATATTGGGTAAATTCTCTATTGCAATGATGCAAATAAAGTAGATATAAATCTTGGTAGTTTTAGTTTTTTCTTCCAATATTGTTTTAACGATATTTTTAACCTGGAGGTTTGCATTTGGGACTAGATTTCCAAGCCAGTATGATTATTGACTATGAAAGCCTAGACATTTATGAATTTGAGATGTAATGTAGCTAGATGAAATCCCATTTTTAAATTAATCTAAAATTTATAAACTCCCTATTATATTGAAATGATACAGTAGAATCTCAGACTAATGGAAAATGTTGAATAGAGTCCCCTTGGGGAGAGGGGGCGGTTTATAAATCGAATAAATGAAATGAAATGAAATGAATAGTGGAAGGGGAACAAAGTTGCCAGATTAAATGTATTGAAGTAATAAACTTGAAGTCTTTTGATTTTCTTCCACTGAAATGTTACTTCATAGAATCCCAAAGCTAAAAAGACCCTTTAAATCACTACTTAAATCAATGCATAACTTTAAATAACAAGGGAGGATTTGGAGAAGAATCTGAGTAATATAAAAAACTTATATGTGATAAGGTAGCACAAATGTGGCTTTAAATCATTATTACTTTTGATGGTGTGCTTTCAGTCTACACTTAGATGTACTAGTGTACTGCTTCACTACTGATACCTTCTGTAGAAGTTCTTCTTGCATTCTTGAACAAAGGAATTAAAATATTAATCAGTAGACCAGTTAGGATACCTGGTTATAACTATGACCATGCTACAGTAGAGTTTGCAGTTGACATCTGTTAGTTAGTAGAAGATGCTTCATGTTATAAAACCACATGGGCCTCCAATGCAATTGTTGAATTTGGTCAACAACCTACCAAATCCACCCAAACCCTTGTGTGAGTGGAAAACTAGTAATCTTGCACATGTTGATTTTCAACTTTTAGCACCTGTAATGAAGAAAACCAGCAGTTAAAGTCCAGCAAACTACTGCAGATCATAGAGTTTAAATTTAGGAGTATGGAAAACTTGGCATGAAGAGTGTTACTTAGAGATACCATGATGCCCATTGTGCCAAAATACCTGCTCCTACCATAGTGACATGATTGAGAAAAGTGATAGATTAAAGTAATTAGAGCATAATATATACAGAAAACCAAATTCATAGTTGGCTGAAATTTTCACATAAACTACTTGGAACATCATTCAGATATGGGTTCCTTTTCTAGTACTTCCCATAAATTACAGCTCAGTCTTCCAAAGAGTCTTAATCTTATGCATTTCCTAGCATAAAATTATCTACTAAAATTAATATTTCTGTCTGGTGCTTCTGGAATACATGTAAATATTGTGCCAATTCAGAATGTCAAAACTCAAAGGAGAAAATTGTTTGCAAACAAGCCAGCAAAGTTTGGCATTCTTGATGCCTTCTTCTTTGGGTGTTGGGAGAGAATATTTTGATTGAATCTGTCAAACAAATAAATATATTATAATTAAGATTTACTAAATACAAAGGGAGAAAATCCAACAGAATGGAATTACCTGCTTGATGCTCCTTTGCAATTCTTTCAAATAGTTTTGTAGTTTGGATTGTGTGGATAGTGAGTCATATAAGAGTAGCTTATGGTGAACAAGACTCTAAATTCAGAGGTAAAATTCAATATTTATTTTAAGAATAATATCCTCATTGTAAATTGTGCCAAGTTATACTCAGTTTTAATGGGTTGAATCAAGGTTTCACTGTACTATACTTAAGGGGAGCCTCAATGATAATTTCTCCACTAACTTCTGGTGTCTTCATAAAATCACTCAGATGTTATTGAAGTGATATTAAAGTTTTCATTACTGTTGTTTTGGTCCAGCAATGGCTGGATAACTCCAAAGGTGCTGTAAGCTATTAATGAAGAAATTACCTTAGTCACAGCTAACTTTAAGTTTGATTGGTTTTCACTATTTAGCTCTGTGTGGCTGATATGCATTCAACTCCCTATTTTTAGTAGAGCCTAATTTGTTAATTATGAGAAAGATGAAAAGATTTGTTAATTATGAGGAAGATGAAAACAACAGTCAAAATCTCTTAACTGCTGGAAGTCATGTCCAACTGTACTCATTAGCTGCTGAGATTTCCATAGACATTACTCATGTACTTTGAAGCATTCTGCTTAAAGATTTAGAAACTTGGTGGGAAATTTTAAATAGTGAGTCTCAAGATAAGTATTTGCTGTGTCAGAATGCAGCATTATTCAGCCCTTTTCCATACTGCTATTTGCATATCAGCCACACAGAACTAAATAGTGAAAACCAATCAAACTGAGTGCAATTTGGCACAATTTACAATGAGGACAGGATTTAGGACTATTAAAATATTTATATTCATATAAATAAGTTAATATGCATTTTAATAAGTTCATGTCAGTATTAAACCTTACTCAGATTCTCTGAGCTTTGTTGGATTTTGAAGTATAGTAAAAATAGGATGTGGGAAGGGGAAGGATTTTGTAAAATAGTGCTTTTAGGGAACAAGGATATAAAAGCACTCACATATGTTTGCTCTTTTTATGGAATTCCAGAAATATCTCTTCAGACAATCTTTTCTTTTTTTCCCCCTCCAGCGTAAAGCATTCAGCTTTGGCAGCAACAGAGAACTGATAACGATAGAGAAACTCTTGGGCATTCAACAAGTTAATATCTCTCATTGCCAGCAGGATCCCTGTGACATGGTAAGTAGCAACACCCATCTCATTGTAATTTAAAAAGCATTTTCCCTCTCAATGGAAGAAGTACTAGGGTAGCAGCACATAATTTTGTAAGAAATCATGGCAATATTTGGGATTTTAAGAACATCTGTGTGTGTTCTTACAAACAGCCTATGTGCTGTTTGTAAAATGGCTGCCTAGACTCAGCAAATTTAAGATGTATGGACTTCACCTCCCAGAATTCCCCAGCCTACATGACTGGCTAAGTATCCTTCCTTATAAGTAAGCTGATAAGAATGTTTTTTTTATTACCTTTCTAGGTTTGGGGGATCCTTTTTTACCCAGATTGGCTCTTTCTAGCTGGTGATAGTTTTGTCTAAGAAGACAGAGCATTTGATTCCAGCCACCAACTATTTCCTAAAAATGGTTTTGGAAACTATTTGGTTTTCAGAGGTGTACGTGTAAGCAAACTACTTTGCTTTATTATATTGCCACCTCTTTTTTTTCTCTTTTGGCTGAAGGAAAATAAACGTCTTTAAAATTAGAATGAGGTAAGGGAGGACCTGTGCTAGTGCTCAGGGGGACCTTTTCCTATTTTAACATTAACACTTTACATATGTACAAAGATACTCTCTGAGACTGTATTATCCATAATCAGATATTATAAAGGAAACAAAGCAGAAATAAAGCAATATTGATTTTTAAGCCAGTAATGGGACTCACTCCTGCAAATGCCCACCTACTTTGTCTGTGCATAAACTCTCTTGTTGACTCTATCTCATGTTTTTTATACATTCCCCATAACAATAATATGCACCCTTTGTTGTAGTTCCATGTAATATCAGTAATCATCTAAATCAGTAGCTTGATTTCACTGGAGCTGAAATAATTGCATTGTCATTGGCCCATCTTTTTTCTAATCTTAATCTTTTTAATGGGCCCCCCACTGACAATACACATGCATTAAGTGTAATATTTGACAACTTTCTTATAAAGTGCGTAAGTATACTTAACGACTTGATGGGTGCCTACTTTAAATTTGGCCATTAGTTCTACTGGTATCAAATTCATTTTGGGAATAATGGTTATTCCTTAAAAAGGTGAACACTCAAACCCTAAACAGTAATGAAATAAGAGATCAACACACTTATTCTAATATTAACTTGCTTCTGCCATGCTCATGTCCTGGTTCTAAAAATGTGCTCTGGATTTGAGTCTAGATGGATTTTATTTTTTTTAAATCAGACTGTAGTTTCAGAGTGTTCATATTTTACATATCTACCCAATATAATAATTTTGGGCTAGCCAACATCTTCCAGAGAAGAATATTACAAAATAGATAAATATCACTGATAACAACATTATGAGAAAATTCCCCTGTCTGTTTTCCCAGTAAACATTTATTAAGAGCTATACATTCAAGTGTAGTGCATCTACATCTATTTTATTGTTTAATTAAAATGTATGTTTATTCAAAACACATTTTTCTGGCTACCACTTTTTGTAACTTTGTCAATTTTTCCACTATTAATCTATTAATTCCTAGTATATACTGGCTCGTCATTGCTTAAAATGGTAGAGAAATGGAGTCACTCTCTATGCTTTAGTTTATCCTTCATTGCTTAATTTAAAAACAGTAGAAACTGTCCATATTTATCCATATTAAGCCAATTCTAACATTGCATCCTACAGAAGGTCACTGTTTCCTTACCTTGTAATTAATATAGCTTTTAATTGTGGCACAGCAGAATCGGGTTTGTTTTCAAGTTATGTATACATTTTATTGTGGAAATCACTTTTTCCATAATTTCAATAACCTTGTCTACTTTCTGGAGAACAGAGCTTGACTTGTCTCTCAACGCAGAAGTTGTATAATACCACTGAAATCAAAGAAATATGTTATTGAAATTTGTGTAAGAAATGCATAATAATTTTTGTAATAATTTCCTATAACATTTATATCATGTAGGAAAGCTGCTTCAATCAGATACAGGCAGGCCTCCAAACCTACTCCGGCTATCTCTCATATATTCATCAAATCTTAACAACTTACGCTGACCAAGTACTTAATATTCAACTGGATATTTCCAACTTGTCCCACAACATTCAACAACAGGTGAGGAGTTGCATAAATATTCTTTAAGTCGGGAAAGGATCAAAGCCAGGTAGTGAGGGGAAACCACCCAGTTCTAAGGAGAATATAAGAAATGTTTAGTATACGTATGAATGTGTGAATCTGCTATAATAATTTAGCAGGTCACCTACCTGGACATTAGCAATGTTCTCTTGGGGAATGTTAATGAACTATGAAGGTAAGTTTCTAAAAACTGCAGATATGGAGAGTACTTTAGATTCCGTTTCCAAAGGATACATGGGGCATGAATATAGCATCTGTTGCAACACTCGAGGGCTGTATCTTTTTCTGGGATCACACAATAGGTGTGAAAGGGGAAAGCCATTGGGATTTTCCTGCTATTGAACACAGGGGTTATTTTCATATTCCAGAGCACTTTTTTTAGTATCAGATCCAAAGTACTCTATGGCTTTGGTATTTGCAAGATGCACACTACTCAGTCCTCATAGAGAAGCCATGTCCTTGTGGGTGGATGCTTTATATGGGATCTAAGAAGCAGACTGCTTCGGCACTCAAATACACCCCAAAGTGCTGTGCTTGCAGGAAGATTCTTTTAATTACTCCCCCACTTCATCTTCGGGAATAACCTCTGTTGCTATTACTTATTGAACAGTTGTATATCCTGAAGCTTTGCCTTTGTCATTTTGGAAGTGTAAATTTCAAAGTAATAAATACTTAGGCATTTGTTCTTCACATTTTGAATAATCCTAGGGCCTGGTTTTTGCACACTTTTGTACTGTACTGAACTTTATTTTATATGATATGAGCATTTTTCCTGTTCATGCATTAATTCTAACATAGACAAACTGCTGCACCCTGTGAGCTGAGGCAATCCTTCAAGCATGCCTTATAAAATTGTTGCTGCAACTATGGTGGGACAGAGAGTAGGATGCATGAGGAAGTGAACATATCTGAGTGCATTATTTTGCTTATACTAGCTCAGATATGTACTTATGAGCAAATCCCTTGACCCACTGCTCCTTGTGGAGCAAAACGTTTTCTCTCTGCTTTTCTGAAGGCTGGGACCATGTTTTTCCCTACTGGGTTACATCCCATTGTTCCTTGCCATGACAAACACACAGCTTATTTATTAAAATAAGGTGATTGAAGAGCACTTGGGGATTTGATAGTGACAGCATTGGCTGCAATAGGATTGATCCAAGAGTAACATGCAAGGCTGATTTGGATACTGTTGGACTTAATATGCAAATGTTATTAATCTGAGATTCCTCAATTTCTTTAATCTTTGTTTTAGATGGAAGAAAGTAGTCTGACCAGTGTTGTCTATCCACCAGCAGAAAATGAGCCTAAATTTGTGGAAGTTCAAAGAGAAATTGGAAGCTACCTGGTTCTCTGCAAACTCCAGATATTTATGGATATGATTTTCCGGGCCCTGAGGCACTGTAGTACATAAAGGGAATCTATGGAGAATTCTCACTAAAGGCTTGGAAGCTGAAATAGTTCTGTGAAAAAAAGGAAGTCCTAAGACTTGCTTTTGCCTGACAGGAATGCTTTGACGGGTAGAATTCCAGCTTCTCTGTCTTTGTTTTTAATTTATTTTTAATTTTTATACACTATTTTAATACACTGAAAATAGGAGACAATAAAGTAAACCAGATAAATTTAGCTCTAAGAGAAATAAAAATATTAGCTGACTTTGTACAACATGTTAGATTAGACTAAAGCGGAGCTGGGTTGCTTAAGATTCAGCATGTTGTGAAAAGGAAGCCATTGTCTTATATCGTGAACATTCCATTCTCTTAAGCCATTGTTTCTCAACTTCAGAAATTCTGGCTTTGAGGAAAGTTGAAGTCTTAAGAATTTCTAAAGCTGAGAAACACTGGGTTAAGTTGTAATTTGTTTTAAAACTGACTTTAAATTTTTATAGATCAGCATTCACTTCAAATGATTATTGGTATGGTATTGAAAGAAGAGCATCTCACATGTACAGTACGTGGAAATGGGGAAATTTGCCTTCATAATCTTTCAGAGATCTTTTACCATTTGAGAGGTTACTGCAGTTAAAACGTCAGTTGTTTAAGACTGATAATAATTAACTTGTAAGAAAATTTGATATATTTTTTTCAAATATCAAATATTTTGCAATGAAATGTATTCTTATGATGGCAAGTTCCCAGTTCACCCAGGCTCTTCTTTCCCTGTGGAAATATCACTGTGATCGGTTTTTAATAGTTTGTTATGATTTTAATTTATTAGCATATTTAATATTTATAGTGTTGGTATTGTTGAATCTTGAATTTGGACTTTAGTACTAGATATTTATTTATTATTTATACCAATGCTGTCAGATGAACGTAGAACAGTTGTTTAGATTTCAGCCATTCTTGAGTGCACAGTTCACAGGGCTATAGCCATGTGCGGCATTTATGTTGAGGTACATACAACATTAAACTACTGTTTAATATTTAAACATAAGAGTACTAGCTGGTGGTACCTAGACAAAACTACAGGATGAAACATAAAAGTTTGCAATTCCTGTCTTTACTAGTATTTGGGGCATACAGTAGAGTCTGTGTCCTTGCCATTTTTTACCGAGGCGAAATAGACTGCAGGCAAGCAGGGTCTCTTTTTTTTAGAAGAGGTTCAGTTCATAACTTCCATCATCCCCTATCATTTGCCACACTGTTGTGCAGAAAATAATAGTAGTGTAAAAAGGTCAACAACTCCCAGACTGCTTAACCTTGCTTTATGTACACTAATACTGGTCCAAACTAAATTCCTGATTTAAGCAAACTAATAAACAGCACTCCCTCTGCCATTGTGTCAGACTATTTACCAGACAGTTTCTGATATCACCAAGCCACCTATGTTATGTCAACAGGTACCATCACTATTGTTTTAAGAGTCTAGTGATAGAGGCAGACCAACCCATTTTAACAAGGTCAAGTGGTTAAGTTGATAGCATTTCAAGCTTTAAAAATTCATAAGTATAAAGTGTGTGTTCATTTGCTGTAGAATTCTATGTAGAGGTATTATTTAATAATTATCTATGGATCTTATTTATGTTGCAGTTGGATTAAGTTATCATTTAAATGATTTGAACACAAAGGTAAACAGCCATTAGAGTTGCACTCAGTTCCTATTTACTTGAATACTATGTTTCTTTGTTTAAATGCAGTCCTTTGCCAAAATCGATGCTGATTTCTATGGAATCCCATTGGGTTCAAAATAGCTATTCATTTTGGGAGAACGTTATAGTAAATTTGTGTGTGTGTTTACACATTTCGTTTACACATAATTCTTGTCATTCAATTTCTCCAGCTGCTAGTGTCTACTATAACTGAATGAATTTGAAATGATATTGCTTGAACATTGTACAGTGTCAGTATCTTGAATCTTGTTCAAAGGAGCAATTTTATCAACACCTTTGACAACTTTCATTTTCTAAATGCTGTTTTATTTTTGTGTTTAATTGTTGTATAGCCATCACATTCCATTTGAGGTAAAATGTCAGTATTCCTAACTGTCAGTTCTTTGAAGAGGTGAGAAATAAATTGTAAATGGTTAATCTAAGCTGTAACTACTTGTATGACCATGACACTAAGTATAATGTTACATTTTTATCTGTTTTGAATAAATTTTATATCATAGCAATGTCTAGTGCATTATTCTTATTTTTCTAAGCTTTTTTTGAAAATGAAATTGAATGAGGAACATATAAAGCTACAATTGTAATTTTCAAAAAGATGATTAATGTAATGGCTCCTGACTCCTGACCTTTGGAATACCCTGCACCCTTCTGGATGAGATGAAATTCAATGGTGAAAAGAGTAAGGTTCTACATTTAGGCAACAAAAATGGAATGCACAGGTACAGTATAGGTGGTACCTTGCTCAGTAGTAGTAACTGTGAAAGGGATCTTGGAGTCCTAGTGGACAACCATTTAAATATGAGCCAGCAGTGTGCAGCAGCTGCCAAAAAAGCCAACACAGTCCTAGGCTGCATCAACAGAGGGATAGAATCAAGATCACGTGAAGTGTTGATGCCGCTTTATAATGCCTTGGTGAGGCCACACTTGGAATACTGCATTCAGTTCTGGTCGCCACGATGTAGAAAAGATGTGGAGACTCTAGAAAGAGTGCAGAGAAGAGCAACAAAGATGATTAGGGGACTGGAAACTAAAACATATGAAGAACGGTTGCAGGAACTGGGTATGTTTAGCTTAAGAGAAAGAAGGACTAGGGGAGACATGATAGCAGTGTTCCAATATCTCAGGGGTTGCCACAAAGAAGAGGAAGTCAAACTATTCTCCAAGGCACCTGAGGGTAGAACAAGAAGCAATGGGTGGAAACTAATCAAGGAAAGAAGCAACTTAGAACTGAGGAGAAATTTCCTGACAGAACAATTAATCAGTGGAACAGCTTGCCTCCAGAAGTTGTGAATGCCCCAACACTGGAAGTCTTTAAGAAGATGTTGGATAGCCATTTGCCTGAAACGGTATAGGGTTTCCTGCCTAGGCAGGGGGTTGGACTAGAAGGCCTCCAAGGTCCCTTCCAACTCTACTATTGTATTGTATAGATCTTCTCCCACCTTCCTGATCTTCTATAAGGCCCAGAAGATTTGGCTCTGCCAGATGCTTGAGGCCCCAACTGGAGAAGTTGGTTCACACCAACTAAAGTGGTTGATGGATCAATAGCACCTTCCCCTTGCTCCCTCCACCCCTCTTATTACCTTAATTTTAATAATTTGTAATTTTACTGATAACTAGATGTATATAAAATCCAAGAGGCAGAATAAGGCCAGGATAGCCTAGTGTTTTTACTGATGTCAGTTTCTAATGAATAAATAATGCAATTGCAGGCTTGGAGTAGTACAAAACCTAAGCATGGAGGTACTCTCAGTGCAAGTTAAATTCTTCAGAATACAAATACATGCACATGTTCCATTCTAATTTAAGTGCATTTTTACTGAAATACAATGAAAACAAACCACAAATTACTACTGAAAACTATGTAATAAGTGTCTTATCATTTGCAAACCAAGTAGATTGTGAGATTATAATTTATCATATATGAATGATATATTGGAGCTCAAGAGCTCTCATGGAAGATGCTAAAGACCAGATGATAGTAAAGAAATATGATCCTTCCAACCACTCCCCCCCCCACGCATCCTGTCACTAATCTTTTCATTGCCCCCATCATCCTGCCAGAACAGATAAAGCTTGGATGAGAAGCAAAATGGCTTCCTCAAGGAAAAAACAGTCCAGTTGCCTTTTGAAAAAGCACTTTTGAGACAACTTTGACCTGGATGATTGAGAATTTCCATAAGCTTGCTGCCCCAAAACTTTCTCCAGTCATATAATTTAAAAGCTACAGTTAAGTGATATCTTAGATTCAATTGTACTAAGGACTAGGGGAGGGACTAAGGGAGACACGATAGCAGTGTTCCAATATCTCAGGGGATGCCACAAAGAAGAGTCAAACTATTCTCCAAGGCACTTGAGGGTAGGATAAGAAACAATGGGTGCAAACTAATCAAGGAGAGAAGCAACTTAGAACTAAGGAAACGTTTCCTGACAGAACAATGAATCAGTGGAACAACTTGCCTCCAGAGGTGGTGAATGCTCCCACACTGGAAGTTTTTAAGAAGATGCTGGATAACCATTTGTCTGAAGTGGTGTATGGTTTCCTGCCTAAGCAGGGGGTTGGACTAGAAGAACTCCAAGGTCCCTTCCAACTCTGTTATTCTATTGTATTCTAAATGTAAAAGATCTGTCTACCGATCGTACACAAGAGAGAGAGGGGGGCAGGGAGAGGGAGAGAGGGAGGGAGGGAGGGAGAGAGAGAGAGAGAGAGAGAGACTATTTATATATATGATTCTTAAATGATTAATCATGTGGCCAGAGTTATTTTGGAGCTAAGCCAGAAGTGAAAAGGTGGGGGAGAAGGAATCCAAGTGGGCACTGTATCCTGTCAGGAGAAGGACTGTTGAGAAAACATGACCCAACTTGCCCATTTGAGTTTACTTGGGTTAACTCTATGGAAGAGTTTCCTAGTTTCCATGTGCTCCTGAGCCTAGTGCAATTCAAAGTTATGATACTATTGATTTTTTCCTTATTTTTTTATGGGGAAAGTGCTTGAGAAAGTTATTATGTACTATTACATAACCCAGAAAAATCAAACCAGATACAGTATATCAGGATTATCAAACTAATTCTAAAACTGGCTAGATAATTTTAGATGTGAAATTTAGTAGAAAATGGCATAGCAGAAAGAGGAAATTAAAGATTAAATGCTGATTGAAAACTTTGTTAACAGCAGATAAAATTTTGGAATACAAAACAAAACAAAAATCATATTATTAGATATTCATACTAGCTACCAGTTTCCACTCTGGTCCTCTGTTCCGGCGGGAACAGAGGTTTAATCCTATTGGCTAAGAGGTCTGACAGCTCCCTATAAAGGGCTGCTGTCAGACCAAGCAGTTGCTGGATTGTACATACTTGTTCCTCTGTAATAAAGAGCTGTTGTTACGTTAAGCCTGTGTCTGCCTTCTCATTACCCAATCTAACACTGGCACGGAGGTGGGATTTAGAGGCAGATAGGTGAAGAAACGAACAACGAGACATCCAGCAAGTAGATCCAGCTCGGAGCTTCGGCGCAGCATCGAGCTACCATTTTGAGCGGCAAATTCGAATCGTCAACTCCGTATCACGCAGTGGCCAAACACTGGGAATTGTATATGTTACGATTCGAATGCTTCCTCGAGGCAAATGACCTTGTGGGTGTCCCAGACACCTGAAAAAAGAATCTTTTTCTGGGGTCCTGTGGCAGAGAGGTTTTCGAAACCGCAAATGACTTATCGAAGCCAACTCCGAGCCAAGCGGTTCCTTGGGCGGCGTTACAGTAGACCCTGAAGACCCACTATGCGCCCAAACCGTCGAGGCACGTTCACCGCCACGAATTCAACATTAGAAATCAGAAGGAATCCATCAATCAATACGTGGCGGCACTGCGAAAGGCGGCGACTTATTGCAAGTTCCGTGACCTGGACGACGTAATATTAGACCACAAAATCTGCGGCGTGCAGGACATTAGTCTGCAGAGACGTTTGCTTGCCAGATCAAACATGTCTCTGCAGATCGCACTTGATGAGGCCAGAGCGTCCAAATCCGCAGACAAGTCCACAGAAACCTTGCAGCGTCAACATAATGTGCCACAAACCACGCAGAAGCAAATGTGCGTCCATCACGAGGCCGTAGAACAAGAGCCCTGTGAAAAAGATGACAGCTACCGCATGCGCAGTAGCTGCACAAAGCCAGCGCGAAAATTCAACTCGTGTTTGCCGCCTTGTGCTAACTGTGGAGGAAACCATGCTTGGTCTACCTGTCGTTTCCGAGACGCAACCTGCCAGCATTGCGATAGGAAGGGGCACATTGCCAAAGTGTGCCGGAGCAAATTCCCTGCCACTGCTTGGCAGCCAAAAACCACTCCAAGCCGCCAACAGAGGCCCAACCCAGGGGCCTGGCAGAAACCACAAGGGCGCCCAGAGAGAGAACCAAAGGTTATCTATCAAACTATGATAGGGCAAGTCCACACTAGGTGGCCAAAAAAGCTGAAGGTCACCATCCTCATCGAGGACACTCCCTGTGAGCTAGAAATCGACACTGGATCGTCTTTAACAAGCATCTCATGGTTGACCCTGAACCAAGCCATCCCGAGCCTGAAAAAGCAGCACCTTCGCACCCTAGATATCAGCCTGCGTCACTACCAGGGGAACCGAGTCCCCATCGGGGCCAAGGCACCTTCCAGGTATGCTTCAATGACTTCTGTGCCAGAGCACCCCTGCAGAGCCGCCTGGGGCTTGATTGGTTTCAAGCCCTAGGGTTGGAAGTGACCGGAATCAACTCCGTGAAAGACGACAGTGCCGAGGCCATCTTTAAGGAGTTTGAGGACGTCTTCGGTTCTGGCCTCGGTAAGTATGTGAGGACACCAATCTCTTTTAGCTTGGACCCCAACATAGCGCCTATCAGGCTTAAGCCCAGGAGAGTACCTTTCGCTCTCCGCCCTAAAATCGATAGGGAAATTGATAAGCTCGTGAGTCAGGAAATCCTAGAGCCAGTTGACCATTCACGCTGGGAGACCCCTATTGTGACCCCGGTCAAGCCTGACAGGTCAATCAGCATCTGCACGGACTATAAATGTACAATTAACAACGCGCTACAACAAAGCGCATATCCTGTACCCATTGTACAGCACTTACTACATTCGTTAGGCCCAGGAAAAATCTTTGCTAAATTGGACATGGTGCAGGCATACCAACAGTTGCCTGTAGATGGCTTATGATCCTGGGGGATTTCAATCTGCCTTCCATTGGCGAGACAACCGAGTCAGCTAGGGAGTTCATGGCTTCCATGATGGCTATGGACCTAACTCAGTTAATTCAAGACCCCACCCACAATAGGGGACACACGCTCGACCTGATTTTTGTCTCTGGGCAGTGGATGAATGATCTAGATTTAGGGGATATTTCTATTCAATCCTTGTCATGGTCTGATCATTTCTTCATCAGGCTTGACTTCCATACTGCTACCCCTCGCCGCAGGGAAGCGGAACTAACTAGGTGGTTCTGCCCCATGTGCCTGATGGACCCTGAAAGGTTCCTGATGGAACTTGGGACTTTTTTTGAATCCCTTGCAAAACAACTCGACTGAAGCCCTAGTGGAATCCTGGGATAGGGCGGCCACTGGGGCCTTGGATCGCATTGTGCCTTTGCGGCCTCTGAACCGGTGTTGATCCCGGGTGGCTCCCTGGTTTACCGAGGAGCTCCGGGAGATGAAACGCCAGAAAAGAAGCCTAGAGAGTGGTTGGAGGGCCAGTCGGTCTGAATCTGATCGAACACTAGTAAGAATTCATTTTAAATCCTACTTAGTGGCGATAAAAGTGGCAAAATGGCAACATTTTCCCACTCTTATCGCATCCGCAGATAACTGCCCAGCCGCCCTTACTTAACCAAGGAACTGGGAAAGACCCCTTGCAGGGTAGGGCTGAAGAATTTGTTCAGTATCTGCAGGATAAAATCGCTCAGATCCGGACAGGCTTGCACTCTGACTGGGTAGATTTGGGCGAGTCGACGGGGATGAATCTTGTGGAGACAATCTGGGATGAGTTTGACCCTGTGACCCCCGAGGGCATGGACAGGATTATGGGGAGACTCAGTGCTGCCACTTATGTGTTGGACCCATGTCCCTCTTGGTTAGTTTCGGCTTCCCGGGAGGTGACACAAGGCTGGCTCCAGGCGATTACCAATGTTTCATTGAGAGAGGCGTTCTTTCCCACCACCTTGAAGGAGGTGGTGGTGAGGCCCCTCCTTAAGAAGCCTTCCCTGGACTCAGCTTCTTTAGCCAACTATCATCCGGTCTCCAACCTTCGCTTTGTAGCAAAGGTTGTCGAGAGTGTGGTAGCACGTCAGCTTCCCCAGTACCTGGATGAAGCTGTCTACCTGGATCCATTTCAGTTGGGTTTCAGGCCTGGGTACAGCACAGAGACAGCATTGGTCGCGTTGGTCGATGATCTCTGGCGGGCCCGGGACAGGGGCTGCTCCTCTGTCCTGGTCCTATTAGACCTCTCGGCGGCTTTCGATACCATTGACCATGATATCCTACTGCAATGACTCGGGGGGTTGGGAGTGGGGGGCACCGTTTTACGGTGGTTCTCCTCCTACCTGTTGGATCAGTCGCAGTTCGTGTTGACTGGAGGGCAGGGATAGACCCCGAGGCACGTCACATGTGGGGTGCCCCAGGGTCGGTTCTCTCACCCCTCCTGTTCAACATATATATGAAACTACTGGGCGAGATCATCCGTGGTTTTGGGGTACGGTATTATCAATATGCTGATGATACCCAACTTTTCATCTCTACCCTAAACCACCCAAATGATGCCCTTGACATGATGTCCTGATGCCTGGAGCCTGTGCGGATCTGGATGGGGAGGAACAGGTTCAAGCTCAATCCCTCCAAGACTAAGTGGCTGTGGTTTCTGTCATCCTGATTTGTGCATCTTGTTCCATCTTTGATGATAGGGGGAGAAATTTTAGGCCCCTCAGAGAGGGCCAGAAATCTGGGAGTCCTCCTAGACATGCAACTTAGTTTAGAAGAACACCTGATGGCTGTGACCAGGGGGACTTTTACCAGGTTCGCCTGGTACGCCAGTTGCGCCCCTTCCTGGATCGGGATGCTCTATGCACAGTCACTCATGCCCTCGTCCTTTCTTGCCTGGACTATTGCAACGCTCTCTACATGGGGCTGCCCTTGAAGAGCACCTGGAGGCTTCAGCTGGTCCAGAATGCAGCCACGCGGGTTATCATGGGGGTACTTAGGTTACACCCCTTTTAGGCGGTCTGCACTGGTTGCCGGTTTTTTCCAGGTGCAATTAAAGGTACTAATTATGACCTTTAAAGCGCTCCATGACTTAGGCCCAGGGTACCTGCAAGACCACCTACTGCCACCAGTAGCCTCCCACCGTCCAGTGCGATCCCACAGAGTTGCCTCCTCAGGGTGCCGTTGGCCAGACAGGGTCGGCTAGCGACCCCCAGGGGGAGAGCCTTCTCTGTGGGAGTGCCTTCCCTCTGGAATGAGCTGCCCCCAGAGCTTCGCATAATCCCCGACCTCCGGTCCTTCCGACGCGGCCTAAAATGTTGGCTTTTCCAGCAAGCCGGCCTGGCCTGTTAATTTTATCTAATTTTTTAAAAATGTTAGTGTTATATTAATTCGGTTTGTTTCTTGGATTGTTTCTAATTTTATTTTAAGTTTTGTAATATGTGTTTTTTAATGCTGTATGCCACCCTGAGTCCTTTGGGAGAAGGGCGGCATATAAATCCAATAAAAGAAACAAACAAACAACACAGTGGATGCTCAGACCATTGTGACGCACAGGGGTGCATTCAAATGCCACCGCCTGCAATTTGGAGTTAGTATCGCCCCTGGACTGTTCCAAAGCATCATGGAATGGCTTTTGCAGGGGATACCAGGAGTCGTCCCCTATTTCGACGACATCTTGGTATCGGCTGCAAACGAGGCGCAACTTTAAAAATGAGTAAGAATGGTTTTGACCAGAATTCGCGAAAAAGGCCTCTGGCTCAAAAAAGAAAAATGCAAAATTAATGTACCAAGGGTTGAATTCCTGGGGTACATGATCAATGGCTCTGGGATTCACCAGACATCACAAAAAAATAAAAGCCATTCAGGAAGCCCCCACACCCCGCACTCAAGCCGAGCTGCAGGCGTTCCTCGAGCTCCTTAATTTCTACAGCGTCTTCCTCAAACACTAGGCCACCATCTCTGAACCATTGCATCGTCTCCTGGCCAAGAATGCCAAGTGGTCCTGGGGCCGAGCCAAGGCCACCACATTTGCCGCGGTCAAGCGCCTTCTGACTGCTGACTCCCTGCTGGTCCAGTACAGCCAGACCCTGCCATTGGTGTTAATCTGCAACGCATCCCCTTTCGGCATTGGCACTGTCCTTAGCCACCGCATGCCCAATGGCACAGAAGCCCCCATTGCTTTCTACTCGAAAACCTTGTCTTCCACGGAAAGAAACTACAGCCAAATGGACTGAGAGGCTTTGGCCACAGTAGCGGGAGTTAAAAGGTTCCACGAGTATCTGTGCGGCCGGGATTTCGAACTTGTGATGGACCACAAGCCATTGTTGGGGCTACTGGCTGGGAACCGACCTACCCCGGTGTCGCTGTCACCTTGCATGACCAGGTGGACTGTTTTCCTGGCTGCTTACTCCTACAAACTGATCCACCGCCCCAGTTCCACGTTGGGACACGCAGACACTTTAAGCCGCTGTCCCCTACCCGAACTGCTCGCTGACCCCACTCCCGAGACATCGGTCCTACTTATTGACTGCCTGGACACTGGACCTGTCTTGTCCAATGATGTTTCCCGTCATTCTGCGAAGGACTCCACCATCAAGCAAATCTTGAACTGGGTGTGGAGGGGGTGGCCCAAATTTAAATTTGGGGCCAAATTTAAAATGTTTTTTACTAAACGGGATGAGTTGTCGGTAGGCTGTTTACTGTGGGGGGACTGGGTGATTGTTCCAAACAAACTGTGCAAGACAGTATTGGAAGCGTTACATGTGGAGCATCCTGGAATTGTCAGGATGAAGTCTTTGGCTAGGAGCTACGTGTGGTGGCCTAACATGGACAGGGAAATAGAAGAATGAGTGGCTACCTGCACTCCATGCCAGGAATCCAGACCAGCTCCCCCAGAGGCGCCCGCTAAGGAATGGGAGCACCCTCAAGCACCCTGGTCTAGGGTACACATTGACTTTGCTGGCTCCATTCATGGCCAAACGTTCCTTGTAGCTGTGGATGCATACTCGAAGTGGTTAGAGGTAGCCCTGATGACCTCCACCATGGCAGAGGCGGTCATCAAAGTGCTATGGAGACTTTTCTCCATGCACGGCCTGCCCGATGTCTTGGCCTCTGACAACAGGCCCCAATTCATGGCCATGCAATTCGAGACCTACTTAGCAAGTGAGGGAATCAGGCATGCCCTGGTCACTCCATTCCATCCGGCTTCCAATGGTCAGGCGGAGAGAATGGTGCGATCTGCAAAAGAGGCCCTCGCTAGGATGGATCTGGGGGATTGGCAAACACGGGTTGATCACTATTTGTTAATCCAACACATCACACAAAGTGCCACTATCGGGAGAAGCCCCTCCGAGCTTCTCCTGGGTTGCTGGCTAAGGTCCCACTTAGACCGGCTACTATTCTGCCACATCGCCCCCTGACTCCACAAGCAAGATTCGAAACTTTAGCATAGGGGACCAGTATACGCCCACAACTACGCCGGGGGGACTCTGTGGATCCCTGCCAAGGTGATAGGCATCACTGGGCCTTGCTCTTATCTGTTAGAGCTAGAGGATGGTAGAAATTGGAGGAGGCATGTTGACCAACTCTGTGGTCGCCTCTTCCACTCCAATCTTAGAACACCAGACGAAACTCCTGAACAAATCAGCCAAAGCCCTACCCAAAATGAGCAAACGCTCACTCCTACAGCCAGCTCAAACCTGAGGGTACCGGGAAACTTATCTGAATTTGTTGCAGGCCCACAGCGAGCTCCAAGCGAGCAAATTCCAGAAGCTCCAGCCGCGGCCTGGGAAAAGTTCCAGCAGGTTCCACAGAGCGGAGCTGGAGAGCAAACAGGTCAATCCGACCTGCCTGAAGAACCGGTTCCAAATGAACTACGCAGGTCTGGTAGAGTAAGACAAAGGCCCGCCTACCTACGGGACTTTGTAACCAATAGGAACATCCCAACAAAGAGGGGAGGGGTGTTAGATATTCACACTAGCTACCAGAGTTTCCACTCTGGTCCTCTGTTCCGGCGGGAAAAGAGGTTTAATCCTATTGGCTAAGAGGTCTGACAGCTCTCTATAAAAGGGCTGCTGTCAGACCAAGCAGTTGCTGGATTGTACATACTTGTTCCTCTGTAATAAAGAGCTGTTGTTACGTTAAGCCTGTGTCTGCCTTCTCATTACCCAATCTAGCACATATTAACAGCTTTTTGTCTTTTCTAGCAACTCTTGGTGTGTAGGGCATGAATGGAAATGGTGGATATGGGACCTGCTTCAAAATATTCCACAAACTTAACTATCAAAATACAAAGAGCAAGTGTGTTCTTAAAGACACGCACAAGGCAATTTGAAGGTGCTCACGATTTAACTGGATCCCAAAATGATAGATAGTTTTGAAAGTAATGCAAGTTATTGTTGAGCAAAAAAATCCAGGTGCCACCTGTATCACGCACCCCTCTCTTAACCAACCAACTGCACTCTCAAGAATTAGGCTTCCCCTGACCCACTAAGAACTGGCAGACAATCAAAAGCATTTTTACCTATATTAAAACATAGGCTGAAATCAGTGGTGGGTTTCAATTTTGTTTACTACCGGTTCGCTCATGCACACATGCATGGTCGTGCACACAACGCTTCTGCACATGCACAGAAGTGTCCAGGTGGGTGAGCAGAGCCTCCTACCGCTGCCTTTATGGCCCGGGATCTGGGCCAAACCAAGAGCAACCCACCACTGGCTGAAATTAACAAAGCACGTATCCCATTAAGAAATCGGCAAACTCCCACTAACTTAAACATAACTAAAAGAAGTCTTCGCAAATCATGGAAATCTTTTAGCCACACAAAGACAATACCCAATGTCACCAAAATCCAACGTTCCAATACAAAAAAGATTAAGGATTAATATACCCTGAAGCAGGGGTGAAATTCAGCAGGTTCTGACAGGTTCTGGAAAACCGGGAGAGGAAATTTTGAGTAGTTCAGAGAACCGTCCAATACCACCTCTGGCTGGCCCCAGAGTGGGGTGGGAATGGAGATTTTGCAGTATCCTTCCCCTATCACGCCCACCAACCCCACGCCCACAGAATCGGAAGTAAAAATACTTGAAGTTCATTACTACCCTGCAGGATGAAAAAATGCATTTCTTCCCAGCAGCAACACCTCTGTAAGCACATCCACAAAGTTCATAAACAAAGAACAAGTTTTTGTATAAATATTGCTGACTCTGCCATTCAATCTGTGACCACTTACAAGAGCGGTACGCTCTGTTATGCTGCTGAATGAAAAGCATCCTCTATCTCAAGCATGTTGCCCAGTGTGTTTCTTCACAATTGGCTTGGAAACAGATCAAATAATTTTCCTCCAACAGTATAAAAAGGTAAAAGTTCCCCTTGCACATATATGCTGGTTGTTCCTGATTCTCATCTCCGTTTCAAAGCCGAAGAGCCAGCGCTGTCCGAAGACGTCTCTGTGGTCATGTGGCCGGCATGACTGAAGGTGCACAGAATGCTGTTACTTTCCACCAAAGGTGGTTCCTATTTTTTCTACTTGCATTTTTACATGCTTTCGAACTGCTAGGTTGGCAGAAGCTGGGACAAGTAACAGGAGCACACTCTGTTACGTGGCACTAGGAATTCAAAATGCTGAACTGCCGATCTTCTGATTGACAATCTCAGTGTCTTAGCCACTGAGCCACCATGTCCCTTCTCCCAACAGTATAAACAAGTCTAATGAATCAAAGGAAGGAAGAGAAAAAAAAATTGGCATAATCTCTGCTGCCTTTGACTTTTTATGATTCTTAATAATTTAAATAGTCCTTTCACAAACAAAATATAATCTTCATACCAATTCATGTTGAATAAACATTCAGTTAAGAACAACCAAAGGTTATGGTTAGGGTTTATACTAGATTTATTTTTTTAAAAGGCCTACCTAAGGATTTGGGCCAGCCTTAGAAAGACATTCTTTATCAAATTTGATATAACATAACTGCATTAGGCAACATGAATCATATAACCATGAGGAGAAATCCTGCACAAATTCTGCCCCTAACCATTTATTCAGCTCCTTGTTGTGCTGATAAGACTGTTTTCCTGAAAATAAAATCTATCCCAAAAATAAGACCTAGCATGCTTTCCTTGTGCACCTAAGTTTTACCTCCCCTCCTAAAATAAGCCCTACTTAAGAGCCTGCGCAGCCAGCCAGCCACCCATTCTGTCTGGTTGCTCCCAGTGCTGCAGCCACGAGATGAAGTGGGGGGTGGAGCTGCCTCACATGCTCCACATTGGCTTACCCCCGCAGCCAGGCCATCCATGCCCTGGAAACTGCCTGGGGTGGCACCACCAGCACTCATGTGCAGCAGGAGCCCACATGGCTGTGGGCCACTTCTGTTTGCTCATGGCAGGGCAGGAGGCCATGAAGTATGACAATGCCACTGATGCAAGGTGGGGGAGAAGAGCTGCCCCATGTGCTACATACCGGCTTACCTCAGGGCCCCCGCAGCCAGACCATCCAAGCCCTGACATCTTCCTCATGGCAGCAGCACAAGCATCCAGGTGCAGCAGGAGCCCATGTGGCCACTGGTCTGGCCCACTTTTTTTTTGCTTGCTCACGGCCGCAATGAAGCAGAAGGCTGAGTGATGCTGGTGTTGCAGCCACAAGATGAGGCAGTTGTTGGGGCCTGAATGGCCTGAATGGGGGGCCCTGAGGTAAGCCAGTGTGGGGCACATAGGACAGCTCCATCCCCTGCCTTGCCTTGTGGCCACAGCACTAGCATTTTCCTTGGCCTTCTGTTCTGTTGCAGCCGCGAGAAAGCAGAAGTTAGCTGGCAGATGAGCCTGGTAGAGCTGCCATAATGAGGCAAGGCAGGTGTTGGGGCATGGGTGGTCTGGCTGCAAGAGTCCTAAGGGTAAGTCAGTGCAGGGTGTGTAGGGTAGATCCACCCCACCCCCCAGTGGCCTCCTGCACTACCGCAAACAAGCAGAAGTAGTGGACCTCCCGTATATGGGGAAAAAATAATAAACCCTCTGAAAATAAGTCCTAGTGCTTATTTTGGGGTCCAAAAGAAAATACAATCTGGTCTTATTTTCAGGAAACATGGGATTTGGACAAACATATATACAGGTAGTCCTCTACTTACAACCAGAGCTGAACCTCGAATTATGGTCTTAAGTCATAGTGGTTAAGTGGTTCACTGTCAGGGTTACAACCGATGCCTTAATTAAATCATAAAACTCAAGCCAAGCTTCAAAAGAAATCCAGATGCTTATTAGGAGCTTCATGTGAAGCCAACTCTGACCTCACTTAATTTGTGCCTTGGCTCTGACCCTGTTTCCTTCTCTTCCCAAGGTGTGTCAATCAGCCACATTCCCCAATAAAGCAATTTCGCGGGTTGTAGAAGTCACTGCCTCCAGCCACTGTTGGTCTCTGTGGATATGACCTTGATGTTGCTGGCTGGAATGTGCTTTGTTTTGACTGAAATGCATGTTCCTCGATGCAGCTGTGAGGCTCGGTTCTCTATCCCCCTGCCTATGGCAACTCGAGAGCAGGTCAGGAATGCTTCACGAGTTCACCAGATCCAATTTTACATTTTTTTCAGCAGTTGTTAAGTGATTTTTTAAAAACTCATGACTGTTTTTTGCTGGAAACCCAAAACTAAATATCAGGAACCCGGAAAAAAAAATTAAATTGTAGTCACATGACACGAGATGCTGCAAACTGCCTTAAAGCTAAACACTCAAAATGTGATCATGTGAATATGGGACCATAGGCAAATCATAACCTCAAAATTAGATCCCAATAAACTTTTGCAGGAGTCTTGTCATAACTTTGATGATTGCTAAGCAACTGGTCATAAGTCAAAGATTACCTGTATAACAACTCAGGCTTATTTTGGAGAAGTGGGAAGGTAAAGAATGTGTCTACTACTTTCAGATGCGGACATATTCAAATGCCCCTATGAAGAAAGAGGTTAGAATAATTCTCCCCTCCCCTTAGGGAATGTATGAAGACAGCAAGTTATACTAAAGCAGGACTTTTTGTAGTCTTCCACAACAGTCATTTTTAGCATAATTGCTGAATATCGGTCAGTTGCTCACTATTCTGAGATCATAAATACATAAAAATGACTAAGATTAAAAACTGGCATTAATTTATGCCAAAATGGAGTGGAAAGTGAAACTGACATAATTAACATATCCTTAAAGTGTCCTTGAAATCAAGAAATAGTCAGGCTGAATTATCCAAACCAGCTGCACAGAATTAGGACTCTGTTGAGGCTTGTTGATTTCTATGGGTCCAGGTTCCCAGGTACCTTGCCATGACGTAGGAAGAAAACTTTCTTCACAAACTTTCCCAAATTGCTACATTTCTTTGGAAAAACTTAATGTTTATTTTCTTGTAAAGGTTTACAAGACCAAAAATGTAAACCAAAAAGCTGTATTACATGTCTTTGGAAGAGCTTCGTGTTTGTTTTGTTTCGGATTTACCAGAACAAAGATATAAACAAAAGGAGAGATTTCTTTCATAAAAAAGCTGCCCTTGTGACAAGATTAGCCTAGGAATAAGTACAGCAAGAGAAGGGGTAAAATGCAAAAATCAGATTGGAACAGATATCCTTTTCTAACCTGTTTTCTTTAAAAATGCAACAGTTTGTGTAATACTGGAAAATTCTGGGCTTGTTGGCCTCCAGACGTCAGATTCCCACCACCCAGCACCAGTTCAGGGGTTCCTCTCCCCCTCCCCAGGGAGGGGGGGGAGAGAGAGGGAAAGAGAGAGAGAAGCAGAGAGGGGGAGGGAGAGAAAGAGAGAGAGAGAAGGAAAGAGAGAGAGAAACAGAGAAAGACAGGGAGAGAAAGAGGGGGGAAACAGAGATGGGGAGGAAAAGAGAGAAATGATATTACAAAAGTTTTTCTTTATTTATTGTTGCTAAACATAGTATTTAAAAAAAGCAGAAAAAAAATGAAGGAGCATAAAAGTGCATTTATCGTGTTTTTCTTAGAACAATTAGCTGAACTCTGCCTTGTTTATCATTATTTTAGGTAGTAAAACCTCATTAATCGGGTTAAATTGCCGAGTTGGCACTTTGCGATAAATAAGTGGGTTTTGGGTTATAGTTTGGGCACGGCCTCTAAAAGGTTTGCCATCACAGTTCTAGGGGGTTGTGCAGTATAGTGAGCTTTGTGTCTTTTGGTATTTCAATGGTGGTGGATAAATCCTATTATGTCCTAAAGGCAGTGGTGGGATTCAGCCAGTTCGCACCACTTTGGGAGAACCGGTTGTTAACTTTCTGAGCAGTTTGGTGATCTGATTGTTGGAAGAAATCATAAGGGCAGAGAACTGGTTGTTAAATTATTTGAATCCCACCACTGCCTAAAGGTCATGTCCTGTCCTTCTTAAACCCATCAGCTGAATTGAAGGTGTTTTGTTTATGAATAGATTGGCCCAGTCTTTCTGACTGGGCACAAAATATCCATCTCTAAAGATTTGAGGCTGATGAGAAAGACAGAGGTGGCTTTCTGACTTTAAGAACATGTTTTCTCTATTTTCCCTATTTTGGGGGAATATTCTACCCTGCCTCTTTTAATATTAATATTAAGAATAAAGAATATTTTAATATGGGGAGGGGGGGGCTTCCTACAATATTTTTAAAATATGTACGCCCAGAAAGCAGTTGTTTTGTATTTTGCAACTCCCTAAAGGACAGTTTTCCCAGTTTATCTCTTGAAGTAATAACTGTGGAAAAGAATATGTAAGTAAAAGAACGAATACTAGAAGTAGTGCCTAGATCAGTGTTTTCAACCTTGGCAATTTAAAGATCTAGAGACTTAAATCCCCTGAATTCCCCAGCCAGCAGAAGTCCAAACAACTTAAAGTTGCCAAGATTGTAAAACACAAGCCATGAAAGAAGGCACCATTTGGACCTCTCTTGGAAATGTTAAGAGCATGTGGAAGGTGCCATGGTGGGATCCAACTAATTTAACAACCGGTTCATCCTAAAGACTGGGTGGCATGACTGGATGGGGGGGATGTCATGTGACTGAATGGGCGTGGCCAACTCAATGTCACTCACTGCAAGGTGGGACAGTGCAGGCAGGCCAAAGTAGCGATGGCAGGAGCCTTAGACTTACCTTTGTGCAGCAACAGTGATTCTCCAACGCCTCATCTCTTGCTGGGTCTCGTTGCCTGGCAGTCAGAATTTTTAAAAAGTTTTTTGTAGCAGGAAATGGCGGGCGGCTACTTCCGGCCTTTGTTGGTGCAGCTGGCCACACAACCCCAGCCCGAGACACTGGCCTGCAGCCACTGCCTCTTTTTCTATGCAAGAAGCCTGCAGCCCCTGGTCTCTTTCAGCACAGCCATTTAGTAATATGCAAATAATGTTCTTTAGCATCTCTGTGGCATGGGCTGGGCTCAGCAGTGTTAGTGGAAATATATACAGCTCTATACAGTACTATGTTTCATAGTACTGCATACCAGGTTCCTCTCTGATTATTATATATACCAGACAACTCATAATCTCTTATCATTTCCTTACCAGATTCCCCAATGCCTTCAACCATGCCTTCTAATGTACTTGAAAAATTCTTTAAAATTCAGGGAGATACTCAGAGTTGTACCTGCTTTGAAAAAAGTTTGTGTTGAACTGTATAGTGTGCCAAACATCAGCACAGGATGATTTTAAGACTTTGCATTGCGTCATAAATGGTTTTATGATAATTTTTAGGAGATAAAATGTTCTATGCAAAATTGCCAAATTTTAATTCCACATAAATTGTGAGCCCCAGACTTTGGACACCTTTTGTAAGTTAGCACATTTGAAGCACCTTATTGTCCTAAAATACGCCATTTTGCTCAATTAAAGGGTGCAAGGAGAATTTTAGTAATATACATATGTGTGTGCATGTGCATCAGAGGTAGTATTCAGCCAGTTCTCTCTGGTTCGGGTGAACTGGTAGCAGCAATTGCGGGAGGCTCCGCCCACCCCCCTGACATAACGCATGAGCATTTTGCAAGCACAGAAGGTAGTGTGCATGTGCAGATACAGCACGTCAAAACGAAACGCTCATGCGCTCACAAACTGGTAGGGAAGGTAAGTGAATCCCATTGTTGGTGTGCATATACACATACCGGTATATACAGATAAGTGCGCGCACACACACACACACACACACAACACACACACACCTTAGGTCAAGAAGACATATCTCTTCTGCCTCCCACCCCTCCTTCTAAAAAAAGACATTTGTGGGACTGGAGTTGGTTAAAAGTGACTTGCCTAAACTAACTTGCCCAGTGAGCTTAAATCACCTTGCTTTCCCACCCACCCCTTCTTTTTCAGTAGGAATTCACAGTGATGTCTTCACTTTTTATGACGTGAGCTTGTCTGTCCACAAATAACCTTCTTGGTTTTGCCCACTCCATTTTTCTTCTTTCCTCTTATGGAGGGGAAAAAAAGATAATAACACTCCTCTGAAATCTTTATCACGGTAGTTCTTAAACTCTGGGGTACCAGCAACTCCAAAAACATAAATGGATTTATTCAAACCAGGACTGGGTTTAGTTTAAGGCCAAATACAAGTATACTATAGCACAGGGGTCAGCAACCCTTGGCTCTGGAGCTGCCTGTGGCTCTTTCATCCCTCTGCTGTGGCTCCCTGTCACCAGTCAGCTCCAAAATTGATAGGGTTAGGACAGGTAGAAGAAAAAGGAGGAGGTGCTAGGAGGAGACTCTATGATAGGGGAACTGGACTCCCGGTTGCTCCAGAAGTGAATGGGGGGCTTCCAGTTAGGACATTTGTGGCTCTTTGAATTTTAAGGTTGCCAACCCTGCTATAGCCTAAAGTATAGTCTAAACTCTAAAGAATAGCCTTAAAACTTGGCTATGTTCCCAAGCTTGGGGTCCTGAATGTGGTAAGGGGCATATTTCCCAGCTATATTGCCAGAAGGCCAACTATGCATTTATTTTTGATGTTTCTATTGTTTTTATTATTTTAAAATATTTTAGTAATATATTTTTAATTGTAAACTGCCTGTAGTCATTAACTAAGATAGCTATAAAAATTGAATGAATGAATAAATGGATAAATGAATGAGCACTAGCTACCAAAGTTTCCCAGTTCTTCTAAAAATGCAAATCTTTGCATTGACAGGAGATGGCGCCAACAGTTAGTGTGACCCAGGGGTGCCATATACCCTTAGGTCAGCATTGGCACAGCCCTGTACCCCACCAACAAAACTCATGATTTCATTGACAATAAAATTGGATAAAAAAAGGAATGTACTTCTTAGTTTGAATTGCTACATTTGAATTTATGTACCCCAGGACTTCTCAACTGTATGAGGCTGCAGCTGCTTGTTGCAAACTTACATCGGAAAGTAAGAGCAAAATCCATGAGTTTTCTCAAGCAATTACACATGAATTTAAGCAAGCCTGATTAAATTTTTTAAAGTTGTTACTGTCTCTAAATTGATGGTGATTCACAAAGGGTTAGTGAATCACAAAGCCCTGCTTTGTGAAATAAGAGATAATGTGACAAATATTTCTGTGGATGAAATTAAATGCTGGGAAATAATTTCAATACTCTGTTTACTGCTGCCATGTGTGTGAAATCCAGATGACACCTAAATGGCAGTAAAGAGACAGGGAATTCAGAACCTGTGCTGTCATGTAATATATAAATATTATATTATATTGTATTATATTACATTGTATTGAACTACATTATATTACATTATATTTATTATATTATATCATATATTTCCTTATCTTATAATCTTATCTTATCATATATCATATGTTATTATATTATATACAATTTACACAAACATACTGAGGATAATATACATTATATGTATATTTTCATATATTCTTTTGAGGCTTTTAATGTAGTTGCACTTTTCCTTTTCTTGCATCCAAATCAATGATTTACCAAATTTTATTTTTAATCTGCTTTACAAAGGAATGAAAATAGATTTACATTCAGAATTATTATTTTTTTAAAAAAACTGGGCTTTTTAAAAAGCTGACTTTTCATACATCTCTTTAAAATACATTTACTATTTGTTTTTTTTTCACTTTTGCTCTTTCCTGGATCAAATGAATTGGCTAACTATAATACCTCTATCCCCACTTCAATTAGGAATTTCATCAAGGGATTCCATTGAGTCATTTTCATCACTTTTTAAAAATGCATTATGTTTATATGTTTGTGATGTAATGAAATATATAGCATTGACAAGAAATAACAGATGGGATTGCTTAATACTCTTATTGTGCTAAGATTGTCTGTAAACCAATAATAAGACGGAAAAGTTGGCAGATTTTTTTCCATATTATTCAAATTGATTATTAATTTTACTGTTTATACTTTCCCCTGGGCCCAAAGGCAGCAGGAACATCAATTTTATCCTTAGAATAATTATGCAGTAATTTAAACTGAAAAAGAAATGACCCATAAACATGCAAACCACTTTGTGGCTAAGTTTGGGTTTAAGTCAAGGTGGCAATAGTTAGTTGACCTTGGCTAAACTAGTAATAGCTAACCAGGGTTAAAACTTGGATAGGGGACCACTAGGGAACAGATAGGTATGATGGGAATTGTAATCTACCGCAGCTGGAGAATCCCAAATTGGTTGTGCAAGATTAGATACAGTAGAGAACTGAGTATTATATCACACTGGTTATCTCCATTGATCTCATCTTGTTACTTCTAGAACTTACTGTATTGCCATAAAATGAACCATAGGTTTCTTGGAATTATTTTCACTTCCTTGCCAATGTATAGCTTGTTACTGACATAGTTTTCTAGGTTAATTCTTCGATGTTTTCCTCATTTCCCCCTTTTTTGCACTCTCTGATGAGCCATGCAGAAGCCTCACTTCCTAGCTGAACTTGTTTGCACAAGACAGGGTAAGGTGGGGGGTGCACATGAGCCAACTCATGACAAGTTGAGACTGGAAATCAGAAGAACTATCACTAAGATAACAATTGCATCACCTAAAAGTTTGCTCACAACTGCATAAGCAGTGTATCCATTCAAACTAGGGTTATGGATGGAGGATAAGAACAGAGAAGTTAATAGGGATGCATTTGGGAGTTTTCTGGAATGTTTTTTTGCTCACCTAGGCTTCTGCATGAACACTATATTTTGCCTTGTTTTGTTTGATAGTTGGATGTAGTAAGTTCTGAGCAACTTATTTCTAGCTTTCTATTGGACTGGAAAGATCAATAACAAGATAAGAAAACAATAAAGTATGACTTCTTGAACTCTTTCCAATCATTTATAAACAGTGGCCATAAGAAGTGTCTTTCCATGTCTTTATTACAGTGAAGAAAATGTGAACATTTCTTATGGCCACGGTTTATAAATGGTTGAAAAGAGATCACGCAGTGTATTGTGCTTGTGAGAAGGATCTAAGGCAAATGGATGTTTGTATGTATGTGTTTCTTCTCTCCCCACTTTTTCTCAGCAAGTTACTGTACATCTGGGCATGCATGCGTGTACACATATATTTGAAATACATGTGAAAAACAAATGCCCTGACAAAATGCATTATAGAATATTGGAGGAACTGGCTGAAGAGTATTAGTTAACTCTGAGAAATCCTGGGGTAGTGCCAACGGACTGGAAGAGTAAATGTAGCATTCTCAAGAGGCTCCTGTAATATTAGGCCAGTAAGCCTAATCTTCCCAGAAAGATGTTAGAGCAGGAAATAAAGCAGGCCATTTGTAAGTATGTTGAAGGCAATGCTGAGAGTCGTAAAAACCAATATGACTCTGTCAAAAATAGATTGCATGAGACAAAATCTCATCTCTTTTAACAATTGGTGAATCCAATGCTGTTGGTGACCTCTCTTCTGATTTTAGCAAAGCATTTGACAAAGTTCCATATGGCATTTTGATTTGGATGGCCCTGTGGTAAAATAGGTCTATAACAGGTTGGCTTACCACAATTAAAGAAGTAGAGTAATTAAGTAGCATTAATTACTTTACTTTGGCTTGGAAATCAATAATTAGTGGGGTCTTCAAGAATCTGAATTCTGATCAGTATTGTTCAATATTTTTTTATTAAAGACTTGGATGATAGGATTGATAGCTGCTTGTATTTTGGCCCTTTTCAAGATGACAGAATACAATTTCAGTCTAACCTGGATAGTTTGTAAGATGTGGCTGAGATGAATAATATGCCCTTTAACATCATGTGAGAGAGATTTTAAAAAATGATGGGGAAATCATGACTTAGAAACTGTATCTGAGAAGGGTTTGAATGTGGACATTGACCAGTGACCACAATGATCAGGTAAACATTGATACCCCACAGTCACATGATCAAGATCCGGACACTTTGCAATTGGCTTACACTTACAATGGTTGCAGCATTCCATGGTTGTAAGTTGCTCCCGCTCCTGCTGTTTTTTCTCCCAAGGAGCCTAGTTATGGAGTATGCAATCCTGGAGATCTCGTACTCCATAGTGTGTACCCATCTGCATTCCATAGTAGATACACACCTGCCTGGCTGCTGCATGCAACAGCATGGTGGCCAATAACACATCATTCTGCACACAGCAGTTACTACCCCCAGCTGGTCCATACTGGCTGGGGAATTCTAGAAGTCAAAGATTGCATATCTTAAAGTTGACAAAGTTGAAAAATACTACCTTACAATATTAAAGATGAACTTTCTGTAGTATACAAACATTCTCTGGTTAATAACAGTAACTGGGACCAGAATTTTCATCACTAAGCCATGCAGTCATAAAACACTATGGCTGCATCACTTAGAAATGGCAATCCCAGTATTCCTGATAGTCATTGTTAAGCAAGGATTACAGATCCTTAAGTAAATCCCAGGTGGCTTACAAGCAGGACATCAGGCAGGGAGGCGCAATGCAAGACATTGTGCACAAACACAGTGGGGTTGGGTTGCTAGGAGGGGAAGGGTGCGAGTGACTTATCAGAGCAATTAGCAGCCTTCCTTGGTGGTTTCTCCATTGACTTTGCTTATGAAAAGCTGTAGAGGGAAGGTTGCAAATGGTGACTGTGGAAGCTGCAACCATCAGGTGTCCAGATTGTAATCACAGGATTGCTGGGATGGCTGGAAATCATTACTATTACTTACTAAGAGCCATGGCAGCACAGTGGCTAGAATGTAGTACTACAGGCTACTTCTGCTGATTGATGACTGCCTGCAATTTGGCAGTTCGAATCTCACCAGATTCAAGGTTGACTTAGCCTTCCATCCTTCTGAAGGCCTCCAGATTGTTGGGGACAATATGATGACTCTGTAAACTGCTTAGAGACAGCTGTAAAGCACTGTGAAGCGGTATAAACCCCCACTGTAACTCTGAATGGTTGCTAAAATAGTAGTAATTAAACAAGGTCTACTTGTATATCTACATGTAGTCTTCGACTTACAAACATTTGTTTACCAACCATTTCAAGATACAATGGCATAGTAACCTTATGGTCATATGGTACAAATTTGGGCACTTGGCAGCCAGAATATATTATTGAAGTGTCCTGGGTTCACATGATCACTATTTGCAATCTTCCCAGCCAGCTTCAATGGGGGAAGCTAGATTTGCTTAAGAACTGGAGAGATTTGCTTAACTGTGGCAAAAATAAGTTATAAAATCAGGCATGACTCACTTAACAACCAACTTGCTTTGCAATGGAAATTCTGGCCTCAATCGTGATCGTAAGTTGAGGACTACCTGTAACGTTTATGTTGAGGGCAACCATCAGGCCTCAAATATATTTTTACATTTTTTTGTAAGCCTAAGCTGAAAAGTTATAGATCAGTGGCAACTTGAAATTTGAGGCTACAAGGCACATTTGTTCAAAATGTTAAATAAAGAGTAGCACAGAACATCAAATCAGGCAGTTTGCTATATGAACTTAACGTTTACCTTTCCAAAACAGCTCGTTCTTTTTCTTACTACAGTGGTGAAATTCAAAAATTTCCCCTACAGGTTCTGTGGGTGTGGCTTGGTGGTCATGTGACCAGATGTGTATAGTTTGGTGGTCATGTGACCGGGTGGGTGTGGCTGCACAATTGACTCACACACAATGTAAAAGCAGCTAGACTTCACACAATGGCCCCTGCAACAAGCAGGAACCTCAAAGACAATCAGACACAGCTGATTGTCGCATAGCTGATTGTCGGAACTTAAAAAAAAACTTTTAAAAGCATTTTTTTTTTTTACTACCGGTTCAGGTGAACATGCCAGAACCGATAGCATTTCACCCAATGGTGGGTTCTGGATCCAGTTGCAACCAGTATGGTTGCAACGGGGCTCGGCATCCACTACATGAACGTGTGCAGTGCGCACACATGCATCCTTACCTCTTGCGACGCCTCCGCGATGCTCCAGCTGCTTGGCAGTGTTGCGCAGGTGCCGTGAGCTCTGTGCATGGAAATGCCAAAGAGCTCAAATATAGGTAAGGAGCTCAGGCGGGCAGGTGGGCCCACCGGAGCACTGTACCATAACGGTACCCGGTACTCCAGCATGCACTGGTATGCCGTACCGGGGCGTACCGTCTGCAACCTACCACTGATTTCACCCCTGGTTTGAAAACCAACAAATAGATGCCAGTAGAAGACAGATTGGGAAATAAAGAGGCTGGCTTTATTTCAATGTAGCTAATAAGACCCCCACTTCTGAATAAGGGGTTCCACTGCTGTTTCCACTGAAGTGTTTTTCCAATAATTAATTTAAATCTGCCTTCCTGTAACTAAAATCCATTATTTATATCAAGGACTCTGAAACATGAAAGAACAGGTCTCAATTTCTTTTACATGACTTCCTTGTATTAAAAGAGTGCTATTATATTTTCCCAACATTTTTTCTTAATGAAAACCAGGCTTTGTTTGTTAAATCTCAATTTCTTAGTACCTGGTTGATCTCATTACCCTTCCCTGAATCTCTTCCAATTTCCAATCCTTCTTAATATGAAATGCCCAGAATCGAACAGAATGTTTGAGGGTGGTCTGACCAAAGTAGAATAATTACTTCTCATTATGTGAAAATCATTCTTCTTCCTAGGCACCGGACTATTGCATTTGCTTTTACAGACATGATGAAGAATTTAAAATGAAGATAAATTGGAGACTGAAATGAAGATAGAGAGAGAGAGAGAGAGATGATACTTATAGAACAACTACATTAAAAGTAAAGATTCTTTACTCTTAATTCTTACTCATTTCATGGATCTGTCTAGGTAGTTTTCTAGTTAAAGGAAGTGCCACTGCATTTTTCTAGGTTTTTTTCACAATTTCTCAATTTAATCTGTGGTCCAGGAATTCCCCAATGAATTCTTGCTGAGCAGGCCTGACCTTGCTTGACTTTGAAACTCGAACAGTACTAAAATACAAGCAGAAAACCATTTGAAAGGTCACCAGTTAGTATAAGAAACATTAAAAAACAACAACACATAGTATACAGAATGGAAGAAATAAAGAGAAAAAAGAGAGATGAAAAAGGTGGGAATACAATGCATTTTCAGCTTGTACTTATTCTTAGGAAAATTGCTAAAGGATTACTAAATATTTCACAACTTTAATACAATATTATTAATTTCTGAGAATGAATATGAGGAGCTGTGAACATTCAAAAAAGCACTCTATTACTGAAATTAATTTTTTTCATTATTGTTATTCCTACCTAGCTGCTATACTTTGCTTTTTTCGCCCACTATTAAGGTTTTGATTGCTTCATTGTACAATTTAAGTACATTAAATGAAATATTGCAGCATTTTAATTCAGCAAATAAATTAAGGTCATTGTTCATTCAACATTTAGGAAGAATTTTCTTCAATTCCCCATTAAGATCCAACTTCACCCAATTACCCATCAACCATGAACATTGCTCTCTTTAGCAATCGAAGCTTTTAAATTTCTGGTTGGGCTGTTACTTTGTGCGTGTGTGCGCACATGTGTCATTTTTATGGATTTATGTGCTTTGTACTTTGTTTTAATCTAAATTATGGAGATGGGAATTGTATGTCACTTGGTGTATTCTGGTTAGTTTATTAGCTTTGTACAATTAATCAATGCAAGCCTTCAAACTTATTGCAGTTAGTAGCCTTCTTTGCCAATCCTTTGTCACTTAATGGAGGCAGAATTCTTCTATTGAGACTGCTACTATATAGGAAAGAGGAAAAGGGAAAACATTGGAAGTTTGGTGACTATTTATACTCATCAAGTCTTAAAAGAGTGGCTCTGCAAACATGGCCTCAATTATCCCAACAACTTTGATTAACCAACGGAACTCAATCAACTGTTGCATTTTAGTTGCAGCACTGCTTAATATGTGGCAAAAAAATAAGTTACAAAATTCTTCCATACATCTTTCAAATATCATCAACTCCAGAAAGTTGCATTGTATTAGACCAGTCATCTAGTTTCTAAACATTTCATTCACAAGAAATCTGAAGGAAGATTAAGTAAGCATTTTTCATTACAGTATAGCTGCTGTCTTGTGTCAGCCTGAGTATATTCCCTAAGCTGTCCTTGATGTTCTGCAGGCTTTCAAGCTCAACCACTGCTTCCTTCTGCAGCTAAACAGGAAGGAAACACAACTCATGGTCCAAGAGCAGCATGTTCTTCCTAGACTCAAAGCTAACCAGGTCAAAGGAGATCCCTTGCATCAAGTTCAAACCACAATTCTTGTTACATTTCCTCATTTGGATTGGATCAGCAGTATTCCTCTTCTGTGATTGGCCAACTTTTTCATGTGATTAGGCCACTGCCTAGTTGTCTCCTGTCAGCTTGCTTGTTGCAGCAAATATGATGATGACCTCATGCACCAATCAAATTGTGTACAATCTAACTGGAAACCCTTACGTAATACTTGAATGGAAAAGTATTCCGTTCACGTCTTAGGAACTGAACTGCAGTGGGGTTGCGGGTTGTAGGACTGCATTCAGGAGAAATGATGACACCCACAATGTTCTTGAACAAACATACGTAGAAAATAAAATTGGACAATACTATTACAATAATCATGTCTCATTTGTGGGTTCAAAATCCTGAAATATTACTAAGATTTTTATACTAAGTGGTGGGAGAATAGAAAGCACAAGCCACAGGTTTAAATATAGGACCAACGAAAATATCTTGTGTGTATACAAGTGCATGTATGTACAGGATTAGAAATGCACTAGAATTCTATAGTACATGAGACTAGTGGTAGAAAACCCCCCAGAGATAAAGCAGATAAGTAAGAACAAACACTTAAGTGAGGTATTATGACTACTAGACCTACTGTATATTTTAAAGTCAGCTTAAAAATGGAAATTGGAACTTAATATACAATCATCACTAGGAAGATGTTGAAGCTGCCAGATTATACCTAATTTTCTGCAGGAAAAAAAAAAGGAAAAGGAACAACTGAGCATCAACTCATTCTGCAAACACAAAGGCTGACTGCTATCTCAGATTATCATCGGAGGAAGCAGACAGGCTCCAGGCAGACAGCAGAAGTGAAAAGAACATGGCATGTACAGTATTTACAAAGATGGAAGATTCTTCTTAGATGGTGATCTTGGCCGCAAAAGTCCTTTAAAAAAAAACCTAATACATGTTATCTATAGTTATCACACCTGCAAAATGACAACTTATAACTATGGGGGGAATAAAAAAAGAATAAGATCCTAGATAGAATGGGACAACACATTGTGGAAGATTTGCCACGGGACAACTCACCAGGAGGGGGAGCTTGTCTTGCTTTAGGCTTGAATCTTTTCAAGTTAGAAGTCCCTGTGGCTCAGGTGAGCCAGAGCATGGAGTCCATGTGGACCGAAGGGCTGCTGGGATTCTATGCTTTGGCTCACCCCTGCCATGAGGACTTCTAACATGAGAAAGTTCAAATCCAAAGCAAGTCAAGGCCCACTGCAATTCTCTTTCAGCAAAAGTTCTAGACCCAGGCCTATGTACTTTCTACACTGTGTCACATAACAGACTATACTTGACAGCAGGAGGGGCTATGATTCAATATGAATAACCCTGCATACTTTCACTAGCAGCCTGCCCGTTTTGTGTGACAGGATTCTTAAGACGATATGTTGAATAGATACTTCTTATTGGATCAACTCTATAAGACAATCACTTTTTTGAGATGCAATGTCTTACTAGTAAATAATTACTTTAGCCAGTGTATTTTTTTAAATATAGTATTCCTCCCCTGCCAAAGGAATTAAAAAAAATACATGAGGTATATTGTGTTGTTCATATTTAAAATGAATTTTCTGAAATTCAGAAATTTCCAAATTATATTGGAATTTGAGATTTTTTTTCCAAGCCAGACCAAAAATCTAAAACTGTAATAAAATTTAATATTGAAGTACATTATGCAAGTTTTGTACCATTTTAAATCAGAAAAGTTCTGTTGATATGCGAGTTCTACAAAAGGAAAGAAATTGACAACACTGGGAATTGTGCTATTTGCATACATGCTCTTATTTTGAATAAAGTATTCTGTTTGGTAAATCTTATGAGAGGGCATGGAGGGCATGTGTGCCTTGTTCAATATATATATTGAAGGCTTGAAGGCTTGAAGAAAGCACACAACTTGCAGTGTTGGGGCATTCACAACTTCTGGAGGCAAGCTGCTCTACTGATTAATTGTTCTGTCAGGAAATTTCTCCTCAGTTCTAAGTTGCTTCTCTCCTTGATTAGTTTCCACCCGTTGCTTCTTGTTCTACCCTCAGGTGCCTTGGAGAATAGTTTGACCCCCTCTTCTTTGTGGCAACCCCTGAGATATTGGAACACTGCTATGTCTCCCCTAGTCCTTCTTTCTCTTAAGCTAAACATATCCAGTTCCTGCAACCGTTCTTCATATGTTTTAGTTTCCAGTCCCCTAATCATCTTTGTTGCTCTTCTCTGCTCTTTCTAGAGTCTCCACATCTTTTCTACATCGTGGCGACCAGAACTGAATGCAGTATTCCAAGTGTGGCCTTACCAAGGCATTATAAAGTGGTATTAACACTTCACGTGATCTTGATTCTATCCCTCTGTTTATGTAGCCTAGAACTGTGTTGGCTTTTTTGGCAGCTGCTGTACACTGCTGGCTCATATTTAAATGGTTGTCCACTAGGACTCCAAGATCCCTTTCACAGTTACTACTACTGAGAAAGGTACCACCTATACTGTACCTGTGCATTCCGTTTTTGTTGCCTAAATGTAGAACCTTACCCTTTTCACCATTGAATTTCATTTTATTAGATAGTGTCCAATGTTCAAGTTTGTCAAGATCCTTCTGTATCTTAAGCCTATCTTCTGGAGTGTTGGCTGAGACATTGACTAAGAATGCAGCTCCTTTTGGGCATTTGATAATAAACAGGAGGAAAATGTTGCTTATAAAATAAGGCAAATCAAAATAATTTTTATTTTATTCTACAAATATCAATGAACAACTTAAGAGAGGTGTCACTGGCACTGTGGATGATGCTATTTGAAAGCAAAAAAAAAAGTTCAATACTTGGTTTAGCAAGCCTGGCAAGTTCCTGTTGGAGAGTTCTGGACTGCATTGGAAGCCAACTTGGTTATGTACTTCATCAGAGGTGCAGCTCCTGCTTCTATGGAACAACTTTGAAAAGAGTTTTCTCCACTGTTTCCTGCCTCTTGTGATTTTGCCTCTGGTCCTTGTAAGGTAATGGGAAGATCATAAGGCAGCAATGGCTTGGGCAGCCACTCGACGACCCAGAGGCAAGCTGAGGTCTGTGATGGCCAGTACGATTTTAGGGCTGGACATATTTGATGCTTTCACCAATTCCGAGACCTGGCCAGGAATAACAAATAAATCAGTTGACCAAAAGCATACAGTAGCAAAAAGCCTTCTCCAAGTAGCCCACATCTCTGAAGAATCAATCTGTAAAAACTAAAGCTCTTATCTATAATGTTGAATTCCTTATGGTAAGCTCTAGAAATGTATGTATATACTGTGTTTCCCCAAAAATAAGACAGGGTCTTATTTTCTTTTGCCCCCCCCCCAAAATAAGCCCTTGGCCTTATTTTCGGAGAAGTCTTATTATTTTTGAGGTGCAGGAAGCAGCGAGCATGGTCACCTCATGTCTGCTGCTGGGTTGCAATATTTTTGTGGCGGGCTTATTTTCAGGGGAGGTCTTATTTTAGCGCCTGCGCTCAAAACCCCGATTGAGCTTATTATCCGGGGAGGTCTTGTTTCATGGAAACAAGGTATGTATGTACAGTTGATTAATGCACATGTACATATTTATTATCTTGGAACAGTATCATAGAAATATAAATATTAATAATTAAAATAAGCTGTTACTTATTGAAAATATAAAAGAAAAGTATGTATGAATTTTAAAAAGAAAATGGTATTAATTTCCTGATCTGGGTTTCTTCCTTTTTCTTGCTTTTTGGTTAGTCTGAGTTTTATATGCACCATACTGCATATTATTCAGTTTTATGGCTGGTAAAGAGGAAGGTAAAAATTATAGATGTGAGTGAGAGTAAAGAAGAGCCTATGTGAGTTAGTTTTACTAGTAAAACTTATTTTAATCAAGAAGATTATAAGAGCATATTAGCAAAGCTCCTTATCTTGGCAATTAGTAATAGCTAGGATCCATCTTAATACTTTTTGGGGGGGAAGGGGAGAAAGTTATATTTGCATCCTCAGTGTATAAGAGCATATTTTATAGGGCAAGAGTATGCTGGGGTGCAATATAATCTCAGATTTTAGTTTGCATAGAAGAACATAATCTCCCATGGGATAAAACTGGGGTTTGGCTCTGTCTATGAAGCATTTTTCCTCAAAATAAAAATGGATTGTATTGTTCCCTTAATAGATTTTATACAAATATGGAGATACTGTGTTTGATTTGAGCTTTTAAAAAAATGGTTGGATTCAAGAAATACTTATAAATATTTATAGTTTTTATAATATTTCCATACATTAGTAATAACAAAATATTTATACAGATAAAATATTCCATTCTTTTATTTTCTTGCGTTTTTAACATCTACAAAATTAATATATTTCATTTTCTAACATCTAAAGATTATGGATTTTATTCTGCAACCCACTACATGTTTATCCCAAAATAATACTCTGCAGTGGGCCTAGTTTTAGATAACACACAAAAGATCCCCACTTAAAACATTCCAATTGCTTTTAATACTATTATTTTTTGCCAACTGATTCCCTCTAGTGTCAGAAAAATCAAACAACGTATAAAGGAGACATTTTTACAATTTGCAAAATGCTGAACATTTGCAAATTAGAGATGGCTGGTGCTTTAGCAGCCCACATCCCCAATAACAATGACATCCAGAAGAAATCACTTTGGAAGTGATACTTTAAGGATTCAAAAATACAAAAATATATTATGCAAATATGGAAAGTAACTCTGCTTGGAAAAAAACACCCCATCCTCACCAGAAGATTGAGGTCTGGATGGAAGTAGCAGATAATCCGGTATTTATTGGGGGGCGGGGGTATCTAATGGGAGGCTATTTAAAAAGGGCATACTACAGGGGGCGCCGTTAAGAAGACACACTCAAAAGGAAAATTTGAAGAACAATGGGCGTCTTGCCTAATAAAAAAATGGAACTGGCTTACCATGGTGAAAGGCATAAACTGTAGGATGCTGCCACGGCTTCCTTGTTCCAAGCAATCCACACATTCTTCCATGAACCATTGCACAAACTGGGTATGTGTTCCAGCTGTCTTGGCTCCCAAGATGGAAGAGATCAGCAAGAAGAGGTTGGCTGGGGAGTAGAATGCATATGGGAAAATAAATAATAATTGTCCTTGGGTGGCATACACAGCAGCAGATAATCCTACGAGGCATCAAAGTCAAGATAATGTTCAACTTTTCTTGAGCCAAGCTTGTTTTTTTGTAACTACAAATACTCACATTTGTGGTTTGCCACTGGCTCCTTAGGTATTTCTAGTTCTGCATAGCTTTTTTAAGACCAGCTAAGGGGTCTAGGAGTTGCCACCTGCTGTACTGGTAGTTCCATATTGATTTCAAAAAAATTACAGCTAGTGTAAGGCCACAACAATGAATTTGGTGCAGAATTTAGATTTTAAAACAGCTTTCTTGGATCACAGTTTTATCTCACAAAGTATAAGCTCATGCACACAGATTCAGAAATAAATCAGTGAAACGTATTTCTTAACAACTTTGCTTGCAAGCATACTTGACATCTATTATATTGAAGAGTTTCTTTTATTTATTTATTCTTTCTTTGCATGACACCATTCTTTCTATGTTAAGACACCACTTCAAAATGTTAGGTGCTAGGATTTTTCAATTCAGAAGCAAGGTTTTACATATTTTTCAGAAGTAATAGCTTGCAAAGAAAAGATGCTAATAAAATCCATCTTAGTTCATTATGGTAAACAGTCATCTCCCTTTTTTTTTTAGTTTGGAGGATGGGAGACTGAACAATGACTCTTAATTTTTTTTATCGGTAAAAGCAAAGCTGCAGTGATTATTCTTTCTAAGTACCATATACTTGAATTTCTAAAAATGCCATTCTGGTGAAGCTAAAGCTAAAAATTTATTAAATTAAGAGTTTCATTCTTTACCCCATTTTAGTTTTGTCCTCTCCAAATAGTGATTGGTTTGTATTACTGTTTTTTAAATATCATGTGATGTTTAACACTATAAATATTTTTCTTTCACTATTCAAAAGTATGATCTAACTCTGTATAAATCACTTATTGAACTTTTGAGACACCAGCTTTTCTCATTGATTCCAGAATTCAGAAAAACAGATGAACAAAAAAACATGCTTGCATTTCAAACTCAAAGAGGCTTGGTAATAGTTAAATTTTAATTCCATTGTCATAACAAGAAAGCTGTATCAACTCTACATTTCTGCATGCCTTATGGAGGGCTGTAAAACTGAGTGGTTAGGGTAAATGGATAATTTTTGTTAACACCCCAAAGCTCACTTAAAGAACTCAGCATACAGTATACGAACTCCTTGTCTTTGACTTCTAGCCACGAAAAATTCTGCTGACCAGCAGAGCTTGCCATGTGATTTGGAAAACTATGTATAGTATTGATTCTCACCTCAGTAATTATGAAGAAGATACTTCAAAACTCTTTGCTGCACTTTTGTCATGGAATAACTATGTTATTGTTCTGGAAACTATTTCTTTCTTTAATTCCAGACCGAAATGGCACCTTTCAAACTCTTCTTTATACAATTGGTTATAATTTCTTTGGCATTTAGATATCTCACAGATTTTGTTGTAGCGCATGTGATGCTATCTTTCTGTTTTTCTGATCTTGGGCTGAAATAAAATATCTGAGATCTCTCTAACAAAGGTCCTATTTATCCTTTCGTTTGGGAAGCTCTTGCACAATATGGACTGCTGGCCAAAGTAATCTTTTGGCCTCCTTGGGGAATTTTTTACCTCTGGCGTTTTTAGTGAAAGCTGAAGAACTTACCAAGAACTCTGTTAAGGGGATCACGCATGCTGACTGTGTGGAGTTGCGAGGCAGAAAGCGAAGTGCTCATTGTGCGGTCTGCTGAAAAAAAGAGAAACAAACCATTCCCATAACTAGAAACTTACCTATGAAGATGCAGACTAAATGAGGAAGACTTTTTCCAACCTGAATTTTGTTAGATGCTTTTAATTGTAATGATGTGTTTATGTGCATTAGCATCAAGTATAATCTTTATAAATAAAATATCTAATCCTCATTAAGGCTCATAAGCACTTTAAAAAAATGACAAGGTTGCAGCCCAATATTTTGCTTATAAACACCCACAAAAAAATACAAATCACTTACAGTGGTCAAGAGCATACTAGATGGAATAGTATCTGGCAGGAACTCCTTTCCCAAATTTGTCTTCTAATGAGTAGGTTTTTGTAAACTGCAAAAGGCAACCATTTTGTGATAGCGCCTACTGCATTCTTTCTAAAGTCTATATGTGCCTATCAATCAAGGAGATTTGCCTAAACAGAACTTCCTAACACTTCCCCTTTTGTGGCAATCAGTCACAGAGCTTTCAGTGACCAAAATAAGGTTGCTGCTGGATTTCTGTTTTATCATTATTAAACAAATCAAATTAATGAAGTAGACTGTCGTTCTCAATGTCTGATGGTATTATTCAACCCAGTTTTAACAGCAGTATTAAAATATTTCCGAGTGTTCCACTGGAATCTTCAGAAGTATATTTCACCATCAGAGAAACTTATACAGCAGGCTTCGTAACAATGGAGATAACAACACTGATAAATATTTAGGGACTGTCAGAAGAATTACAAAGAAGGTGGTATGTGAAACAGTTTAAACAGGTATTATACGATTCAGTCTTTGCCAAATGGTTGTCCAGATTACAATTCCTAAGACCAGCAGATGGCTATGAATTATGAGAATTATAGCCCAGCAGTTTTGGAGAGCACTAGCTTGGGAAAGACCAATATAAATGCAAAATATTATCATGATCATTGTTATGGCTGCTTTATGTTATCAAATGAGTCTAGACAAGGCTATAACTGCCTTTTCTGCTACTCCCGTCTGTTGTCTCCTCTTGGAGGAAAACATCTGTTTCTGATCACAGATAATTTTGAAATGGTTCACAATTAAGCTAAGGTGAACTACTTCCACTTAGGCCATTTACTTGGTTGATCAGCTTCAGAATAGACTTTATAACCAAGAGGAGACCCATGCAAATAAATAGAGCAGATCTATATACTCTGCACCCTATAACCAAGAGGGGAAAAAGTGGGGGGGGGGCATGGCAGAATTTGAATTAGAAAAGGTTATAATTCCAATTCTGTCATGACTCCCACACACCCACACATTTACTCTTGGTTATACTATTGTCTTTTGTTTTTCCTATTAAGCTCCCGTAACTATTACAGCAGAAAAGGAAGAGAAATCTTAAACTTCAATGAAAGGAAGAATCAGCACATTAAAAACTCCCAAATTGCAAAGTTATAGAGGAAAAAGTGAAATCACAAGAAAGCATAATGAAATAAGAGGAAATCGCAAATACTATGACAACAACAAACGTTGGGCAAGAGTCCAAGGCGATGAACAATCATATTCTTCATCTCTATGAAGCTCTGACTAATGCTGTAAATGTCTTGCTGTCACAGTCATTTTTCATTTGATAGTCTTTTCCTGGTTTTCTTTTTCTGTAGTATTCTCGTTAAACATTTGAGGGAGGGTGGGGGGAGGACAAGCAAGCTGAATGAGCTGAATAAGGCAAGTTCCAGAAAAGATTCCTCACCGTGATTCCACTTACTGGGGCTAGACAGAACGCTGGTGTCTTCCTCGTTGGAGCTGAGCAGGCGCATGAGTTTTGATGGCTGAGTATCATCCAGTGGAAAAAGACTGATATAATCCTGGAAGAGGATGACACCCGCCCCCCCCAAAGACCAAACTGCAGTTACTGTTAACAAAATGCAAACCAAAGAAGGCCTCATCCTCCCATTCAAGTATGAGCTTGTAGTACAAACTCAGATTCCATGTCAAGCAGGCTAATTAAGGATGATTCACACACTGTATTTTGATACTTCCTTCTTTTGCAATGTATGAAGAGAAGTGTGCAAGAAATGTATGATAATTAAGAACCTGAGTTGTGGCACATAAATCTCTGATTCAAAGACCACTGCTGCCCTAACACTTCTTCTGCAAAAGTATGCACATTATACCGACTTATCTTGCAGGACAGAGATAAGTGAAAATTGACCTAATCTATAATGGTAACTCCTAGTTGTCACTAAACTATAATTCATAATAGGCCTAGTCAGCATAGTTAATGAAAGGAGATATTGGGGATATAGTTCAACAATATCTGAAAAGCTATAGTTTTAAGAGGTAATTGTCAATTTACCATGATTCATTTAATGACTGTTTGAAGTTAATAGGATCTTGGAAAGAGCAATGTGTGTGGCCTGTAAAAACTTTTGGCTGTGATAAAATATTGCATTTTAACGGCAGCATAATCCCACATTTTTGGCACTTGGCAACTGGCTTGCATTTACAACCGATTGTAGCGTCTCTCAGTCATGTGATGAGATTGGCAACATGTTTTCCCACTTTGATTTGGTTATTTACTGTGTGAATCTCTTAATGACCCTAGGATTTGGGTTTACAACCACAATTCACTTAGCGAGTATCGTAAAAGCAGTAAAAACAATAGGTCCAGTCACACAGTGCCTCTACTTACAACTGCAATGACTTATGATCAAAATTCCAGTCACAATTGCGGTTGTAAGTCGAAGACTACCTACATAACAGGAACAAGGATTCTAACACTATAATTACAAGGGTTCTATAATAGTTGGGTTTGATTCTAAGCTGAGGGAGACGATATCTGTGCTCTCAGCAGTCATGGAGACTTTCACGGACACAAACCCAGTCAAATTCACTCTCTAGTCACTTTGGGAAATGTTCAGTGTAACTATTTTATCAGATATTAGAGAACTTCTAACGGCAAGCTTAATTTCACACCTGGTGAGAACTAATTTACACTTCCCTGCTGCTTTTACATATGAACTTTGCCACAACATATAATATTGCCAGGTTCTACAGAACAGCATTGAAAATATGTCAGATGATCTGTGCCAGAAACCAGTTTTAAACCCCTAGCTCTTTATTATAGAGCATTTGTTATATTTTTATTATATGCATTATGCTTTTTAATTCTTTGTACCCCACCCTTTTTATGCCAGACTTTGATCATAATAAAGACTTTATTTGATTTGATAAATAGTCTCAAAAGTTTAAAATAATATTCAATTGGCCAAAAGCAGAAAAATATTTTGATTTAAGAAAGTTTTAAATTGATCAGATTTGGAATTGGTTACTTTTGATATAATAAAATAGCACATAGTAATTGCACTTTTATATACTGCTTCACAATGCTTTACAGCCCTCTCTAAGCGTTTTACATAGTCAGCATATTGCCCCCAACAATTTGGGTTCTCATTTTGCCAACTTTGGAAGGATGAAAGGCTGAGTCAACCTTGAGCTGGTCAGAATTGAACTCCTGGAGTGAGCAGTGAGTTAGCCTTGCAGTACTGCATTCTAACCATTGCACCACCACGGCTCTTAACACTTGAGAAACATGTATATAATCAATATACTGCTGGGAAACAACTGAAATAGAACTAAGCTCTTATTAGAAACTGATGCTTGATGAATGGATAGTGAGAAGAAGAAATTCTGCATGATGCCTCTTTATTGGAAGAAACAAATCTGGATATCGAATGGTTCCAAGAAGAAATCCTCTAATGATGTTACTTTGTGCAATTTACAAAACTTTGAAGACTTCTTTTAAATATTGAAGAGTGTTGAAAGATCAAATCCTATGACGCCATATAAAGACATATAAAGTTGGACTATTTGAACACGGATAAGCTATTTGATACTTTTGGTGGCTTCCAGCAGACTTTTTGAGGAACCTGGTCTGAAAAGATGATGATTTTTGGATTGAGAATAGAAAAAGCTAGGGTATAGGGAGAAAAAAAAATACCTGTAACTTTACAAGGTGAAGAGGTAATATAATAACCTGGTGAGATGAAGCAATTTATTGTTTTTGTTATTGCTTCTTTTCTCTTCTATTTCCCCCCTCCCTTTCCCCCCTGCATAGTTTATGACCGTGATGGCGAACCTATGGCCTGAGTGCCACAGGTGGCACGCAGAGCGATTTCTGAGGGCATACGAGGTATTGCCCTGTCAGCTCCAGCCGCGCCAGTTGATTTTGGGGCATTTTTCACCCTCCAGAGGCTTTCCTGAAGCCTCCGGAGGGAGAAAAATGGCCCAACGGGCAACCCAGAAGTTCGTTCCCAAACTTCCAGTTTGCATGTTGGGCCATTTTTCGCCCTCCCCAGGCTCCTAAAAAGTCTCTGGAGCCTGGGGAGGGTGAAAAACAGACCTACCGGGCCCACTGAAAGTTGGAAAGCAGGCCGTTTCCTCCAAGAAAGCCATGCGCACATGCGCAGGGCAGCAGGGGAATGGTGTACGTGCACATGCGCAAGGGACACAGGCCAGGGGGGCATTAAATTAGGGGGGTGGCAAGCATGATAGTGGGTAAGCTTTTGGCACCCGAGACAAAAAAGTTTCGCCATTGCTGGTCTATGATGACTTGTTCCTGCTTAGCTTGGGGCAGCCAGCAGGGGGCAACATTTTTAGCACCATTAACTCAGTGTCGCCATTTTTTTGCAGGATATCACAACACTGGAAAGTCACTGTGGGGATAACTTGCTGCCAGTGCTGGATGGAGAGCCAGATGAGCAAGCAGGCTGTCAGAAGGCGGCAGAGGTAGGTTGGCTCCGCCACAAACACAGTTTGGCTGCAGCAGGAGATAGGTGGAGAGTGGGAAGGCAGTGGCAGATGGGGGCTTCCTATTTTGATACACCCCGCTGTTGCCTCTGAGCCTTGCCAAGCTTTGGTCTGTGCCACTCTACAAGCCCTGTGGCTTTAAAAGAAACCTTGCGAAGCCTTGGCACTTAAAAAAAACATTGCAGAGCCCTGTGGCTTTAAATAAACTTTAAATAAAGTCTTGGCACTTGGTCCTGCCTGCCCCTGCCTCCCCACCCTCCATCTCATCACCTGCTGCAGCCAAATTGCCGGTTCGGTTTGGGGCAGAGCCAACCTACCTCCGCTGCCCTCTGACAGCCTGCTTGTTCGTCTGACTCTCTATCCAGCATCCACAGCAATTTAACCCTGCAGTGACTTTCCAGTGTTGAGATATCCTGCAAAGAAATGGCAGCACTAAATTGATAATGAGAAGGCTGCCCCCTGCTGGCTTCCCAATCTAAGCAGGAATGGGTCAACATAGACCCTGCCGAAAGTACAGAAAAAACAGCGGGTACATAGATAGAATTCTTTATTGGCCTAGTAGGATGGAGACTTTAGAGTCTAAAGTGTCTTTAATAGAATTTAATAAACAGTAGGAGGAAGAGTTAAGATAAAAAAAGGGTTTTAGTTCAGCCAAAAAATAAAGTAACAAGAACTAGAAAAAAAAATCAATTCCTTCACTTGAGAGGAGAAACAGGAAGCAAACAATCACTTCAATCCACAAAACGTTGTTACATAGAAAAAGAAGAAGAAAAACTTTCTAAGGCAGTCCAATTAAGATAAATTTCGCCGCTTTGTTCTTAGCTTAAAGGACTAATTTATCTTAAAAAAAAGTTTTTCCCTTGGGCAGTCATTCTCAAAAAAATCTCACCCGATCGACTCACTTTCATTTTCACTGCCTTTCCTCCGGAGCCGTCTCCGACTCTGTCTATTTACTGCCAATTTGGAGAGCTTCTCTTGGGTCAAACAGGGACTTTGCGATATCCCTGTGACCACCAAGGATTTGTCTCCCTTTCACCGTCTCTTCGGGATGGCTTAGGTCCATACGGACCGTTACAGCGGCAAAAGAATCAACGGCAGTCTTGGACTATCGAGACCGCACATTGTGTCGTCGCGACGCCTGGCTCACCTCCCCTGGTAGCGGAAATTTTGAGTAGTTCAGAGAACTGGTAAATACCACCTCTGACTGGCCCCACCCCCATCTATTCTCTGCCTCCTGAGTCCCAGCTGATCGGGAGGAAATGGGGATTTTGCAGTAACCTTCCCCTGGAGTGGGGAGGGAATGGAGATTTTACAGTATCCTTCCCCTGTCATGCCCACCAAGCCTTGCCCACAAAGTCATTCCACACCCACCAAGCCATGCCCACAGAACCAGTAGTAAAAATAATTGAATCCCACCACTGTGCCAACCCCCTAATCATCTTTGTTGTTCTTCTCTGAACCCTTTCTAGAATCTCAACATCTTTTTCGTATTGTGGATTTTTATTTAAAAAAAATTAGATATTTAGATATTATAGCTAAAAATGGTTGCAACAAGTTATTAATCACAAGAATACTTTCCAAAACTTTCTTTACCCTATTCTCAAACATTCATTCTTACATTTTTAAGTTCACCAACTTCATTCTCTCTGGTCAATCTCCAGCCTTTTTTATTTTTTCCCAATGTCTTAGAGTAGTGGTCCCCAACTTTGCAGCTTGGTGGTTTGGGGGAGAGGGGAACTGGGCCATGCTGGTGTGCATGCATATGCAACTCAACTTGTGTGAGTAGTGGACCAGCATACACATGTATTCACATGCAGCTTGACTACAAGTGGAGCTGCACATGCATGCATGTATGCCGCCTGCCAATCACGAGTTGAGTTATGTACACGTGCACGCCAGGCCACCTCTCACATGGCCCAGTTCTGAATAGGCTGCGGCCTAGTACTGCCTGCAGCCCAGTGATTGGGGACCCTTGTCTTACAGTAATTCCAGTGTACCTCTATGTCTTCTCGGTGTCTCTTTCGCTGCCAGGGAGATACCTGTCCCTTATTGTGGGAGGAATAAGAACTTGAAGCACACCATACAGATAATCTGATAGGGGACAAAAAGAAAGTCAACTTTAAGGCTGGGTTATACTAACTTCTTCTGTTTTTTACAAGATCGAGGAAATGGATTGACAATCTCAAATTATATTAGAAAATCAAAGAATCCTACACCATATTTAGAACCTATCTATCAATAAATAAATAGGCTTCATTTCTGTACTGGATCCAAAGCAAAACATTCACTGCTATCCCGGAAAAAAAACCTGTGATGCTGACCAATAGAAATGTCTGTGTACTTGGGAGTGGATTTGGCATACCAGATTGGGAACTCTATTATACTGCAGCCATATTAACATGGCTAAGGGAATGGATAATGCTGAGAAATAAAAGATTACTCAAATTGGAAGGCCATGACCTCCAAGCAGGCTGGCATGCCTTCCTCTGGTATGAAAAAGGATCTGCACACAAATATTTTAGTAGACATTACATCAGACAATCTCTGTTAATAATATGGAACAAAATTAAACATGACCACTATACCAAAATACCTATTTGGCTATCTACGATGGAAGCATACATACACCCAAATTTAATCAACATGGAAAATATAGTCACATATAAAGAGTTATTGAACAGGCAGGGGGAGATCAAAACCAGATCAGAATTGACATCACAAGGAGTACAAGTAGAATGGTGGTCTTATTTACAGATACAATCAAGGTATGCACAGGATAGGAAGAACGAAGGTATTGCCAAAGACTACACAACATTAGATAAACTGTTGATACAGACAGAAAACAGACTGATCAAAGTGCTGTATAGATTCTTGTTGGAATATAAACTAGAGGAAGAACATGTCAAAGAAACCATGGTCGCCTGGGCGAAAAATTTCGGTTACAGTGTGGAATTGGCTAAGTGGGAAAAACTTTGGATACTTAATCAGAAACTAACATTGGCTACAGCGTATAAAGAAAATATTTATAAGATGTTCTACAGATGGCATCTCCCTCCAGCACGGCTTTCCAAAATGTTCAAAAATTTGGCCCCAAATTGTTGGAAGTATAAAAAAACACCAGGCACTTTCTATCATATGTGGTGGACGTGCAATGAGGCAAAAAAATATTGGAAAATGATTCAATCATGGTTAGAACAAATGGTGGGAGAACAAATTATGTTTAAACCAGAAACTTTTCTCCTAGGCATAATACCGGAGGGGTTTAAGAAAGATACACTTTATCTAATTATACATATACTAACTGCAGCGCGCATAACCTATGCACAATATTGGAAAAAAGAAAATACACCATCAGAGCTAGATATAATTAGAAAAGTGTTGGCCTGTGCAGAAGCAGATAGGCTCACTCTTGAACTTAAAAATAAAGGGGAATCAGAATATTTTGAGGTATGGAATAGATTTTATGATTGGTATAAGACAAGATGACAAGACTGGAACAAATGGATATATTGTGATTGAACAGAAGGACAGACAATGTATTAAGTAGATTAATTGTTAATGATTGAAACTAGCTGTACATAATGTGAATGTATGATCACTCCCACGCAGCGGTATTGCATTGTTTTAAATGTAAAAACAATAAAAAATATATATATATAAAAGAAATGTCTGTGTACTGGGGAAAAAATTCTAGTAATGGTTCACTCATACAATGGTGAAACAGTTTTCCTCTACCTAGTGTTCTCCAAATGTATTGGGAATTGCAGATTGGTGAAGACTGAGTAGGTATTAAGAGACTCAATAAACTGAAATGAATTAATACATGTCACTCTTTTCACCGCAATATTTTTTTTCATTGTTAGTGTGTGTGAGAATACATTTCTGAAGAAAAGATTGTGTCCTGTGATCCCAAGACATCATAGCATCTTTTCTAACTGGGTTGAGCAGTTAGATTAAGGAATAACAAATCCTTAAGGAAGGACTAAAGGTTCTAGTTTTGCATTTAAAAATATACAATCCTTAACAGTATATACTTTAAAAGCTTCATTATTTTGATGGAGTAACAAGACTTTAATGTAGATTAAAGTCTTGTTACTCCATCAAAATAATGAAGCTTTTGATTATCATTATTTCACATTCCTTTACCCTCAATGGAATGCACTTATTTGTAATCATAACATAAAAAAGCTGACTATGCAGAATTTCCAGCAGGAAATAACACAGTACAATATTTGTCCCATTTCCAAAATAACAAAACAATCACAAGCCCCTATGTATTAAGTTTCAGCTTGCAGGTATCTAGTTTTTTGGTGTAGTTCATTGAGATCTGTCTCTTACTTGGCAAGGGCCTTGCCTGGTGGATCCATTAGCATGTGCCATTTGGAAGAGTCCGTAAGCAAATTGGGCAAGATATGTCCCAAGAGGGTGAGGGTGAGCTGCTGCATGTCCAGACAAAAAATAGAGTAGAGCAACTCCACAGCTCTCATTGCATGCTCTTTCCGTGTCTCTTTCAGGAGTTCCTGAAAAAAAGAAGAGAGGCAGCAAAAATAATGCAAAGGAAAAATAGGAGTAAACTTTGCCCTTATTTTCCACTGAATTACAACAATCAGTGTAGATTTTAACCTACCACAATCTGAAAATCTTAATCTGGTTTACACAGTTCATGCATTCAATATGCTAAGATTCATACTTTGGCGAGAAAGAACATAAGAATTGTGATGATCGGACCAAAGGCCTATAATCCAGTATTCAGTTGCCCATTAAAAACCTCAGAGAAACCCATACGTATCAGGTTTCTCTTCATTTGCTTTAATAAATCAAATGTCCCAGATGGGCTTTGGAGAACACAGATTTGTGGTAAGTTTACTGCAAGAACTAATGAAGCTATTCCAATGACTGCTATATATTAAATGCAAGCTGTATTTATAATGAAATAAAAGTTCAAAACCATGCAGCCTTTTTTCCTGCAACACAATAAGCTTGAGGCATGCCTGTTTTGAACAAAAATAACTACTTCCTTGTTCTACAAAGAGAATATTCCTGGTTTCAAGGTATTTGCTTCTGATCTTGCCAGAACTAGTTCTCACAACAGTCTAACAACAGCCTCCCACTAATGTTTCCAAGCAACTAATCCTGATATAAGTATGGCCTCTGACACTGGAGCTGATACATAGCCATATTGTAACTACCAATATCCTGATACTCCGATAATTTAGTAAATCTTTTTTCAATCCTCCAAATTGTTGATCTTCAGTTATATTTCTCATGTTTTCCATACCTTGACAAGATTGTTGCAGAACCAATAGACACCACCCATGTGTAATAGTGTATCAAAGATATGAATAGAATGGCTGTCCACCCAGCCTTTCTCCAGGACTTTGGAAAAGATGCTCATCAGCACTTTTTTTATAGGTTTTTTGGCAGGAAGAAGATTCCAATAGGGCATTGTGTCAACTCCTGTAGCCGGGAATTTAATCTGTGCAGCTGTCTGCTGAACAACATCAGCACACATGTGCTCAAGGATTGAACTCATGATCACCACTCTGGATAGGGAAGGAAGAGGATAAATATTCAGTCATCACATTTTGTTTTCTTTTATGGTTTGCTTGGATGTGGCTATGTAATTAATGTTCTAAAACAATCCTTTCCAAAAGGAAGTGGATTTTTTTAAAAAAAACACTATAGCTTAGAATTGGAGCAATCATATCAGATGTAGCTGGGAGAATGGAATATCGAAAAAATGCCCTTGCTTAACTCTTTATAGACTACCCTATTCTACAGACTAGTTTTCATACTTCAAACAAGGCAATATATAAATAAGGGAGTAAAAATCAAGATTCAGATTTCAATTATATATAAAATACCTTATTACACTGAAATGATAAACTTGCCAATAAGGAGAAAAAGCAGATTGGTACAAAGTAGGACAGTAAACAAACTCTTGTAGCCTTCACCCTATATTTTAAAGTGCTGTAAAGTGCCTCTAAGTCACAGGCCATGCTGGGTGGGAATCATGAGGACTGTATTCCAAAACAATGTTGGGAAGGCCTGATTTAAATACAGTATACAATGTTTTTTTTTTCTTAAAGAAAGCAAGATCTGCTGTTTACCTTTCACTGTAGAATTGCAGGGTGTTCTCACCATATAGGGGATTGCCCAGCTGTCGAATCATCTGCAGTGACTTCTCTCGTTCATCTAAGCCCAGCATTCGGACATGAGCCACAAGCCAAGCCACAGCACATACTGCCATGCTGCATACCTTTCCCTTGATATTATCTGTGATTTTCTGGGATGGGAAAAGAAGGAGTCATGAACATAACTGAGAATTTTAATACAGAGGAGAAATCTTTCTTGCTATGGAACAGAGAGGAGAAGACTTAAACTGGGACAGATATTTCCGGGGTATTCTTTAGTGTAGACTCATGTATCTGAGACAGGCAACCAAATACACTGAATAAATAAATTAAATAAATTTGGGTGTAGTGAAATAAGGAAGACCTTGGATTCTAGTTTCCAGAATAATTTTTTTAGAAATGTGGCAGCACATAGTCCTATAATGAATATCAAATTAAGTGATTGGGACTAAGGGTATGCACACCTTTTTTCACATCTTATATGGAACTGTTCATAATATTATTTTGTTTAGTGTATCCACAAGGGAATTATAAGCACATTTGGCTGAACATGCTTACATACCTATTTATATATGTAACTTTTATTGAAGCTTTTAATTATAGTAGTAAAAGCAAATACAACTAAATTCAGAGAGAAGAGAAACAGAAAGAAATAATATAAAGATCTGGCCCCCGTAAACTCCTCTTTGGCTTGTGATGGGCTGTGGGAGGCCCACGGAGGGCCAGACATGGCCTGCAGAGGTTCCATTTCGACCTGTGATGAAGGCCCACAGAGGACCAAACGGAGCCTCGGAGGACCAGATTTATCCCTCAGAAGGTCCATTTTGGCCGGCAAAATGAGGCCTGTGAAGGCCCAAAAAGCTTCCCGAAGGGGCATACGCAGCTGAGAGGCTGGAGAAGAGTCTGCTTGCTAGATCTTCACAAGGTAAGTGACCCAGCATGGCATGTTGGGTGGGGGAGCAATTGTGGGGAGCACGAAATATTTCAGTGGGTTGGGGAGGCTTTGGGTGATTTTAGGCAGGTGGTCTGTTCCATCGGTAGGCCACCCCATGGCCTTCCCCATCTTGAAATACCTCATGTGCACTTAACAAGCCTCACATTCGATTAGCGAATGCATAGGCGAAAGGAGGGAGTGATCCTGTATAAGATAAGAGATCTACTCCCACGATTCATGGGTTACGAATGGAATGGGCAAGTTACATTACATTCCCAACTCGAGGACTACCTGTATATCTACTAAGAGTCATTATCTAAGCCAATGCTTCTTACACATATTTCCACTTTGATTCTCAAAGCTTTAACCAACATTTTTCTTTCTTTTTTTGGTAAATCCAGTAGAAAGTCTTTATCTGTGCCATTCTATTGACTTGTGTGTGTTTTCCATTTTGGCTGCTTTATTTGTCATAATCATCATTATTGTTTCATCATCAATCAGGCAAAATTTGTTTCATATCTCTGTTCCTTCTTTAACATCTTTTGGACATAGTCTATCCATAAAAGCAGACATCATTGCTGGCATTACTGACATTGCAGTTACTAATTTGTAGCCCATTCTTTCAAAATATTTTGGGATATATAACCTTTTGTGTCATTTTGAAATTCCCATGCTAACCAAAAATCAGAGGTAAGTTAATACTTTCCCCCATTTTTTTCTCTTCTGCCTAATCTTTAGTCCCCTCTAGTACCCAATTTCTGAAACCATAAAATCTCAAATCTTTGCTAGGAGTTGCAACCAGCATAGAACCTATGGCTGTTGCAACATCCCAGTGGTCATGTGATTGCAATCTAGGAAACCCTCATTTGATCACCATCTGCAACCTTTCCTATTGAGCTTTCCAAAAAGTCAGCCTGATTGTCCTAAAGGTGTTTTTTCAAGAGGGAGGCAACTGTACTTTCTAGTTTTTCCTTGAAGATGTTTCGGTTCTCATCCAAGCTGAGGAAGCTTCTTCGATTAGTAATGAAACGTCTTCAAAGCAAAACCAGAAAGTTCAATTGTCTCTTGAAAAAGCACCTTTGGACAACTGTGACCTGGATGACTGAGAATCTCCATAGACATCAACCTGGTTGGTTTCTGATTGAAAATGGTCCATCCTGAAATCCAATCTTAGATCTCAAAGTGGACCATGTTCAGCCAGCCTTCCTGAAAACAAAAAAACTGCTTGTTGGAGAGATTTCATCCTGCAAAGGCTCTTCAAAGTAATATTTCTGTTCTCTTAAGCAGTTGCTTAGATGTTTGTAAGCTAAGATGTTCCTTCCGAGGAACTCTTTTCAGCCAGCCTCCTTAAGAACAAGAAACATTACTTGCCAGAGAGATTCCACCACCTGGGGGTACTCTCTTCAACAGGCAGGAGGAGAATGACTGTTGGCTTACCTGAACGGTTGTTTTCTGGGCACTGTGGGAGAGTCCAAGCATGGGTTAACAGAGCCTATCTGCCCAAGGACTGAGTTGATTTTTCCCCTGGTCACGCCTCCTTAAGTCCAGTTTTAAAAAACGAAGTCTTGTCCGTCGTAGGATGCCCTTAGGTATGCTAAGTGAACGTACAGTCTTGTTTTTTTCCATCAACACTGGGCGGGTTTTGGACTCTCCTGCAGTGCCCAGAGAACGACCGTTCAGGTAAGCCAACAGTCATTCTCCTGTGTGCTGCTTGGAGAGTCCAAGCATGGGACATACCCAAGCTATACTGTCCCAGGACGGGTTCAGGTAATGTCCAGCATGTCCGGGGCCGAAGCCACTTGTTGCAAAACACGCCTTCCAAAGGAGGCTGAGGCTGAGGCAAAGATGTCAATCTTATAATTTCTGATGAACGCTGTGGGGGAAGCCCACGTAGCAGCCCTGCAAATGTCAATGATGGAAGCCTGGGTCGCCCAGGCTGCTGTAGTGGCGGCACTCCTGGTGGAGTGCGCCGTCACACGACTCGGCACAGCCCTGCCTTGATGCTCATAGGCCATCTTGATGCAGGCCCATAGCCAGCGCCAATGGTCGAAGAAGATACTTTGCGACCCAAAGACCCCGGTTGGAAGGACACAAAGAAGGACTCTGAATGCCTGAGTTCCTTAGTCATTTTCATGTAAAGACGAACCGCTCGTCGAACATCCAGTTTGTGTTACATGCATTCCTTGGTGTACTGAGGCTTAGGACAAAAGTTCGGGAGTATCACCTTCTGAGATCTGTGAAAATGAGTGTTTACCTTCGGCAAGAAAGTAGGGTCAAGGCGCAAGATGACTCGATCTGGATGGACAATGCACAGTTCCTCTCTCACAGAGAATGCCGCGATCTCTGACACCCTTCTAGCAGAAGTGATTGCTACTAGAAAGGCGGTTTTAAGAGTCAAGTGGCGCAAAGAAACCTTTCTCAGCAGTTCGAATGGTGAAGAGGTCAAAGCCCGTAACACAAACTGTAAGTTCCAGGACGGGTATCTATGTACCCTCTGAGGTTGTAGATTGGTAGCCCCAATCAAGAAACTCTTGATCTGGGGCTGATGACTCAAGGACTGATAAGAGTCTCTAGCCAGAATGGTTGACAAGTCGGCCACCTGATGCTTGAGCGTGGCGGGCGCCAGGCCCTTGTCCAATCCCTCCTGGAGGAAGTCCAGCAGTTGAGGTATAGATGCCTCAACATCAACAATGTCATGTTGTCTGCACAAATTAGAAAAAGCTGTTCAGGTTGTATCATAGATGCAAGTCGTGGCCGGTCTTCTGAAGGCCTGGATGGTTTGGATGACTTTATCCGAGAGGTGCTGCTTCCTCAGGAGCTGCCCCTCAAGTGCCATACGGCTAGTTGGAGCCACTGGTGCTCTGGATGACTGATGGCTCCCTGGCTCAGGACCACTTCCTCCTGGTGAATCCTCTATGGTTTTCTCACGGAGAGATCGACCAGATCCGCGTACCAGGACTGCCTGGGCCAATGCGGAGCGACCAGAATGAGTTCTGCCTCCTCCGTCAGGAGCTTGTTGATCACCTGCGGAATGAGTGGAAGGGGTGGAAACGCGTACAGGAGCCACCAAGTCCTCAGTGCGTCAGTTCCCTCCACTGTGTCGAGTGGTAGCGTGAAAAGAATCTCGGGAGTTGCGTGTTGGTTGCGGTCGCAAACAGGTCAACTTGCGGGAGTCCAAACCGTGTCACAATTTGACGGAACAGGTCCGGATGAAGCCTCCACTTGGAGTTGTCGATCGTCTGTCGACTCAGCCAATCCGCGCTCACATTGCTGGTGCCAGATATGTGATCTTATTGAAGCTAGGTGGCGCTCTGCCCACCAGCCCAGGGCCTCCGCCTCTGCCATGAGTCGTCTGGAGTGGGTGCCCCCCTGCCCGTTCACATGGGCTTTCGTTGCTATGTTGTCTGTAAGCAGAAGAACGTGACGGCCCACCAGTTGATTTGAAAATTGTCTTAGGGCAAGTTGGGCCACCCTCAGCTCCAGCCAATTGATGTTTCGAGCTGCTTCCGCACGCGACCACCTGCCCTGCGCTAGCTGATCCTGGCAGTGTGTGCCCCAGCCGTAGAGGTTGGCGTCCGATGTTACTATGATTCTGTCGGGTTCCTTGAACAGGCACCCTTTCTCTATCGCTTTTGACTGCCACCATCCCAGGGAGCGAGACACCTTCAGCGGGAGTCGAACCCTCCTGGGGAATTGCTGGCCTTCGCCCTCTGCATCGGCAGCAGGAACCACTGCAATTCCCTGGCATGAAGTCGGGCCCAGGGAACTACGTTGAGACAGGATATCATGACGCCCAGTAGTTGTGAGAGCTGGACGATCGGTAGGGAGGTGGCTCGGCTGCACTGACAAATTCTGCTCCTGACGTTGCGGAGCCTGTCCGGAGACAGAAACACCTGGCAAGAGATAGAGTCCAATATGGTGCCCAGGTGTTGTATGCGCGTTGCAGGGTCTAGGTGGCTTTTCTCCAGGTTCACCGAGAGGCCGTGCTCCTGCAAGGTGTGGATGGTGGTCCGCACATCTCTCACCGCCTGTAGACGACTCGTTGAGTGAATGATGATGTCGTCTAGGTAACATTCCAGGCGGATGGGGCGGTTGTGTAGATGAGCTGCCACAGCCGCAAGCAGCTTGGTAAAGGTCCTGGGGGCGGACGAGAGTCCGAACGGTAGAGCTCTGTACTGATAGTGCCTTCCGTTGTAACACAGCCTCAGGAACTTCCTGTGGGCCTGGTGGATGGGCACATGCAGACACGCTTCTTTGAGATTGATGGACGTTAGTAGGTCGCCTCGCCTTATAAAGCCTAGGATGGATTGGAGGGACTGCATCTTGAAGCGTTTGTAGACCAGTGTTGGTTCAGGCGCTTCAGATCTAATATGGCCCTCCACCCCCCTGAGTTTTTGGGGACCAGAAAGAGAATGGAGTAAAATCTTTTCCCCTCCTGGTCTGGGGGAACTGGCTCTATGGCGTTTATTTGCAGAAGATGGTTGGTTTTTGCCTGCATTGTCACTGCGTTTATTTGGTTTGCCAGCTGTGGTTACATTCTGAGTTATACGGTAGAATGAACTGACTCTTATCTCAGCTTCACTGCGCATGTCACACATTCCACATTCTTTCTTTCACTTTACTTTCTTTTGTTCGTCTGCCAAGGCAGACAGGAACTCTGCCAAAATGTAATCATTAGCTTAGTAAGTTTTGTTTTATCTTTCTTTACAATAAAATGTGTTTCTTAGAATATATCTCGGGTTTATTTTGCTTATTTAAGAAGTCTGCTTCAAGGAAATGCCACGATTCTAACCTAGTTAATTACAGGGCTCAATTTACCCCTGACATGCATGAGGGAACTTTTTAGGATTCTTGGCCAGAGGGCAATGAACAAATGTTCATGGTGGAAATGTTAGGAATTCCAGCGTCAGCCCTCTTCTGATGGTGTTCAGGATCCACGATTCCATGGTGATTCCCTCCCAGCGGTCTGCATAAAGTTGCAGGCGGCCCCCGATGGGAGGGGAGTTCTGGCTGTCACTTGCTGCGTCTGAACTGACGGTTGTTGGACCCCCCCTCGAAAGGGCCTATGAAAGGAACCCTGGTTGTTCTGTCTGCCCCTGGAGCCAAAACTGTTTCTGTCCTGGTTCCTATCATTAGGTTGGTTGTAGGACCTCTGATAGGAAAGAATGAGGTGGACCCCTGGGCGCTGTCTTGTGTCTGAAAGGTCTGTTTCCTGAAGGAGCCAGTACCCTTCTTTTCATTCTTTTTGAAGGTAGAGGGAAGGATCTTTCGTTTATCCTTTGTCTCAATCAAGAATTTTTCTAGGGATTCCCCGAAGAGAAGCCCCCCCCTTGAACAGGGCTGAAGCCAGCTTCCACTTGGCCTTCATGTCCGCCTGCCAGTGCTGAAGCCACAGCAGGCGTTGTGAAGTCACGTTGGAAGCTAGCGCCCTGGAAGCGAACTTTGCTGCATTAAGAGAAGCATCCACTGCGTATTCCACGGCTGTGATGATCTTATTAAGATCATGCCGCTAACGAGACGCTTCCGAAGGAGGTTTAGATCTCAGCTGGCGCAGCCAGAGCAAGGACGCCCTTGTAAAGAATGAGGCGGAGGTGGATTCCTTAATCGCCCAGGCGGCTGCCTGATGCATTTTATGACAGGCCTTTTCAGACCTTTTGTCCTCTGCCTTAAGGCCCTCTAACAGGTCTGCCGAAAGAGTAGAAGTGGAGGTCAGCGAGACCACCGGGGCATCCACCTCGGGCAACTTCAATACATCCTCCAATTTTGGTTCCAGAGGGTACAAGGTTTTGTCTGCCCCACTAGGGTTGGCCAGGGTCCCTGGCTGCACCCATTGACGCTGTACCACGTCCATGAACAAGTCAGGAACTGGGATAATTTCCGGGTCTGGGGCAGTCTCGCTAAATAGCCCTACCTTAAGGTCCTGGGAAGTAGAGGGAATGGCCTTGTCCTTAGGTTTGGCCCCTAGCTCCGTACAGGCCCTGGCCTTGTGTAAGATAGCTTTAAACAATGAAGGCTTGAAGAGGCCAGTGAATGCCGACTTATCGGGAGGCATGTCTTCATCCTCGGATAATTCAAACTCATCTGCAGCCTCCTCTTCCCACACAGATACCTCTGTGGTAACAGATGCTCCTGGGGATTCAAGGTTGCGGTTCCTACTCTCCACCTGGGGACTAGTAGTTCTATGGGCCTTTCCACTTTTACCTTCTTTTTGGCGCATGGCTTCAACCACTCCCTGGGAAATAGCCTGAGCAATAACCTCCCTCATCTCGGCTGAGAGAGCAGGGCCTTTGTCCCATACAGGCCTAGGCCTAGAAGGGGCTCGGCCTCTATCAGCTCGACTGGGAGCCATGGAGTCCTCCACGTGGGGACAGCCATGAAAAGATTCCAACTCCTCCCTCACTGAAGAACTAGGAGAGTCTGGGTAACCCAGGGAGGCTGCAGGTGAGTCAGACAGGGAATCCCTACCACTGATAGAGGGTGACTGATCCCCTTGGTTAGAGAGAGACTCCTCTCTCTCATGTCTGGGCAGTGGGGACCTTGGTCCAGCCTCACAGGCCTGAGGAGGAGGGGCCTGGGTTTTACTAAGCCTTTCCTTAGGGCCCTCCTGCTTCTTGTCTCCCTGGTGTTTAGGGCCTTTGTTCCCAGAGGAACTGTGGGAAGACTTGCTCCCTGCTCCCTTATTACCCTTTCTCCCCTGGCCTGAGGGATCTGGCCTACTGCGCTGTGCAGATAGCCCTGCCAGCTCCTCCCTCTGCTCCAAACCTTCATCTGCCATGCTGTGGATGGTTTGTTCAGGTGGAGAATGAATCAGCCGCAGGAGAAGTGCGCTGGACGCTGGCCAGCCAGCTCCAAAGCATCTGCAGATCCGAATAGCTCTGGAGGCTGGAAAGAGGCACCAGGACACTCCACTGCCACCCCTTCAGGCCGAAGGTTGCTGATTGGGGGGGGGAGGGACTCAAGTTCTGCTGGCGCCCCGGACAGTCCTTCGCAACCCCTGGTGGCGATCTGCGCTGAGGCAGAGAGGCACGGAGAGCTGCTGTTTCTTCCCTGCTGTCTGCTGCCAAAATGGCCCAAAAAGATGGCCACCGCAACTTTCGCGCGTTTTGAGCTGCCAGGAATGCAGCCTGCGCCTAATATGCGGCCGTTGGAAAGCGCGCCAAAGCGTTGCTTCCAAAATGGCCGCCGCGACCTCTAGAGCTCGTAGAGACACCGCTGGGAGAAAATCTCTCCGAAATCTCCCCAAAGAGCGGCAGGGGACACTCTGAAGCCTCAACTGTCCCCACACTCGCCAGCAGCCACCGGACCAGTGGCCTCAGCTGTTCTACCCGCTGCGAGCGAACACAGCAGGTGGGGCTCCTCCATTGCCTCAGAATACAGCCTCAAAGTACAAATCCTGAAAACAAAACTAAAAACAGAATAAGGAAGATAAGGGAAAAATCCTAATAATTCTATTCTAATCACTATTCTAACAACTTTCTCCTGGAGAGCCCAGCCTATCTAGCCAAAGACTGAGAGCTCCCTAAAACAAGTCCTATCGGGCGGACTGAGTTTTTAAAACTGGACTTAAGGAGGCAAAGGAGGCATGACCAGGGGAAAAATCAACTCAGTCCTTGGGCAGATAGGCTGTGTGAACTCATGCTTGGACTCTCCAAGCAGCGCACAGGAGAACTGCTGCGTTGTGCCGGACAAAAAGCCAGGATCACAAAGATTCACAGTTCTTCCTCTACATCCACTTAAAGACTGCATCTAGGAAAGCCAAGATGCAGTCATAAAGTCAAACGATGGCCTGCTTTACAATTGCCACAACTTAAGCCCATGGCAATTCCAGGGATCAACTACCCTCAACAACTGTAGAGTACTACCCATATTTTCCAATTCTTTAAATTGTTAAAGTTATTAATTTTTACTTTGTTCAGGAATAAAGATAAATTCACTAGGTGGTTTTTCAAACTTGTTATTCCAAAGATCTCTAATAGCATTAGATAGATAAATACAGTAGGCAATTTGCAAAAGTAATTAGAAAGTAAAGGTAGCAAACCCAGTATCCTTTTAAAGTTTCCATTATGGTTGAAAGCATGATGACTGGATCCCCTTGTCTCCTAGCCTACATGCCAATTTGTCTTCTCTTTTTTGGAGATATCCTTAGTTCCATATGCCTCCCCACAAAGTCCCTGAATATGCTTTCTTGAACTTCACATTCTCCAGACTACCCAATCCTACTGTGGAAGATAATGCTGAATTTTCCAATTAAAGATCAGCCCAATTTTAGAACCCAAGGCTCTTAAAACCAGTGTTTCCCTTCAAATGTTTCTGTTTTTAAAAGCTTTGGATCAGCGATGGCGAACCTTTTTTGGCTTGCGTGCCATAAGGGGAGGGGGGAGCGCAGGAGGGCCATGTGCGGGCATTCCGCAGCCATAATGCAATGTGCGACCCCCCAGTGCGCATGCACGCATGAGAGCCCCACCACATTTTTTTGCATGCTTTTTTCGCCCTGCCCAGGCTCCAGAAGCTTTATAGGAGCTTGGGAAGGGCGAAAACAGTCTCCCCCGCCCCTCCGGAGGCTTCCCTGAAGCCTCCAGAGGACTAAAAAGGCTTCAGGGAAGCCTCCTGAAGGTCCCAGAAGCCTGCCGAGGGCTTAAACCGACACTACGAGCAAACCGGAAGTCCGCTCCCAAACTTCCGGCTTGCCCATAGGGTTGGCTTTTTGCCCTCTGGAGGCTTCAGGGAAGATCCTGAAGCCTCCAGGGGGGTGGGGGCTCTTTTCACTCTCCCCAGGCTCCTATAAAGCCTCTGGAGCCTGGGGAGGGCGAAAAATGGCTTTTAAAAATGCTGAACTCAGCTGGCCAGCGAACGCATATGCGCTGGCCAGCTGACACGGCAACGCCTCGCATGCCCTGACAAAAGCCTCGCGTGCCATAGGATCGCCATCACGGCTCTAGATTGTCATATATGTGTGTTGATACAATCTCTGGGTAAGAAAGATACCTGGACGGATTCAAAGGTGAGAACCCCATTCTCCCAGGCATTCAGGATCTCCAAGATGGCAGCAGAGATGCTTAGACATGCTTCTTGCCATTTCATCTGCCTTCTCAGTAGTAATGATATATAGGAGGCAAAAAAGCAAAATGAGTATAAGAACTTATCCGAGGCATTATTCTCCCTTATCCAGCTCCCCAATTACCCTTATTTTGTTTTATGTTATTTAATTTTCAACCTGTTTTTTTTTTCAAAGCTTAAGGCCTCCTCACTAAATACTTACACCAACTTCATTTCAGAAGAATTATTCAGCAAAGCAACCAGCGTTTCCACTTTGGTGGAATCAGGTCGGAAGCAAGGGTGGTCAGGGTTGAGAATTTTCCCTTCTTCTGGCATGCAGGTCTGCATCCATGTCTCAAAGAAAGGCACTTCCCCTGGAGGGCTAGCTTCTGATAGGATCACCTGAAAGCAGCCAACCAAGAAATAATATAGCATGAAATTCTTAAATAATAGCACCCTCTAGTGGATAGTTGGACAACCATAGGATAATTCTGGAAATACTTTCACAGTATGCTACTTACTGCAATGTACAAATACAAGGGAGTAAAAGAAAATTTTATTTCACTCCAGAAATAAAAGGAAGAGGCTTTAAGACCCATACATAAAAGAATTCCCCAAATTAACATAATTTGTGAGAGCAATTTAGAGTTAACCACATGCAGTAATTAAACTATGTGTATGTCTGTAACATTTTATTGCTATGGACTCTATTTCCCTTTAATGGCTTTTACATTTACAATTGCTTTTATTAGTATGCATAATAGATTTCCTTCATCAGTCTATTTGGAAATGTGACTCACTAACCGCAAACAAGAAATATTTAATTTTTAGTAAATAAAATACATGAAATGCTCATTGAAAAAAGTAGTCCGGTTTCTAACAACTGAACTTTATATTGTTGCCTGACACAATGTCCCACTACAGATAAAGAATTTTGGGATGAAAATAGTTTGGAAGAGGAAGGCAGAGAAGGCATTATCATCTGCTTCCCTATTTTGTTTGTTTGAGGGTCAGTCTCAATGTCAGAGGTAAGTGACCATTGTAATTTTTGCTTTATTATCTCCTTTGCAACTTTATGGACAAGAAGAGAATCCCAGAGATAATGTCATGCCCTAAGTCTATAGAGGACAGCAGAGAGGACAACCAAACCTCCGATACAAGAATACTTTGATTACACCATTTTACAGTACAAAGAAAGATGTAACTTCTAGGTAATGCTTCGTTTTGCAGTTTTAAATAAAGTTATCTTCCAATCTTCTAGCCCAGCAGGTCATTTGCGTCAGGGACCTTGATAGTTTGTAAAAATGTTCTTTCTAAAATGCTCATACATGATGCTATGAGCCCCAATTTTAACCCAAATGACAGAATTATGAATAGTGTATCTAAAATACTTGAGCTCCGCAGGTGGTTCTTTATGATTTGCTGAACAATTTTATATTTCTCTCTTGGAATAATTTTGATGACATGACCGTTTTGGAGAAGATTCGCTACTGTCTCAAGTCTTCTTCAATTTAATGCTGTCTGATAGTGGATTGGTAGAACTCCAGAATTTTAGAAATTATTTTATGTTTTTCTAAACTGATGGGCACCAACACTATGCTCTAATTCTTATTCTTTAAAAAAAAATGTCAGCCTTCCTCAATCTGGTACTGTCCAGAGGTTTGGGAATATAAACCCCAAAATCTCAGCCAGCATGTAGGGAAGAATGGCAAATAAAAGATGTTCTGTCCAGTACATGTTCAAGGATAAATATCTGAGCTCGTTCTTCTCACTATTTTCTCTATGTGATGTAATACAAAAGTCAGAATGTTCCTACCTCAGAGCCGTAGGTCTGGGCAACATGACACAGCATAAGAAATGAGATGTCGAAGAGAAGTGCTCGGACTGATGCTCCCTTAGCTGGATTTCAGATGGAGAAGGAAGAGATAAAAATCAGAACAATTGTCATATGTAAATCAAAATGTTGATGTATGATGGGCAAGAAGTGCTTTGTAGCCACCATCACACTAAAGTACCATTAATGGAATATGCCAACTTATTTAAATAAATCAAATCTTATCTACAATGGTCCTTCAACTAAATGGAAATTTGATTTCCAAAAATTTTAGCCATCACAGTCCATACTCAGTATATTTATTTATTTATTTTATTTTATTTTATTTCTAGACCGCCCCCTCTCCCCAAAGGGACTAAATGAAGTATATAACTTCATTTATTTATTCATTCATCTATAACAAAGCATTGACATTTTGTATCTAATTCTGCCAAAGGAAAAAGGATTCTAAAGCATAGGGCACCAAACATATTCGAAAACAAACAGTTAAACACTTCCATCCATCCCTTCCCCCAGATTTCAAATAATTTTTAATGAGACATATAAATAATAAAAAAAGTTCATCTCTTTTGCTCTAATTTGTCCCAAAACAAGTATTAAATTATATCATTATGCTAAGTGACAAATGAAATAGATGCTACTAAAAGACATGGAAAGCCTGCTCAGTTCTATTTTTCTGGATTCTGAAATTTTATCAAACCCCCCTGGAATGGTTTATGATGAAATTATACAAATTCTAAAACAGCCTTCCCCAAACTTTGTTGAATTTCCACTTCCGTAATACTTGGCTAGAGGATTACAGGAACTGAAATACAATTTATTTTGAGGATAAATCTAGTTTGAGTAGAACTGCAACATTCACACAAATGAAAACAAAATAACTCTTTCAACAACTGCAAACTCCTTCCTGATTCGTCCAGTGGAAAGTCAGAGAGCTTTTGCGTGTGTAGTCACATGCAAACATATTCAGATTCCTTATCTTGGGATGAGTGGGATTCAAACATCACTCCATCCAAAGGAGTACATGGGTGCACAAAGCTTAAGATTGGGGGTTGGGGGGGGGGTTGGAGGGAAGGAAGCAGACACACAGCTGCAAGTTAACCCTTTTTCTTCAGGGTTGAGCACCCCACCCAAAGCGCACAAAGTCACTATTCTTGGGATTGGAGGAAAGGCTGGTGCACGTGGTAGCCAAAAAGACAAAGAGACCCCAGTCATAACTTGAATGTCCCCCTTGTTGCATTAGGAATGCTGAGCTGGGCCAGCCTACGCTGCCAGGCACCATGCTCACTTTCAACTCTTCCCTGACCCAGGCCCCCTTCCCTGGCAGATTTTTATGGTTAACCCATGAAAGCCTGCATTACCAGGGTTAGCTACGCAGACACTTGATGGCAGGGGGGGGGAAAGATAGAAAGAAAGAGGGACTTACAGCTTTCTCCGCTGATATGTTTGGTAAATTCATTGAGCCTGAAATGTGTAAAGAATGAAAATACGAAATTTTCACTTTAACTGTTCTTCAACAAATTTTTTTTATAAAAAAGCTGATATCTTTAATGTGCAAAATAATCTAAAAAAAAATCAGGTGGATCACAATTATTCCCACTTTCCAAATGAGGCAAAAGCAAAGTCAGAATACAGGAATTCTGTATCTTTAGACTTTGGTAGGCCATTATTACCTGTACCCTCTACCCTGTAACAATTATACTGAAGTAAAATCTTCCCAATCCTGGTCCATTCTCTAGTAAATTGTAATGTCATAATTGTTCAGAAATCTCTGGACTTTTTTTTTCTAAAGTTGGGAAAATCCTGGCTGGTAATAAAAAAAGTCCTTCATTAGAAGATCATTATTTGGCCTCTTCCTGAAACTAGTCTTCATCAATATTGTAGATTACCAAAGAGACAAGTGGTGGCAAGATTATAGCTCCACTCAATCCAATAATTCCCCAGACCTTTAATGTGCTCTACACAGGATAAATAATGTATAGAGCTGGCTTAAAGAATACTTATTCCTAAAATGAAGGAAAGAGAAAATAGATTAGCTGACTATAATTAGCTCTTAAACTGCTCTGAAAAAGGACAGCAGAATACATGCCATGAAATAGAGAAAGAAATTTGACTGAGGTACTTTTCTTATGGATTCTTTATGAATGTTCTCTTTGGTTTCTTCAAAATGTCACTCCTTTAATTACTATTCAGTATATTCTTTTCTGATTATATTAAACTGAATACAGTATCAATGTATTATTTTCTGATTGTATTAGCATTATATTTTTGGTTGTATTTTATCATATCATCTGGTAATTATAAATCACCAATTCATTTTTTTTAAAAAAAAGCATCTCTAAGGCAAAAAGGCAGCAAATAATCTGGTAATAAAAGTTACTCAAGAGTTGACTGCTGTTGCAGTTATTTGATTACAACCAATTAGCACAAGTGTGCCAGACAGGAGGTCTGGTGCTTACTGGGCAAAAATCTCTAGAAAGTGATCTAAAAAAGCTAAATCATGACTACTATTAGTTGCCTCGATTTAGCCTTTTCTTAAAAAAGGCTTTTGGCCTGGATGATTGAGTCTTTATTTTCGTACCTCTCTACTAAGGGATTATTAGGTGTTGAAACAATATCTGAATTCACGTTTGCCTTGTTACTATTCAAATTCTCCCATTCTTACAGAATTTTCCCAGAATCTTTCCAACAGTTGCCATTAAATTATAATTTTTAATCAGAGAGGAAAAGGATAAAAAAATCAGATGATAAATTATCAATTGAATTTCATTGACTGACTGAATATTAATATTAATACTTTTAAATAAATAGAATCCACATTTTTAAATCTGGGGTGGTTTTTTTTTAATTTGTGTGTTGCTCCCAGCACATGTCCCTTACTCTAGAAATTAAGGACACTCCTGGTTTAGAAACTATTCCTATTTCAAACCAACTACAATAGAACCTCTGGTCATAAGATGACCATAATTCGTTCCATAACTTTGGTCGCAACCCGATTTGGTTGTGACCCAAACAAAGTTTTGGAAATTTGGGGCTTACAAAAAAAATGGCATGGAAGGGGAAATTGGCCATGAAAAAAAAATTGTGACATTTTTGGAACCTGATTTGGTGGTGGTCAGAAGTTTGTGACCAGATATTCTACTGTACCTTAACAGACCCTGTGAACTTGGACCACCAATTAGTATCCTCCTATAGAAGAGAATATTGTAGCTTAGGGTTGAACTGTGGGGTCCTTGATGCTCCCTAAGCTTGGTTGTTTTCTTATAGACATAATTACCATATTTTTCACATTATAAGCCACACCTTTCCACCCCCAAAAGTGGGTGGAAATATATGTGCGTCTTAATAGAGCAAATATTGCAATGGGAGGGAGGGTGACCGAGGAATGCTGGAGCCTTTGCTGCCAAGCAGCTGATTGGCAGTTGGATTGGCCTCCCAGAATACCACCGATCAGCTGTTCTAGGTGGCGGGGATCGCCACTGCCTATCGTCGGCACCCATTCAGTGCCTATTGCCACCGATTGGCGGCAGCAAACAGGCAGCGGCAATCAGCAGCGAACAGGAATACTGCTGATCCTGGAACACCGCCGATCCAACCGCCAATTAGTTGCTTGGCAGCTAAGGCTCCAGTGTTCCTGGCGTAGATAGCAGACAAACAGCAGGCAGCTGTTTGCTGCAAGGAAACTAGCCAAATGAATACTGGATGGATGCTGGGACGCAGAGGCAATTTTTTTTCTTGTTTTCTTCCTCTAAAACTAATGTTTTATTTATTTATAGTATGGAGTGTCTTATGGTGCGAAAAATATGGTAGGTAACATCACCTGTGCTATTAAGAAATGGAGTTTGTTCTCAATTTATATTCTAGTGGTTTGCTCTGTCAGTGTTGGTAGGAATGTCTGCCAATCCATCATTACTAGTCTCTTTATATAAATTATTTCTATAGAGATCACTCCCAGGAACACCAACCAGGGCAAAACACTACCATATAAAATGAGAGCAAGCTCTATTCTCAATTAGCACTGATGATGTTACCTAATTGGGTGATTAAATGTCTGCAAGGAAACAACCAAGCTCAGAGAATATCAAGGACCCCACTATTCTCCTAGTTTGACTTCTGAACTGTGTTTAATTATTCAACTTGTTTTTTGTGCCATGAACGAAAAACTGGAATTGTTAGTTGACTGTAATTTACTCTTTAATTGCTCTGATACATTCTATTAGGCTTAATATCAAAGCATAATATCAAAGAATACAGGGCAGAGTTATTCTATCTTCTTTAGCAGAAATGGGAGAAGCAAATAAAATCTGCATTTATTTAGTGATTTATGTATTATTCACATGGTAAGAGAATATTTGTGAATCCCTTTGAAGCTTCTGTAAGCCTGGAACAGTATGACCTACAGTATTATCTGAGTTTCATCTATGACTTATTAGTAGATAAAAAGACTTAGTTAAATAGATGACACACGACAGAAGGTCATTTCTTTATGGAATATATTAAGCCAAAATTCATTGACTTCTTGGAAAACATATGGGACATTCTAGATTTAATAACTTGTAGCACTAACAGCAATCGTTTTAAGCAAGCATTTCCAATACCTTTTAATCATATCAAATTGGAAGTATTTTGGCCCACTGCTCTTTACAAAACTGCTTCAACTCATTGATATGTTTGCCTGTCTTGCATAAGCTGCACTTCTCAGATATTATTGAACATTTCTAATCAGTAATATTCAGAACTTTGATTCAGCCATTCCAAAATATTACATTGCTTCTGCTTCAGACATTTGGTTATAGATTTCTTTTTGTGGGCTACATGACCTACATTCATTTAAACTTCAGCTCACAGATGAATTCAATACCCTGATAGAATTTGCTGTTTCAATCTAGAATCTATTATTCACTCAATTCACCCAAGGCTGTAAAGCAGCCCCAAACCATGATATTCCCATGCTTCACAGCTGAGATGAGGTTCTTGTTGGAATTACAGCATCTTTGTTTCTCCCAACATCACTTTTTTCATTACTATTCAAAAGTTCAACTTCTTTATCATCAACCAGATGATATTTGTCAAACTTAAGGCAGGCAGCAATCTTCTTTCTGGAAAATAGGGGTTCCCTTTTTGTTTTTTTCTGCTCAATTATGTCTGATTCTCAGTGACTCTCAAGGAGGCTGCCTGGGAAAGTCTTGGTAAGATTTTTCAGAAGTAGCTTACCAATGTCTCCTCCCTAGGGCTGAGAGAAAGTTACTAGCCCAAGGTCACCAGGTAGCTTTGCGTCTAAGGTGAAATTAGAAACCATGGTCTCATGGCTTCTAGCCTGGTGCCTTGACCACAATGTCAAACTGGCTTTTTTGGTAGACCCTCCTATATATGTAGATTGCTCTTATTCAATGTTATAGTGAATGAAAGAAAGGACTGCAGAAGCTTTGCTATTTAGCCTGGAGTTGTTCTCAGTCTTCTATAGTATTGTACACTTTGTTCTTGGGGTAATTTTTATAGTATGGTATGACCATTCATAGAAAGAATATCAATAATGCATTTTCTTTATTTATATGATGATGGATTGATGAAGGCCAAACGCTCTAGCAACAGTTCTGAAACTATCCATATTCTTGAGCACTGACATCCTTTTTCCAAAAATCTACAGAGATCTCTCCCGTATGAGGCATTGATGACTTCCAAAAACATATCTTATGAAAAAGACTCTGATGATAATTTTTTTTAATATGGAAGGTCCCCTCATGTTCAGATATGATTGCCATCTCATTGATTGGAAATCTAATTTAGCTTACTCTCATAAGAGAGCTGATTATTTAAGGCTTTACATAAGCACAGTTAATGTTGGCTGGAATACATTCAATAAAGGTCAGAACACAGTAACCTGTTCCAGCTGTTGTTTATTTAACTAGAATATCTTTATTTATTAATAGAACTTAGATAAAATTCTGACCACAGTGTAGGTCGCAGTGTCATCTTTGAGGATGACACAGAGCCCTGTAGGTTTTTTGCTCACAACTTTATAGCCTTCAAGGCAGAAATGAGCAAGAAGCAACCCCATTTTTGCAGTTCCCAAATATTCTGTACCTTTGAATAACAATGGGGGTTTTAACTCTATGATTTGCAGGGGGGGGGGGAATCCTTAGGTAAAGTACAGTCTTAACTTTCTAATAATTAAGTCAATTTTAGTTAAACACCTCATTAAAAATTGGGCGGAGTAAGGAGTAAACAGAAAATTCTGTCCTCTTTCTATTCAGTAATGCTACTGTTTAACCTCTATGGCCCTTACAGCAGCAGTAGCTGTAGTTGCTCTCACAAATAATTTTTGAAAGTGCAATCTTGAGTCCCAAAAAGGTTGCCACTTGCTCCCTGTATCAATTTACTCAGGCAAAATGAAATTGTCACATTGCAATTTCCATAGGCAACTCCATAGCCAGGAGCAAACAACCTCACCAAACGATGATATTACACCACACTCTTTAGTTTATCAAAGGAAAGTCAGACAACCCTGACTTTCAATAACTCATCATACATACTCACTTGATGAATTTCCGAGCAAAGGATTTCAATTTTCCTGTAGCAGCTGCAGCTGCCAATAGCAGGTCCAAGCTCTTTCCTGAAAGCATATGGCCCAAGACTCCAAGTAGTCCTTCTGGGGATTTTGAGTGATCTGAATCCATTGTCTGGTATAAAAATAAATAAAATAAAGATGGTGGATCTAGATGCACAAAGTATCGAGATTTGACTAAAAGAAAAACCAGCTTCCAAATTTTTAATTAAATGACCCTAGCTATGTGTAACCATACAGGAAGCAAGCACTGGAAGATGGTATCCAGCCCAGACTCCATTCTTGCTTAAATTGTTGTAACCTGATATTGTTACATCTGGGGACCAATTTTACCTTATATTTGCCTACGCTTGCAATGATATGAATTTAGAATTTAGTTTTTCTCCGCTTATATTTAAATTTGACAGCCTCATTTGGAGGCATTTGGCTAAAAGGACATTTAACTCTGTAGTAGCATACAGTCTAACCTTGTATTTTACCGCAAACAATTCCTATTTCTTAATTCTGAATTAAGTAAAGGAATATTAAGTTATACATGGTGGCTAGACAGAATTATTAAAGTTTTCTCTAAAATAGGAAGAATAGAATTTGATTCTGCCTTCATTTATATCATCACATTCAGGAATTTGAACTTTGTTTGTCTGAACTGCTCACAGTGCTGAGCCATAATGTGCTATAACTTTGGTTTAATCCTATGAGAGAACCAAGCAGCTATAGTTTTCCTAACAAGTACCAAACCTATCTTGGTATTATTGTAAACTGACTAACCAGAATTATAAACTACAGTCTCAGATTGTCTTATAATCTACAGGCCATTTGTGCCAAGTAGACTTTAGCATGTTTGTTGAATGGATAAAATGAATCAATGCTTCATTCCCAGAAATTGCTAAAATGTTTGTGTGTCTCGAATTAACTTTACAATTAATACACAATCAAAAGGAACCCTTACATATCAATTTTGAAAAAAAATCATGAACTGAGCAAAGACATTCCTCGCATCAATTGAAACAAATAAACTTTTAATGTAAGTTTACATAATTTTATAAACTATCTAGTATTATAAAATTATAATTAATCACTTTGCAGTGATATAACCTCAATATAACCCTATTATACCAAAAACTGCTGACTTTTTTAAAAGAGAAAAACAGTGTCCCAGGATAGCTGAAACAATTTATTTAGTTGGAAAACTTTGGTTCAGACTCCTTTTAAGTTATTAGGCCTACTGCTAATCATAACCACACAACAATCCAAAAATAACCCTTTAAAAATTGTGTTAAGCTTCTTGAAATACAGCCAAAGAATTGCATGTCCTAGCCATGTTTACTCATGTCTGTGCTGAAAATACTTTTAATCCATGGAAAACATGCATAGGATCAGCACCAAAACAGGACCTACTTTTAAGATATTGGTAACAGTGGGCTCTGCTCTCAAGATAAGGCCTGGGTTGGGCTGAATATTAGCATTTTCTGCGGATTTTAAACATGGTGCGTGTTCTCGATCAGCAGCCCTGGTTGGGAAAGGAGGAAAGGCATACAAGTTTTTATAAGGATGGTGCATTTGACACTTTTCAGTAAAACTCAACACACATACTGGTTCATAGTAATGCTATTCTAAATTTAATATCTTTGTGGTTAGCCTTAATCATGTTTCTACATTTTTATTAAATGAAACAAAAATTATATGACAGATTTAGAATGAGATTTTTACACAGAAAGATATTTTATTTGAACTTGCACTTTCATATAATAAATGCCTTCATAATCTCAAAAACATGAAGAAAAATGCTACTGGATTAAAACAAAGCAATCTACTTTCAAGATTTTTCCCCCGAAGGAGAAATATTCAAAATAAGAGATTGTTTTCAAACACTAATATTGCTGTGATTACATGGTCAATAATATGCAAACACACCAATATTCTTTCATGTATATGCATATGCAAAATTTCTCATGTCAGTTTAAATAGTTGAAAATATTTCCTCTTGGAAATTAATAAATTAGGGGAAAATATATGATTCCTGAAAGGCTGAGGAATGGCCTTGGGCTCTGGCAACTCAGACCCAAACTTACTCTCTACTTCTACTCCAATTCATGAAGGAAACCTAATACATTTTTAATGGCCTAATACATTTGAATTTGGCTCTCGTTCTTTTCATGAAAAGTTTTTCAAACAACCATACCTTTTTGCTATGAGATTATTCATATTGATTTCAGACAGCAGACCTTGCTTGCTACATTCCTGGAGGAGGAAGTTTGTGCAATCACAGCTAGAACAACACAAGAGACAGATGTACAAATTTCTGAAGGAACATGGCAAAAGACAGGCAAATGTCATCTGGTTTAACTGCCACCTATATGGTCAGTTTTGTACATCCTTATGAATTTTTTAAAGAAAGTAGCTCAACTTGCTTTAAACAAGGTTATAAGAATGTGTAACTTGCACCTTCAATCAAGATTTAAAAGCCATTTGCAAACATTCCAGATTGTTGGTAAGTCTTAACTATACTTTTACCAGTAGCCTATCTTTTGAGGGGGGGAAAGGGGGGGCAGGGAGTGCTGGAAGGGAGTTGAGAGAATAACAGACACATCCATGTTCAAGTTCTAGCTTCACCTTAGGCAAACTTATCAGTGATTTATTTGGAAATGCAATTCTTAACATAAAATAAGCTGCCTATCCAATCCTAAAGGACCAGGATGTTGTTATGCTTTGTGTATTTTCTTAATATATCTGTAAAATATGAATTTCTGCCTTACCTGGCATTAAATATATATTCATAAGCCTCTCACTCTGATATATAGGTTTGGACTCCAAGTTTCCCTTAGATCAGTCCTTTCACCTAGACCTCTAATGGCGAACCTGTGGCATGTGGCCCCCTCTCTGTGGGCACGTGAGCCGTTGCCCCAGTTCAGCTCTGGCGTGCATGCATGTGCGCCTCCTGCCGGACAGCTGGTCTTCCGGTCTCTGCCGCGCTTGCACAGGAGGTGTGAGGGTGCTGCAGACGCATATGTGAGGGCGGGGCACGCACACCTGCATAGGGGGCACATGTGGGGTGCATGCATGGGAAGGGAGTGGAGCGCGTGGGGGTTGTGCATATGTGTGGTGGGGGCACTGCAGAGGGGCCATGCATTTGTGTGCACTTTGGGTATTCGGTCTGGAAAAGGTTAGCTATCACTGACCTAGCCAAATCCCTCTCTCCTTAGTTGCTCCTTCCTCCAGAATATCAACCGAGAGGACATGTTGTGATTGATATTTAATACCCAATCACATACCATTATGCACAGTTTGATGCTACAGTACCCTATCCTAAGCATCACTCTCAGGGAGTCTGAATTGCAATATATTATAAAGTTTCCGTGGCATTTGTCTGCTCAGGTAAATGCTGCAGCAACTTCACAATATAAAGACCATCTCAAAATGACTTCTCTAGAGAGCAGCTGGTCAGAGACTGAGTGGGTGTACACTTCCCCTAGGGAGAAAAGGGGGAAAGAAGGGAACATCTGGAGGAGTAGCAAATCCTCCTCTGATCTCAGGCAGCTGTTGATATCATGTCTCTTCTAAAATGTATAATACACAATATTGACTTTTCAGATGTTAAATAGCAGCACATAATTCTACACATACCTACTATGCTATTCTCTCATTAGCAATTGAAATGATTTTAATCATTCTTGTTCTATGCCCAATCACAATCCAGTGTTGGGATAAAAAAAATGTAGAGGTTTGGGGATACAGCATAAAACATGCCCTTTTAAGGAATTATGTACACCATCTTTAAGAGCTGTTTGTGAAAGGCCTTTTTATCTGAATGCAATATTTTCAGCCTATAATTAAAATTTTCAAGGTTTGGGGAAATGCTGAAACCCAAACAAAAGATATAATATGAAAGCTGTGTCACTTCAACCTTCACAATGGGGGAGATATCTCAATGAGACAGGAAATATCAACAAGAAATAGCCTTGGATTGAGAAAGGCAAGCTTTGCACAAGGAATCTGCCAGGACAAAACAACCTTCCCAAATATAAAAATACAAAAGCTAGGAGAAAGTTGTACTGAGCAAAAATATCTATTTTTTAATGCTCTTAAGATTAGCCCCCTCAGGCAAATTAATTATTCTAAGCATGAAAAACAAACAGAATATTGATAATATATTATGAATTAAATAATTTTCCCAAATTACAAAATTATTTTGCAAAATATTTTCAAAATTATTGTAAGGAGCTTATAGTTGTTATTCAATAATGATATTGGCCAATAATGTCTTGTTAAAGTCAAATTGTCTCCCTCCTTAGTTATTGAAGCTAAATTACCCTGTATTCTGTTTTCTGACAATTTTCCCCTCTGTAAAATAAAATTCAACGTATTTTGTAAAGATTGTAAAAGTTTATCCTCCTAGCATTTCTGGTAAGAAGTCAGTAGCCTAGGCATCGTTCCTGTTTTAGTCTTTTTTAATATAGGTTTGCAAACTTCTGTTATTGTTATGAATTCGTTCTTTTCTGTTTCTTTTATCTATGACCCAGTCCTCTTATAGGCTTTTCACAATGTGCCCCAACTACCATGTTTTTCGGAGTATAAGATGCACTGGAGTATAAGATGCACCAAAATTTTGAAGATGCAAATAAAAAAAAAGTTTTTACATTCTGCCGACCTCCCAAAAATGGGCTGTTTTTTGCAAAAACGGACCCATTTTTTTTTTTAAAAAAAGAGTATTAACAGCCTTTAGGAGGCTTGTAGAGTGCTCCTGGGGGGTGGCGGAGGCAAAACTGAGAAAAAAGGGCCCATTCGTTGCTCATTTCTGCCCTCCCCAGCACCCAGGAGCACTCTGAAAGCCTTCTAAAGGCTATGCATGGCCATTTTGATGAAAGGGACGGGGTTTCGAGAGGCAAAAAATGCTGTATTCAGTGTATAAGACACACCCAGATTTTCATCCTCTTTTTTGAGGGAAAAGGGTACGTCTTCTACTCCGAAAAATATGGTACCTGAAAAGAAGTGGCAAATGATAATATAAATTTCTCTGTGGAAATGCTTTCTTTAAGAGCCAGAGACAGAAAGTTGCCATTAATGCTTTTTAGTAACAGGAAAATACTTACCTTATTTTCCATGGCCTTTCAACTATGAAAATATTTCATGCAGTAAATAGTGCTGCACTGTTCTACTTGTTGCTTCACATTTTTATTTATATTTTAATCTTTTTCTTATATGAAGTACCAGATAAAAAAATGGTTCTTTCCAGCCCTTTCATTTTAACAACAATAAACCCACATAGGACTTCAAAGGCAGCTTCCAGCACTTGGTGGATATGGAGTCAACAAAAGTTTAAATTGACTTTATGCTTCCTGTCCTTCCAGGTGGCTTATCCAGAGATAATGTCAAAGTAACCTCCCAAAATGCTTTGGGTAGAGTTAGGTTGAGATATGATGATACAGCTAAGCTAATTCAGTCAGTTTTCTGACTCACAGAGAAGGACATATTGTTCTTGCCTGTCCAATCTTCCAAAGGCTAAGCTTATGTCCAATTTTCATCATTCCTAATGCTTTCTAAAAGTATATACTGCAAAATCTGTCATTGGATACCAAATTACCAGTCTGTGACTGTTATATTATATAAACAATGTACATTTGTATTCTGTGCTTGCTTTAGATACAGTAGTCCTTAATTATGATTATATAAAGACTATATATAATGATGGTGTTACAAAAGACAGCTTTGCAACCAATCCTCACAATTTTGACCGCCAGTGTCTCTCAAAGTGCCTGAATGTGATCACCATTCAGGCACTTTGCAAATGGCATGCATTTACAACTGTGGTAACATCCCATGGTCACATCTTTGTGTGCTTTTGGAACAAACAGAATGGAGAAGTAAACATAGAAGTAAAATCATCAGTTTCAGTCACATGATATATCAGCCAGCAAATGCTTAACAACAGAATGGGAAGTGATGCTGTAAGTCTGTTGTGATCATGTGATTTTCTACTTAGCAATCAAATTGCCAGTACCAATTTATGGTAGCTAAGCCAGGATTATCTGTATTCTATCATTAGACAATGAATCAGAAAAGCAGCTCCTTAAACTAAATTCAGTGGACATCTTAGTGCTCCTACCCAACCTCTGACCTGGTTTACACATCTATAATAAACTACAGTTCATGTCTTTTTAAAATGTGAAGTATTATTATACATTTTTTAAATGAAATAAAACAAATGCTTTTCTAAACTATTAATGCAACTACCTAATTTTATTTAAATATAAATAAAAACTTCATATCAGTTGTGCTGTCTCTTTCTCACTTTCATGTAATGTAGAAACTAAGACCTAACAGACATCATGTCTTCCTCAAACTGGCTAGAAAATCTGAGGAATGGAACAACTCAACTCACAGTAGGCTACTTCTTTTCCTAGGTAAACAGAATACATATTAACTATACATCACTAGTTAAATATCTTCAGAGTTTGATCTGAAACTTATCCATATTTTCAATTATTCAGACCCTGTCAGATAACAACATATTTAAGAGGCTAATTTTCAGAATTTAGCTCAATATAGAATTTATGCCAAATATATTGCCTGCTTTCCCCATTATTAGTCCTCCTCTGAACTACCATGCTTAAATACTATCCTCATCTTAATTCTTGCATTTTTTTTCCTCTATCTGGCTACCTCATTTCTCAGTAAACTAATGGGTATTCGCTTACTCTTACAAATGAAAGCCAAGATGAATGTATGGCCAACATTTTGCAGGTGACTTATAGTAATAGAGACAGACATTCTAAGTACGGGTAGTCCTCGAGTTATGAATGTAATGGAGCCTACCCATTCCATTCGTACCTCAAGGATTCATAAGAGTGAATCTCGTATCAAGAATGAGATCACTTTCTGCTTTCACCCATGCAGTCACTAATTTAATGTATTGGCGAATACATGGTTCGATAAGTGCAAGAGGCATCTCAGGGTGAGGAAGGCCCTGGGGGGCCTAGTGAGGGAGCAGGTCCCAAGGCCTCCCCAACACACTAAGATACCTCATGCTTCCCCCTCCCTGCCACACCAGACTCACTTGCAAAGATCTGTCTCCTCTCTGCCATGGTTTCTTTCCCTTTGAGGGAGTCTCAGGTCAATGGAAGCTCCTGGGTGCGAAAAGTGTTTGTGGCGCCTGTCTCTTACTCCTCCCACTCTCCCTTAACTCTTTTCCGCCGCCACCTTGACACTTTTTGCCCAGACAGAGACTTGACAAGAGATTGGAAGCTTCATCTGCATGCAAATGAGGCCTTTGAAAACGAAGGGATTTGCTCCATTTTCAAAGGCCTCATAGGAATCTATGGTGCATTTCAAAACAGAGCAAATCCCTCCATTTTTAAAGGCCCCATTTGCACACAGAGGAAGCTTCCATTCTCTGCCAGGTCTCCATCTGGGCAAAAGGTGTCCTGGTTGTGGCGGAAAGGAGTTGGGATGGGGGGAAAGAGCAGGAGACAGGCACAGGAAACACTTGTCATGCAGAGGGCACCGAGTCTCTGCAAAATGGGATGGGTGTCTGAACTCACACGATATTACAGCACCCAGGAGGTTCCATCAACTCTCCTCTCCCTCAAAAGCAAAGAAATTGTGGCAAAGAGGCGGCAGATCTTCTAAGGTGAGTCCAGTGTGGCAGGATGGAAGCAGTTGTGGGAGTGGGAGCAGGGGGCATAGGTTGAATGTTGTGATGCTGCAACATTCATAATTTTGGGACTTGCACATAAACACTTGGGGCGCTTATCTCATAACTTCGAAAGGGCACTAAATGAATGCTTGTAACCCTGGGATTAGCTGTAGAAAGTTCTACATCTTCTATTTGTGATGTTACTATGAAAGGGACCTACTTGCACCGTTGATCAGCTTTATCCAGGAGTGGTGTCAGCTTCAGAAGGAATTCAAAGGCACAATTCACATCTTCTGTGAAATCCTGCAACAGCAGAACGGGACAGTATATTCTCCCTTAGATCTTTAAAAATCTAGGAATTGAGCCCTGGTAACTCTACCCCTAATTTGTTATAAATTTTAAGATGAGACAGTAAATTTCAGTAAGATATACCATTGAATATTTTAGAATAACTGGAATATGCATTTTTTATATTTAATGAGGTTAAAAAATAATTATTTCACATTTGATATCCTGATAATTTTTTCTGTTTCTGTTTGTACTATGGAGTGAAATTTTATAAAGTGGTTGCTTCTTTTTCCATACCTTTATATGTGGTAAACTGTTATCTATATTTTATGCAATTACCTTGGATTAAAAAATGATTGCTGCTTTGGGAAAAATACTCCTTAATTGTTTCCAGCTTTTAGTGGAATTTGATTATGAAGGGTAGGCTGGGTTTGTGTCTGTATTAAGGAGGAGCAGGAGCAGCCAATCATAATGATTTCCAATTTCAAAAGGGAGAATTGTAAGAAGTCAAATAAAAGCTGTTAATGAGCATTTAATTTTCTTAAAACAAAATTTCTCAAAATTATACTGCTCGTCACTCTTCGTAGTCACTGACATGGCACAGTCACAGTTTACATGATTACCACTACCCTAATTAATAATTTTCTATTTGTTTCTGTTTCCCATAATTTGTTGGTTCTTTTCTGTTTCCCATATTTTAGAAAAAGCAAATATAGGAAACAAAACAGAGCATTAAAATAATGCTCAAATGTCATTCTGGTATATTTTTTTACCTTTTCTCCTGGAGAATACTTTTTCAATTTCACCAAAACTTGTGGTATCTAAAAAAAAAGAAAAAAGAATAAAATTAACCATTTAGGAATCTTTGTTCCTAGTCTTTTCTCCTCTGCCCTAACAGTACAAAGATCTTCATGTCCATCTAACAGTGTTTCTTCCATATAAATCTATTCCTATTCCTCCCATAAACTTTGGTTCATTTTTCGAGATGCTCCTCATATCAATTTTATTAAAAACTGCAATTAAAAACATAAAAACTAATACAAACTAGAATTTAAAAAGTAGAAAATATGGGAAACAAAAACAGAAAGCAAAACAAAAAAAAAACCAAAGAAAAAATAATATAGTAAGGAATTTCATAATTTATCTCTGGCCAAATTACCTTTGATTATTGTTTGTTAACTGCTATTGATAACAGCTATTAGGAAACCCTCAGTTCAGGGGTGGTTGCTGCTGGCATTACTGCCGGTTCGGTGCGCCCACAATTTTGTGCACGCTCTTGCTTGACTCGCATGCGCATTTGACCATAAATGAAAAAAAAAAGTTCTGCGCATGCCCAGAAGCAAAAGACAACATGGGAGAACCAGTTTGGGGGCATGGCAGGCCTGGGTCACTGCCAGTTCCAGCGACCCAGGCTGCCAAACTATCAGTTCGGCCAAACCGGTCTGAATCAGTAGGAACCCACCACTGCCTCAGTCAACAGGTTTTATTGCACTGGGTTAATTTCCTTCAATACTCCGGGAAAGAAGTTTAAATACAAGTTTAAAGACTTACAAAATATTTTGGAATAAACAGCAAAAGAATTATTGGAACTTTGATTTGGAAATCAAATGGACTAAAGATCCAAATGGATTTCAAATAAGACTTTGGAATTAATTGGAATATTCCTTCCTTTGGGAAAATACTTATGTTTTGAACTATCTTAAAAAAACATAATAGGATGAACTTTGAAGGTTGTACATTAGAGGGAATCAAAAGGCATTAAAGATTACAACTAAAAGGTAAGAATATTTAAATTTGACTTACTAATACAGAAGTATGCAAAATATTTTAATATTGGATATACTGAATGACAATTTTTGAACAATGAGGTCAGAAATTCATTTTAATAATGTCTGCCTCTATAAACAGACTATGTTTAAAAGATTTCATGAAAGAGGACATGTTATATATTGTAAGATATGAAAATGGATTAAAAAATAATAGGCTACAAAAATAATACGGAAAAAGTGATACACTGCACAAATAAAAAGTCACCTGATGTTTTAGTAATTAAAAGGGATATACAAATAACAGACCAAAACCTGGCTTATTTTCCTATATTAGATTTGAAAAAGAGGTTTGTCAAAGCTCCTTCTGTGAGAAGGACAAAGAAAAAATAAAAATAAATCGAATTTTAGGAGATTATTTGAAGGGATTAAAGATCAAGACTGTTAGCAGTGAAAAAAAGAAATATAAAATTGATTTATGTGATCAAGGTTAAAACAGATACGTCGTTCTCTATGGTAACCCTTAATGGACTTTTGCTGATCAAGACTAAAATAAAAAGGTTCCTTTTATTCTTCATCAAATATATATGCTGCCTGACTCACAGCAACTCTGGGTGATTTACAAATTGTTTAAAAACATTTAAAAGAAGAAAACAACAACAAAAAATGAAGAAGAAAGATGTCAAAATGACAAAACCAGATGGGCAGCAAAGAAAGTGCACATAATCTAAAGAGAGCTTCGGCCACTCACCAAAGGCCTGGGCAAAATGACAATATTTGTGAACATTTTGTAACATTAAAGTAGCTCAGCTAATACCTCAGGAGAGTTTCAACCAGAGCTCTCTATTATATGCCATGCAATTGTAAATATCTATATTTTTGGAAGAAATCTGAAGTTCTTCTGATTTGATGGAGGTAGAAAAGACAGATTTAATATCTCTGCTTAGCTATGATATTGGCTGAATATGAATAAGCATTTGAAGACACAGCAGTGACATTGTGGAGAAGATCCAAAAAAATAAAGGAAAGCTTTGATGTTTTTAATCCGATTTTCATGCTGTTTCACAAGTTAACTGTCCTATCTTTTATTCCATAATATTCCAATTTGTCCACAGGCTGTGCCTGTGTATATCTGTTTGTCTTTTTCATGCTTAATGTATTCATCTCTGCATGGACAATTGGATACATGATGTCCTTGAGCTGCAGTAGTGATTTATTGAACAAGCCGGGAATGTTAAGTTGCAATTTGTTGTGTCTCTTTTGGGGAATCTAGTAGCGTCATGGTGTGTTTACCAAGAAAGCCAGGAAGAAGAAAGACATAGCCATCTGGCTTATGTTTATATTACAAAAAATATTATGCAGCTAAATGCAGACTTCTTCATACTCTACCAAAAGACACCAGCTTAGAAGAAAGAACAAAGAATACCCTGGGCTTCGGGTCGCTAATATGGCAACGAATGTCACCAGATACACAGAAAAAGAATAGATCTGAAAGTATATATTTATGCAGAGTCGAAATCAAGAATTAACATGGCTGCAGTTTTCTGCCACAATTTATGCCAAAATATCTGAAGAAATGGATCTGATAGGTCTGTAAATATCCTTATACTTTAAAAAGAACATCTAATCAGACTTCCGGTTCCGGCGGCCACCAGCGACGAGCAAGTGTTTGCTCGCTCCGGCTTCTCGGTGGGCTTCCCCACTCCTTGGGGGGCACAGGACGCCCCGGAGAGGCATCCTGCCGGAGGGGCGGCATCGCAGGGGATCCCTGGATCGGCGGCGGCCAGCCCCCCGCTTCGCCCAAGGCACCGGGGAGCAGATCGGAGGACGCGTGGGCGTCTCGCTGAATGCTGCGCGGAGAATGAACAAGCAGAAGGAAGCAGCGGCGGTGCAGTGAGGCGCATACCCCCCTTCACTCCCTTTGTTGAATTGAAGAACTTTTCAGCAGTTTAAAACTTTTTCTTTCGACTAACTTGGGAGGCGCGGCTGGAGGGAGGGGGATTTCCCCCCCCTCGGATAGGCGGCTTGGAACAATTTTGCTCTCAGCCCCAGGGGAAGGAGGAGGGGGGAGAGCCAACCAATGATGCCACACCCTTGCTTAAAGTGACTTTCTTTGAACTTAACCCCATAATATACTGATGATCTGAAAACTTTGGGAACTTTGAAAACTTTGTTATGCCTCTAAACCCGAAGCTGGCAGGGCAAGATGGCACACTTCCGTTGTCTTCATGAACTGTGAAACCTGACTCCACCTTTAAAAATTCAGGCTTCCGGTCTTTGTCTCCGTGCTACTCAGATAAATCTCTTGTGGATTCCTACTCTTTGAACTCCCTGGGGTGAAAAATTTTACTCTACTGCCAGGCTGATTAGAGAAATTCTCTCCTGCCTGGACCCTCTGCCTCCTGGACTCATCTGGCTGCCCTGCCACTCTAGCTGTCCATTCTCTACACTGACTGAGCTCTTTATTCTATAAACAATGTCTCCTAAAAGACCACCTCCTGGAAAGCCTGGCTTTGCTACCTCTGCCCCGACATCAGCAACTTCCAGTCCTGCTACACAATCAAAAATAACAGACCTGATGCAACCTAAAAGTACAGAGATGGATTTGCAACAAATGCTTCAGCAACTTTTACAGGGACAAGAGGAAATTAAGAAACAATTAAAGGAAATGAAAGAAGAAATTAAAGAGAATCAAGCCCAAATTTATAAGAACTCACAGAGACTGGACCTTGTGGAGGGTGGGGTGACAGAGATGAGGGAGGGGGTGGAGGCGGTGCAGAAGAGAAACAAAGAACTTGATACCCAACAAATGAAAACAGAATTTGAGAGAATGTCCTTTTATCTTAGATTTCAAAACGTGGAAGCAGATGATGAAAACATAAGGGACATCATGATAAACATCTTGGCCGAATATACCCATAAAGAAAAACAACAGATGGAATGGGAGATAGATCTGGTTTATAGAGTGAACTCAGCCTATGCCAGAACACACAACGTACCCAGGGAGGTACATATTAAATTCCTCAGAAAAAGCACAAGAGACGAAATTCTGGGTGCACAAAGGGGGCAAGCCCTGACATACCATGATAGGGAAATAACCATCTTGAAGCAGATCCCCAAGAAAGTTAGGGAAAAAAGGAAAAATTATTCGCAATTAGCGAATAAATTATACCAGAAGAGGTTGTGGTTCAGATGGTTGATGCCTGAAGGTATGTTAATATTCTGGGAGGAGACAAGAATTAGAATCAACACACCCATAGAGGCACAGGCCTTTATGGAAAAAAACAAAATACACCTAGAAAAAACTGAAGATCCTACAACGGATATGCAGGACACAGGAGGGGCCAGAGCTCTGCCGGCGGGGGGAGATGGGGCAATACCAAGAAAGTTCAGATCACAAAAATGAATAAGAAAATCTTCTTGACATAAACTGATCGAAAGTATTAATGGAATTAACATGTGGACTATATACTACTATGTATTAAATTGATTGAAAGTACCAATAGAATTAATATGCTGACTATATATGACTATGTATTAATGACTTCTACCCAGATGTATACTATGAGTTTGGAGGGAGGGGGCGCCTACCACACTTTGCAACTGCCAAAATTTGTATACTTTTTCCACTACTTTTTCCCTTGCAAATCTTAAAAAAACCAATAAAACTTTGGTTAAAAAAAAAAAGAACATCTAATCTTTGGTATATTGCCCCAGAAATAGTTTGACCTGGAGTTGCCAAGGGAAGTAAACAATTCCCCTTATGTTGGGGAATTCATACCACTGATGAATAGAGTCACAGCCAAAATAAGTAAGATAATCCCATGTTCTTTCTCTCTTTATATCATCTCCTTTTTCCCTCATCTTTCTGCTCTCACATACTACTCCTCACAGGGAACAAAAATGTATATCCTTTGTCAGACACCTGAACAGATTACTTGCAGTGAATTTTTAAATTCCTTCTGAAGGCCATAGAAAATCAAACTAAGGACCCTCATGGTTTAGAAGCTAGCACTTCTAGCTAGTACATGGTCATAGTACTTGAGCCATTCTCCATTTTAATTCTTATTTCTCTAAAAGTAACTTTTTTTCAATTGCAGAAAAAGCAAAAAAACAAGCTTACAAACACATCCATAGTTCATACAGAAAGCTAAAGAGCTATCTGAATGCACTCCTGACACTATCATTCTACAATGAATTTCTTCTACACTCTACAATGAAGAAGAAAAACAATCCACAAAAATAACTAACCAAAGAAAAGATGTACTGAATGAGCATGAATTGTTTGAAATGCAAAAAAGATTCCTTGGATATTTAATAAGAGAGTTCGCAGAAGATGTAGAAAAAGCAAACAACATTGAAACCATATTTGTAAAGAAATAGTACAGATTTTAGAAAGAGTTCATATCGAATTCCTTCCGTTCACCTAAATCACACAATTGGAATAAACAAAGACAAGTGACTAAACAATTCTCTCTATTAGGAGTGAAAGAAACTGCTTTGTATCACTTCAGACAATTGGTCTATCTAATTTGGATTTGCCTGTAAGAATTACAAATTTCATAAATAGATTTTTGCAGCTCTGTGTGTGTGTGGAAATATCAGGAATTGAACCAAGGACGTTGCACATAGTGTCCTGCTGAGATATTGTCTTCTCTGACCTTTTTTGAAAGCCAGATGTTTATCATGAACACTCCTTCATGACAGCCTTCTGGTCAGAATCCTACTGAAGGCAGCTAAGCCCATCTGTCTTTCCCTGACATTTAGGCTTACCTTGAGGAAAGTGAAGGCAGTCCATTTCAGCTCTTCTGTCCCTTCAGGAGATTCAATCAGTCCCACAAAGCAAGCTTTCCAGATCTCCAGAATAAAGAGTGGGGATGGGATACGCTAACCAAGAACAGAGGGAAAAAATAACAGAAAACTTCAGGTCTGATCAAAAGGAAATTACTTATAATACAAAATGATCTAGAGTTCACCATAAGCTAAATATGTAAATGTATAGTCTAATCATAGCTTTTCTAGAAATTCCATTTCACCCCAACCTCAACCAAACATTGCAAATTCCTGCTCTCTCAAAATGTTTCCTGCTGCCAAGAATCCAAAAATTACTTGGTAGCCAATAATATGTAACAGAGTTTCTGAAAAGAGCAGCATTTTTTTTTACTAAGCCAATTATGCATATTTCATTCCACGGAAAATGGAAAGGGAAAACTTTCGGTCAGGTCTCCAATCTCTGTGGGCTGATGGGCATGTTTTAAATTTTAGGATGTCATCAACGCTATGCTTGCAAAAAAGGTAAAGAAAAGCTTTGCCATTAAAAAAAAGGGCTGAAATGGTAAAATGGCAAGTTCCATACCACTACTCCCAAAAAGAGAACATGGAACCCCAAGAGAATCAACAGTATGTAGTAGCCAAGGGTCTCATACCAAGAATCCTAATTTGCTGAAAGGAAGATAACTTCAAAAAAATGGAAGAGCAAGGTCAATATCTCTCCATTTCTGGAAAGGAGGTTGGTTGTCTGAGACACCAGATAGGAAGACATAAAGATATACATGATTGTGTCATGGTCTTACTTACCAGCCTATTCACCAAGAAATTCCTTAAATAATTCATTGTACGTCATTGTATCCCCATTCAAATGGGTAGGTCACTCTAGTCTAGATAGTTATTATATAGTAAAATAATATTGGGCTGTACAGCTCAGAATGAATACCAGTGAAATGTCCTAACTTGATATTCCATCATATGTATATGTTCTGCATATAAAAGACTATGGCTAGATCATATATCTGGCTATTCAAAGATTTAGCTGCTGTATATTGTTGAACAAAATGAAACAATAGGCTCACACCTGATGATAAGCCATTTGGTTGAGTTCAACATATACTACATCAGGCCTGTCAAACTGGTGGCCTGTGGGCTGGATATGGCCCACGCAGGCCATGCTCATCCGGGCTCAGCAAAGGGAAAAAACCATCAAGATATTTTCTCTATAGAAGGCGAAACAGAAAGACAAGTACAGAGATACTGAGAATTCCTCTATGATCCATCCATACCTGCATCCTTTTCACCATCATCAGTTGTTCGACTAAAGGCTGTGGTTCTCCAGTCAGATTCATGGTTCCTTCTAGCAGCACCACAGCATGTATGGTGGGGAAGCCTGTTTTGTTTAACTGTTCTGAATGAATTGAGAGCATGGCAGGGATACTGTACAGAGAATTGTGACATAAAGAAAGAAGAGATTGGTTTAACTTTACTTGCATAAGGAGAAGAAAATTGTTTATTCCTTAACCTGTGGCTGTTGTTTGCTCACCTTTTGACAAGATTAATGCACTCTTCCAATTGATTCCGCAACTGATTATTGTTAATATGTCCAACATTGTCTCCCAATTTGGCAAGGGACTGTTCAATTGCACTCCAGGAAGCTAAACAAAACACCATAAAGGTTACATTTTAATCACATAGTTTGTCCAACAACCCAAAATATATCTCATTTATTTTTCTTCTAGAAAATTATTTTTATATACATACATATATATATACACACTCAGTTTCTCACACACAAGCAGTTACAAAATGACTTGAAATTTGGCAGATTGCAACCTGGCTGGAAAAAGGCTCAGTAATAAGTATGAATCTTATTAAGTATGTTTATTGCTGACACCCATGAATAGTGATGAACAGGATCAGAGACAAGGTTAAGACTTCTAGTCTTCCTGGTTTAACTAACAACCTCACCAATTTGCAGGCATATACAATTTTGCTGATTTAAAAGAAGCGTATAAAGATCTGTTTTATATCAATTCAGTCTATGAATCTGCAGCTGCTATCCAAAGTCCTAACTTCATCTTAATCTAACCAACCTTGTGCAGCTAGATTACTGTAAGTGTGCTATTGCTTCCTTGAGTTTCAGGGAAGGGATGGGAATAATTGTTAAGTTTATAAAGTTTTGTGGATCCACCACCAAAAACAACAAAAAATAAGAATCATTAAGAAACTGATTCAAGCCTTATAAAGAACCTCAATAAAATATTTCTATCATCAATTTAATTCAAGTGAGCACACTAGTGAGTCTGAAGCCTGGAGACTAAATGTTTTGTATTAAAATCTGTAGTATGTTGCTCTTTTCATAATGTTAAAAAATATCTCTTCCATATGAACACTGGCCACATACATGTATCTTCCAGCTTGGCAATATGAATCAGGGCCTGATTTTTGGTGCTCCCCAGGATTTTCACCAGACGCTCCAAGCACATGTTGAGCTGGTTCTCTGCAGCCCCCTGTTCCAGCAGTTCTTTCAGTTTTTCTGTATAGAAGGCAGCACACCGCAGCATCCAAATTAGAACACTCATCAGGGCACGACAGAGGCCAATACATTCTTCTGCCTTACCGTGGCAGCTGCAAGTGGAGTAAGACAGGTACAAAATAAGTCATATCTAGCAAAAAAAGACTATCTTGCTTGGCATGCAAACCATTTACTGCAGAATTTCTATGGTCTTCAGAAACACAAATGTAATCCTAGCTTCTTTAGAGGGGTGTGGGAGAAATGAGAAATCTCACAAAAAGTATCAGAGAAAGACTTCCCCTACTAGAACATGGGCTATGATGCAGAGAAAGTAAAAAGATATGTGACAATAGGAAGAGGAACCTGAAAGCAAGCTCTGGTTTTCATCATCATTCAATTGTCATGGTGGCCAGATAAATCTCAACTGTGAAGGAGAAAAGATAGATGATCTTATTTCTGAAAGCTTCAATGATTTTTGTAAACTTCTTTCCACTTGCCTGCCTACTACTGACTTCCCTGTTTCATAGCCACTGCCCATTCTTGAAAGGCCATATTGTTGCATTATGCTACTGGGTCCAATCAGGTTTAGTCATGGACATACTTTCCTCTAGCTACATCTCAGTTGAATTCAGCAAGAGTAAACTCCCTTTATGGAAATGATGAGCTCAATAGTAAAAGCAGTAGAGCAAAATGGTGCAAGAGTACATGCAGCAACACTATGTTCAACACAGTAGTTTAAGCCACAAGGACCTGTAAGTACCCTACTATGAGAATAACTTGCCAATTAGAAAATGCCCATTTCAAATCTTAATTCTGTGGCGAGTGCTTAATATCAGCCTTCCATCTGCAGTGTTAGCATAGAACTGCTACAGCAAACATGTAATCTGAATACCCCAAAGTATAATATAATGCAAAATGTTATTACTTTGATTTTTCTAATTAACTTCCTGTCCGTTGCTTTCTTTTGGGGATTTCTCAGGAAAGAGTAAAATATCAGGGGATTTGTATTATCAACCAGGGGTATCAAAGTAATGACATCAAACATCTTGCATAATGTGGCACCACAGTGCAGGTTGCCGCTTTTATTACAATTCATGTCTTTATTTAAACAAATTAAAAAGAGAAAATATTCAATCATTCAGTGATTAACATAAGTGGGCCCAAAAAGCAGATGGGGGCTGAGAGAAAAATCTTGTTGATGGGACAAGTACTTTTTCAACAAGGAGCAATAATCCCGGAGCTGAAGGGTTCTGATCAAATAAAAAGCAGAACATTGAATTAAGCAGAGAGAGGATTAAGTATTGGGCTTTGTATCTGGCTGTAACAGGTGTTTATCAGTGTTCTGGTAACAATTTAATATTCATTGTTTCTATTTTCTTATAGGAAGAGAAAATTTCTGTTTCCTCACATTTCAATCCACTCCAGCACCCTCACTCACCTGTTACCTCTATATAACACATTTAATCTGAATTTAGAAAGGTAAGATCTTTACAGAGTTTTAATCTTTTGAAATAAAAGATGAAGTAAAGAAAAAAAAGCCTTATCTAACAATTGTGGTTTTCTCAGGAATATTGAAAATGAGGTAGGAGAAATTAGTGTACATGATAATTCTATATATATATATTCAGTTGCTAATTATCTGGCTTTTTAAAAATCCAAATGCTTCTCTTCACACACACAGCATAGTAAAATAGTTTCCTTCCTCCTGCTCTTTTTTGTATTCCTTATGTTTTTTTTAATCTAGCTCACTAGCTTAATCAATTGTTGAATATATATATATTGCTGAAACCATAGTCAGTTATCACAGGTAGGTTAGTGGCTTCATAATGCTTGAAGATTGGACCTGATTAGCTATGTAGCTTCCTCCTACTCAGATATGCTATCACAATATCTCAGACTGATGAAGAATGTGCTTGAGCAAAGTTATGGATAAAGTGAGTCTCACTGTATGTTCTCAGATATGCCTTAATAGTCGGTACATATTATTCTGGGATTCATGTGTTAGATGATTTTTAGAGTTATGAATTCCATTTATTTGTATTGGAATTTCAATGGTCTATCAAAGAATTTTTGAAAAGTTACATGAATATATGACTGCTTGTAATTTAAAAATTATTAATAGGATTTGAGTCATCTGAAATATATGGCTTTATTTCAAAATGTAAGAAATCTCTTGCTCAGATTATGGCAACTAAGCAGAAATTACACTGTTTACTTACATACAATTCATTTACCAGGATACTAAATGTATCACTAATAAAGGATAATATTTGTTAACTCAGGGTTGACATGACTTGATGCTCTCTGAACTTGCTTGTTTTTTTTGCAGACATTTCATTACCCAAACTAGGTAACATCATCAATGATCCTAGTACCCCCACTAAATGTATCATTTTATCTCAGTGTGCTTATATTCATAAGATCCATTTTCAGTTTTCACAGTGTTTCAATCTTCTTCTTTTGAGGTCCCTTTTTCTCCTTTTTTTTTTTTTTAAAAAAAAGGAACTTTGGTTCTTTTTGTTAACAATGATTCTTTCTCCAAGAATCAACTGGCTTCAAAGATTGCAAAAAGGATTTTGCTTTTGAGACAGTGAGTTTTATCAAGAGCTTACACTGTGAATAGAAAGGACCAAAGAGACCACACCATCTGGGAACTGAACTCAGTGCAAATACTCGTACATAAATACATTTTGTGACTGTAATATCATAGTTAAAAGACTGATCTTAGCAACCAGCAGGCATTAGATTAGCCACTGCCTGATAATACCAGTGTCTCATCTACATTCAACACATATGCACCTAAACATACAATTCATTCCCTACCTTAGACGGTCACAGAACATGTCCATAATTTCGAGTAATGACTGGACACAGAGATATCGGGAGAAGTCATCAAACTAAATCAGGAACCACAAAAACATTATAACTGGTCTTAAGTAATATAAAAATTAAGGCAGGCATGGCCTTGAATCTTGTAAGGTTAATGTTTCCTACCATTTTTTCTTCTTTTTCACTTCGATGTTTCAAGAGTCTTATACCAAACATTATTAATAGATAATTATGTTCCCATTATATTTTATCAAAATGTGTCATACTTTATATTTTATAATTAAGTCTCCAATGGAAATATATTTCTGATTTAACAAAATATCACCAAGTATTGCCTTCTTAAATGGAGATGCAGTCCAGTCTAAAATTGGAAGATAGTTACCATCTACTGAATCTTTACCTTTTTTTTTTTAATTCACTCTACCCGGCGTAGCTTTTAAAACTTCAGCCACATCTGATTTTAAATCTTCCAGCAAAATGGATGATCCCAGGCAAGAGGAGAGGAGACTAATCATTTTAACCAAGTCTAGAATTCAGCCTTCAGTGCAAAATTTTGAATTAGGTGCTATCTAGCAAATTAGAAATTCTGAAAATAAATCCTGGAGAAAAAATGGAGGCAGTCCTCAACTTACGACTATAATTGAGCCCAAAATGTTCATTGCTAAGCAAGGCTGTTGTTAGGTCAATCATGTCCCATTTTACAAGCTTTTTGCTATTGTTATTAAATGAATCACTTGGTTAAGTGAGTCATGCAGTTGTTAAGGGAATCTGGGTCCCCCATTGACTTTGCTTGTCAGAAACCTCCTGGAAAGGTTGCAAGTGATAATCCCAGGACTCCAGGATACTACAACCTGAAGCTGCCCTAACTGTGGCCATTTTCTTTTCTGGAGCTTTCCTCTAAGGAAGTTTCTTTTCACATTGCTTCAGGGCTGACACAGCCTGGAGCTAAGGGGCCTGGGAATCAAGGGCATTCGTGCAGGTGTTAGAAAGATGGGGACTGAGATGACCTAGGAACTGGACTATATGCTGATTAGACTGGAGACTTTGGGGGGAAGTGACAAAGTTTTACTTTTAATTCAGTGTAAATCCAGCAGAAATTTAAGAGCTGGTTTTCCACCAATTTGAGAGCCAATTTGATATGACTCAGTAAATGTTCTTTAAGGAATATACCTGCCTCGGAGTTCTCATTGAAGGGGATGTATTACTTGGAACCTTGACACAACCATTATACATACATGCCAGTTGCCAAGCACCTGAAATGTGATCACATGACTGTGGGAATGATACAATGGACATAAGTGTGAGAACTGGTCATAAATCATCTTTCTCAGTATTATTGTAACTTTGAATAATCATTAAATAAATGGTTGTAAATTGAGGATTATCTACATTACACTCTTTATATTTTTATTTTGACAGCCAACTGCTGGTCTGTTACACTTAGGATAAGTTCCCTCATTTTGTTATACCATTGTGTAGGTAATGTTACTATGCTTTACTAACTCACAATTAACTAGGTTTACACCACATGCTAAACCATATATTGTACTGCATCTTGAAAACTATAATGGCTGAGGCGATACAATAATACAAGCCAAACTGTCTAAACCAGGGGTGTCCAAACTTGGGAACTTTAAGACTTGTGGACTTCAACTCCCAGAATTCCCCAGCCAGCTATGCTATGCTGGCTGGGGAATTCTGGGAGTTGAAGTCCACAAGTCTTAAAGTTCCCAAGTTTGGACACCCCTGGTCTAAACTGTATCAGGGTTAGGATTAACCATGAAAGCCAACTGAGTAAGCCCTGTGACTCACCTCATAGGGTTGTTGTTGTGGGGAAAATAGGAGGAAGAAAGTGTGTTGGATATGTTTGCCCCCTTGAGTTATTTGTAAGAATAATAAAGGCAGCATACAAATCAATCAATAAATAAACTTGCCAGAGTGAATGAATGCAGCCTTAAAACATAATTAAAGACATGATTCTAGATTTAAAATTCAAAGTTTAATTCTGGGAAATGGCAAATAAGGGATTTGCCCAGAGTAAGCTGACCAGAATTACTGAGAGTTGGGTAGTGTATGCACTGTATAAATATTTCTCAGGAAAGGGAGAGGAAAAACTATAATGATTGTGGAATCTGAGGCCTCTATTATCACATACCCTGTTTGAAAGGGTTCCAAGACTATGACATGAAAATCCATCAGGCTAATGAAATATATCTGCACATATTTTTATGACTTTTTAAAAGTGAAATGCATATTTACACTATTTGTTTCTTTGCTAAATGGATGAGGAAAGAAAAAGTTTGTTGAAGACAGGTCTACAAAAGCAAGCAGATGACAATTAGGCAATGCTGCCAAGTGAATAAGATCTTATACCTTTAAATCTTCCTCTTTTTCTTGTTTTACAAAACTTGGTAAAGTACACATATAGAATCAATATTCATGGTACTATATTTTCAAGCATGAATTATAGAAGCAATGGTAAAATGTTGCACTCAGTCATATGGGCTAGAATTTGCAGTAAAGCTCTAAGGGGAAACTAACACTTCTCCCTGGCTCACAAAATCTGCTAAATTGTACAGCTGATGTCATATCTGAACAGGTTTATGGGGATTCTGAATATACATTGGTGCCCTCTATATGAGCCAAGCCTGCAAAGGGCAGAATGACAACATTCAGAGGAGGGACACAGATAAATGTTTGAATACTACCTTGCTGATGGCCATCAGAACAGTAGAATACGACACCATCTGTAAACACGAGAAAGGGGGAGATGGTTACAAGCTAAAGCTAATATTTAATCAAACCCACAAACAAGATCTGCCATTTCAACTGCTGTGTAAAAGGGTGAGGGACAGCAAGGTCACCTATCAGCAATATAGCTTTGCTGAAGCACTGGCCTGGCACAAATTTAAACAGACATTTTTAGGCAATGGTGTAGTTTCACATCAACATTAGAGTGAGCAGCCCAAGAAAAAAAAGGAGTTTTAAGTGAAACAAAAAAGCTTCTCTTATGGCAATTTTTACCAAGAATCTCACAGCAATGGGGCAATTCATAGCAATGGAAAAACAATAAAAACAGTCACTTCTTTCATTTTGGGAATAATGATAAGAAAACATATCACCACCACCATTATCATAAAATTTGTACAAGGTATCTAACATCCTTTTGAAGAATAATAGATGTATCCATTGTACAGGGCGGGGGGGAACGACCCATGTTAGCCAAAAATCAGTTGATTAGCACCTTTTAAGACAATTTCTATTTTAAGGCATAGGCTTTCACAACAGTTTTTATTCTTTTGGCCATATAAGATTTTTTTTTTAAAAAAATGGCTACAAAAGCATGAATTAAACTTTCATATTTAATCCATTCAAATAATTGAACCCACTCCCCACAATAAAGCCAACTATCTGCAATAGTTCTGCAGATCAGCAGGAAAGCAAAGGACAATGAGATTCATTGATTTCACTAAAAGAAACATTAGTCTCAAAATTTAAAGTGGACATGTGAATAAAATCAGGGGTAAATGTCTATGGAGATTCTCAGTCACCCAGGTCATGATCAAAATATGTTTTTTCAAGAGGCAAATGGACTTTCTGGTTTTTCTTTGAAGACGTTTTGCTTCTCATCTGAGAAGCTTCTTCAGCTCTGATCTGACCTCAGAGCTGAAGAAACTTCTTGGATGAGAAGCAAAATGTCTTCAAAGAAAAACCAGAAAGTCCAATTGCCTCTTTCAAAGATTGTCCTATAACTAAAATAATATTTAATCCATTAACATTAATTTACATCCTCTGAAATTGAAAGGATTTATGCTGGGGTTATTACCTGAGAACTGATGGCATATTTCAGATAGGACAGGAGTAATGGATTTGGCGATGGGCCAATCATGGCCTGTTCAAGAAGTGCTTCTGTAATTTAAAACAAAGGAAATTCTTTCTAGAAAAGTACAATCATTTTCACAAAGAATAACAACAGCCATAATTTGGCCTATTAAAATCACTCATGAAATTGGATCACTTTCAAGAATCACCAAACTCCTATACTTTTGCAGTGTTTTGCAGAGTAACAGAAGCAAATAATTCAAGGGAGAAAAAGAAATTATGGTATCCTTTGTTCAATTAAGACACCACTCTCTCCTCACATGCTAGATACACTGCCATCAAAGGACATGACCATATATAAGTTCTGCAGCCTCAGAACTGTGGCAGAGTCTTTGTCAGGTGTCCCCTTTACGCTCTATGTTTCTTAGGAATGAGACAGAAAGAAGTTTAAGAACTGAACCAAAAAATAACCCAAGCATACTGTTGGCATGAACATCCCGATGGCAGCTTTCACTGGATTTAGTAAAAATAATCATGATATGGTTTTGTGATCACTTCATATCTTTTTGGGGAAATCTTTAAATGTTAAATAATACTTTATGATGCTGAACTATATACCAAGGCTTTGCAATCTAAGTGTTTATTGAGATTTTTGGTTGTATCAAGCTGTGTGGTGGTAAAAATGATACTAAAAAATTATAAACGTATTTGGTTTATAACTTTGATTGTTAAGGAATGGTTGTTGAAAATTTGTGATTTATCTGTTTTGGAAAAGGCAACACTGTCTACTAATCAAAGGATGCAGGAGGATGATAGAGATGTTGTGGTATTTAACAACACTATATTATAATATTGCATTTAGTAAACCAGTGAATATCGATAAATGTAAAATGAGAGAGATTTTTGTTTATTTTCTTTTTTTCATTGATTATATTCTTTGATTTGATTTTTTTTCTAATTTTTTTAAAGATGTAAAGGTATTTGTTAATTGCGCATGTTAAGAATGTTAAATAAAAATAATTTTAAAATAATTTATTAAAAAATTATTAAAACTGTTTTCTATAGCTTAAAGACAAATACAGAAGTATATAAAGAAAAGAAAGAAAAAAAGGAAAAGTGCAGATAAGAATACAGTTAAAGAAATTTAAAAAGATAGTTAAGAAATGACTTTTGTTCTTCTTTCCAGTAATTACAAACTAATTTCAGATAACCCTCAACTTACGACTACCGATGGGGCTGGAATTTCTTTTGTACAGTGAATCATTGCAGTTGTAAGTCAAGTTGGACTCAATTTTGCAACAATTTTTATGGCAGTTAAGCGAATCTCCACAGTCTTTAAGTGATGCTGCAACCAGTTGTGTATGTAAGCCCAGTTGTCAAGAGACCCAAATGTGATTATGAGACTGCAAGGGTGGTGTGACAGTTGTAAATGCAAGTATAGGTCATAAGTCACTTCTTCTAAGGCAATCATCACTTTGAACCATCCTTTAATGAATAGTCATAAGTTGAGGACTACTTGTGCCCCCCCTTAAAATTACAATGTTTTCAGCCCTTTATTCACTGTTTTTTCAATCATTTTTCATTTTAAGTATTTCAGTTTTTCTCCATTTTTTTGAGTATATATTTTGTTAAGTGAAAAATTTGTTAAGTGGATTTTGCCCCATTTTATGACTTTTTTCACCACATTTGCTATGTGAATCACTACAGTTCTTAAATTACTAACATGGTTTGTTAACTGAATCTAGTTTCCCCATTAACTTTGCTTGTCAGAAGTTCACAAAAGGGATTGTATGACTCTGGGATATTGCAACTGTCAGAAATGTGAGTCAGTTGTCAAGCATCCAAATGTAAAGCACATAACTATGGTGATGCTGCAACAGTTATACCAGTAAATGTGAAAAATGATCATAAATAACTTTTTCAGTGCCATTGTAACTTTGAATGGTCGTTAAACTGTTGCAAACTGAGGACTACCTGTAGTAATCTTGCTGCAGTTACCATATATATAAAATCAGTATTCCATAAGTTTTTTCTAACTAACTTCCCTTAGGTCCCAATAAAAAGAATTCTGATTTCATCTCAATATTAATCTTCAAAATCTTTTGTATAGTCATATTCTCCGATTTCTTTTTTGTTTTTTTCACAGGTCAACAATGCATAGTAAAATGTTCCTTTATGTCTTTCAAATTTCCATCACCGACTTGAACTTTATACAACTTAGATAATTTTTCTGATGTCCTATCATTTTCTAAAATATTTCTTAAAAATTATAACACATGAATTTCAATCCCTTTATCCACATTCTCTCCCATTGATCCATCTGTATATTGTAACCAATGCTCTCTGCCCATTTTCTCATACAATCTTTAATTTGTTCCTCTTCTGTTTCAAATTCCAACAGGTTATTTTCTTTTGGAATTATATGTTCATCATTTGTACACAATTCATTTCAAATTTTGTTTTATGTTGTTTAATCCTCATTATCTTTTAATCTACATTAAACCTTTATCTTAATTGTGCATATAAAATTATTGAAAACTAAATCCCTCTGCAGTTAGTTAATTGTTCTCTTAAGTTCATCTTCCTGTATTAATAAGTTTTGATATATTAACAATTTCTCTTTGCCTGTTGTTTCTCATCTATAAAATACTTCCTCTGCTGAGGAAATTTTTAATTATAAAATACTTTCTCTGAAAAGTTTTAATTAACTATTTGAATAACTACAGATGAACATAAAAGGGCACAGGGAAAATCTTCAACACATGGTTATGGTTTTCCTTAACTTTGCTTTGATTAAGTTGTTTCTTATCCTCAAAATTCAACTTATTCTCCCATTTCTAATCAAGCCACAATTCCTTGTTTTGAAAACTTATTTGTCCACATCGGCCTTTCCCAAGAACATTAATCACAATCTCACAGATTAGCAGTGTTAAGGTATTTGCAAAGCATCTAACAATTTCTGAAAAAATAACTATTAAAATTTATTTTAAATTTACATGCTTTAGACCAGTGGACCTGGGTGGGAGACAGCGTCTGTCTCAAAATCCTTGAAATCAAAATCAAAATTATTTGCCAGCCTATGCTGAAAAATAATATAATATTAAAATCTCATCAAACAATCATGAAAAGTGGTAATGATAGTGAGTACATCAATTTTAATTTTCAATATGCAAAATACTGATAAATATAATCTACACGAAGAAAAGTTCATTTACAGCCTTCCATAATTTTTAAGAATGGGAAGGGGATCTGAGAGAAAAACATTTAAGAAACATTGCCCTAAAATACCAATAGGCAGAAAAAAAGTAAGTGTTCTTTCTTCCAACTGTTTAAATATAGCACTACCGTATTTTTCAGAGTAGAAGGTGCACTGGAGTATAAGACACACCAGAGTATAAGAGGCAGCAAGGTTTTGAAGAGGAACAATTTTTTAAAAAAGTTTTTGCACTATGCAACATCCTCATTTTTTTTAAAGGGCATGAATAGCCCTTAGGAGGCCTGTAGAGTGCTGGGGGGGGGGGGGCAAAAACAAGCAAAAAATGGCCTGTAGAATGCTGCTGGGGGTGGGCAAAAAATGGGCCATTTTTCGCTCATTTCTGCCCTCCCTAGCCCCCAGGAGCTCTCTGAAAGCCTTCTAAAAGCTAACAGCCATTTTGGCGAAGAGGGCGGAGTTTTGGGAGGCAAAAAATGCTGTATTCAGTGTAAAAGATGCACCCAGATTTTCAGCCTCTTTTTTGAGGGAAAAAGGTGCATCTTATACTCCGAAAAATATGGTAATCTATCTTCATATCTCCCAGCAAAATACCTGAATTTCTGAAATTAAGAAATCTGGAGTGAAGAATAATTTTAAACCAGAAAATGTGTACCAGAAATCTAGCTGCCAGATTTGGGGCCAATTAAAATTTCCGTAACTTCTTAAAGCCAATTTCTTGAAGATCTAATTCTAATGGTTTAATGAGGAATTTACGATTATATGGGTAAATGTGGCTAAATCATTCACAACAAAAAAAGGGTCCAGCTATCTTATGTGGATGGCAATGTTGTATTAACCACCGCATTAACTTATGTGTGCATGGACATCATGTTTCAGATCACCCCCAAATTGTGGACCAGATATTTTAAGAGGGAAAATGCTCCCTTTGGGGATAGAAAGTATTCCCTCAAATTGATTTAACACCCTTTCTCCTACCATCAAAGCTTCAGGCTTGTCTGGATTTAATTTTAATATTACAACTCATGCTGTCTGTAGCACAATCTTGGCAGGAAACAACCAGGAACCCAACAAATCTGACAAAAATTGAAAAGGAAGGTGTATAAAAGTGCCACTGAATTTTACCACTTTTTACAAGCTCTCCCAGCAGTCTCATAAAAACAGTAACTAACCTGGGGAATAGAACTAAGTGCTGTAACAGTTACACCTTTTAAAAAAAGTGAAGTGAAAGTCTCAGTAACACAGTAATACTACTGTGTTAAGCCTACTCTTCACTTGGGAAGGGCCACAACAAAGCCATCTTATAACTCTCAAGTCTCAAGGTAGTTCAGAAGTTAATGTCAAAAACTATTAAGGCATTCACAAGAAGAGACAAGTTGTCCTTATCAGGGCTCTGTTAATAAATAATCCATAAAGGCAACCCATACCACATCTATGGCATTGCCTGCCCTGAAATAGATTTAGATAATTGATTTCACTCAAAAAACTTGAAGTTGTTCCACCATCATCTTCTCAGAAATGGGAAATTCAAAGATGGCCTGAAATAATTAAAAAGCAAACAATCTATTATTGGTTTTGTAACAGGTACTGGTACTTCCCCAACATAAGAATAATTACGGATCAGTATTTCCCTGATTAATCTCTCAAGGATATGTGGTTGCACAGATTCATCAAAGCACCATCTTCATAGACTGAAACTGATCTAACAATCCAGGACAAATCAATGCAACATCATTCAATGATGTTATGAATATAAGCTAAATTGCTTATATTCATGGTCAATGGTGAATATGACCATGAATATAAGCGACTTTGTCTATAAATGAAGTCTATAAAGATATCATACTTTGCTACCAAGATTCAAGGAGGAATTCATTCTTCTGAAAGGGCCACATTAGTCCCAAAATCACTTGAAAAATTAATTTATCAATCCCAAATCATATAAATACTATAATTTAGAAGTAACTAAATTCCATTAAACTTTTCTTAGTATCTTATAAATTTAAAACTTTCTGGTAACCCATCTAAGAATATATATCAAATTTGGAGTAACATTAGCTGTAAACTGTATTTATTCTTCTATACATTTCAGGATTTTTAAATGAATCTATGAAAATGTTAGAACTAGTAGCAAGTATATTAAGTTTATTAAAATTAACTGAATAACCTGAAAGTTTACTCAAGTATTTTACAATGCCCATAAACAATATGTCTCACTCAATTCCAGGTAAATCTATTTTGAATTCTTAGCTTCTTGCACCTTAGTCTTGCAAAGTGGACATAATGTTTAGCAATGATATGGCCACACCTTCTTCCCATCCCACGTCCTGTTTCTACTTCTGAATCCAGACATCGAGTGAACAGCTGCATCCAGATGACATTACCCAGTTTCTCCAACTGGGTTTCTGACATACAAATCAGATCAGTCTCACAATCAAGAATCAAATCACCTAGATGATGACTTCATTTAAAATTGAAGTAAAAAAGGAGGTATGGGTGTATCTTCCCATTTAGCTGGAAATCAAGCCAAATGAAGGAACAGGAACAATCTTCTTGACTTTCTATTTCTTGAAAGAACCACTTCTAGTCCCATTATGGAATTACCATATACTCCAGAAGCTGCTAATCAACCATCCCTTTTCCAAATGCAAATCTTGCTTGATAAAATGAAGCACCTCTACAAAATCCCACTCAAATATAAAAGCACCAGCTCAACATCTTAAATATAAATTCAAATCCTATTTACAAAACCAGTGAATAAAACACCTAAAACTACTTTACCCAAAATAGCAAAGAAAAAGAGCAAAAGACAACATAAGAATAACCTTGGTGACAACTGTTTTTCCCACAGGAAGTTATATACCAACAGTATTATACCATATTGTTTTCTAGTCATGGCAGTAACAAAGACAACATAAATTCCCTTTTCGTTAAAATGGCATAAAATTATATAGTTTGTAATCATAAACGGTAAATATATTTTGTAAATAATTTGTGAACACTTCCAAAGAAATATTAACAATTATCTTAAAATCGCTATTTACACCAGTAATTCCCAAAACCCAATAAGCATTTTTTCCTCCTATTCTACAAATAAAAAAGTGAACAAATACAATGATAAGTCCCATCCACAATCCATATTCTTCACAAATGAGCTGCTTTCCTTCCTATCTACACTCTTTTCAACTACACAATGAAAACCCACAAGTATGTTATTATAGCCTATGTACCTTCTTCTACTTCTTCCACTTAACATGTTTCTTACAAGTCATACATCCACACTGCATGACTTTTCCAGCCTCCTACTTCTATTTTCCTGTAAATACTGGACCTTGCCTTTTCTTCTGCTGACACATTCTTTTACCACATATGCCACCATTAGTACTGTATATTACAATTAGTTTTAATATCTACTCCATTGTTCTTTCCACTACTCACACACATATACCAAGAATGTGTATGTCTTTCCCATCAATCTTTTGAGGAGAATGCCCACATATGTTAACATTTTTCGGGACAAAGCTTGGATAAAAAGAAGTTACTAGACTTCCAAACAACCTTAACATCCAAGTATCTTTCCTTTTTATATGTACATCTTGTGCATTACAGTTTTAGTTATTGGAATTTGGGAAACAAAGGAAAAAGTAGCATGCAGAAAGCTTTCTCTGTTCTGCAAATAACAAATCACTAGAAAGAACCTCTGCACATGAGAACTGGTATTTCAAACTCTACATCTTTCTAAGAATTAGTGATTCCTATAACAATTGTTCCAATGGATTGTTCCATGCATCTACTGTCATTATTCCAAATGCAACTGTTAAGAATTTCAAATTTTCAGTAATCAATAGGTCTTGCCAGGGGTGCTATACTTAGCAGCCATTCAGCTCAAATAATCCAACTTCTCATATCCTATATTCTGGGTTTACCTCTAAAGCAATTTTAGAGAAGCCATACTTGCTGCAACTTCTGGAAGCGCTAATAGTTACTACTGTTTTATATTTATATTAAGTGTTTTTATGCACATTCTTTATATGTAAATTAGATATATTTGCACAAGGTTATTTGTAGTAGGAAAATTTATGGTGCGGAGTCCTTGGTGCTCTCTGAGCTTTCTTGTTTTCTTGAAGACGTTTCATTACCCTAAATAAGTAACATCATCAGTGCTAGTAAGGACTGCTGTTTGCTGCCAGTTTATATTTTTGTGTCTTGCCTGTTTGTGTGGGTGGCAGCGGTCTTAAAGATTCTTTGGTTGGGCTGTTTACTGATGGCTGTTTGGCAGTTTCTTGATTGGGGTATTGCTTACTTGATTGTTGGTCTGAAGTTGACCTTGGAGTTAATCTATGCTGATCTGAGTGCTGATTACTGATGGAGAGGTGCTGTAGTCTTTTTCTCTTTTGGGTTGGTTGATTGTCTCTTTTGCATAGTCAATACATGTTGTTAATATTTATGTGTCTATTGATGGCTGATTTGTCAGAGTGCCAGTCTTCTGGAAATTCCCTTGTATTTTTGGACTTGGTCTGGTCTAGGATTGTCAATTTTCCCAATTGAAACTATGTATGTATGTATGTATGTATGTATGTATGTATGTATGTATGTATGTATGTTGTATAGATAAATAGATAATAGATGATAGATAGATGATAGATAGATAGATAGATAGATAGATAGATAGATATATTCATCATGTCTTCTGACTGCTAATTGGTGTTAATGGATGTGTTCTACCAATTTATTGTGCAAGTTGAAAATTGGCATGAGCTAATGAGATTTTATAAGCAACGTCTTGGAAAATACACATAATTTATCTTAATACTTTTAGAAGGCAATCAATCAAGAGAAAGGAAACGGATTTTGACAACCTCAATACTGCCCCCTGATCACCAGAAAAAATATTTGTGATATCCATTCCTTTACTTAATCGCCCATTTCTACAAATTCACACTTTGGTAATTACCCATGATTTTTACAGGATGGATTATTTCCATAATTAGGCAGAAAAAAGTATTCTGTCTAAACATAGAACTAAAATTAATAATGTTTGTTTAGATTTAAATCCAATATAGATCCAATAAAACAAACAATAAAACAAACAGATTTCAATATTAATTCAAATATGTTGTAAAATTAAACAGAAGAGTATAGAGCTTTAAAAGTTTTATAGCCTTAAAAATGTTGAGCAGACTTTGAATTCCCAAGCTTGCACCATACAAGAAATTATACTAGGATTATTATAAAAAGGACATCTTTTAAAAAAAATATTAAGAGAAATATAAAAAGAATGCAATATTGATTAAAAGGTGAGAAAACTCAGAAATCTATAGTGATAACACATTTAATTAATTAATGCAGAGTTCGAGATAGATATTTTACCTACTCCTACAGAACTACAGGTAGTCCTCAACTTACAACCATTTGGTCAGTGACCCTTCAAAGTTACAACTTTGGAAAAAGCGACTTATGACCATTTTTCATACTTACGACCATTGCAGCAACCCTGTTATCATGTGATTAAAACTTGGACACTTGGCAAATGATATGATCCCTAGTTGCAATGTCCAAGGCTCAAGTTATCACCATTTGCAATCTTCTGACAAGCAAAGTCAATGGGGAAGCCAGATTCACTTAACAATTGAGTTACTAACTTAACAAATGCTGTGAATCATTTAGCAACTGTCCAAGAAAAGTCATAATCTGGGGCAAAAAAATCACTTAATTGTCTTGCCTAGCAATAGAAATTTTGGAGTCAATTGTGATTGAGCACTACCTGAAATTTCTAATAATTTTATGACTTATGAAGTTTTCTAAAGAAGAATATCATGAGGCAATGAATAACAAGAAGGAATACCTGCATTAAAAAATTAAACCAACGTGAGACCAGCTTAATTTTCACTGAAATGGCATTTTTCATTATATAAATGAGTCATGGGGAGCCTTTGACTTATATATTTTCCTTTTCCCAATTTTCTATATGGAGATTTTTTTAAGTATTGCAATTCCATTTTTAAATAAGCACTGTTTTATTTCTCCAAAGGAATAAACCACAATGAGTCTTAACTATGATGAGACAGAAATCTATTTCATTAATTATCATTATTCCAAATAATCATTAATTATATTACTTGTTTCTCTAATACCACTTTGAGATAGTTATATTTTATTTGCCTTTAGATTAATCTAAAATTCAGTAAACAGAAGTAAAAGCTTTTAATATATTTCCAGTACAAGTAACTGAGAAAAATTTTGGAAGCTACAAGCTCTGACTGTATCTCCTAAAAACCTCTCAAGAAATACAATTTTATGAGAATTCTGCTTAACTGCATATTTATTCCAGGATCTCTTCATCTTTTACTGCTAAAGCTAGAACAATCTTAAGGGGGCCTGTGTGTCAATCCAAAAAGAAAGCAGAACAGATTGAGGATTTGTAAGGGGTGTGAAAGATAGAAAGACATACTGAGAACTTATATATACTACAAAAATGAACTTGTTCCAAATCAATTCTGTAGATTAGGCGATTTCCATTAATGTAGTAAGTCATATTGGCTTTCTCTAAATGAAAGAATAAAGCTCTGCATAAACTATAATTTATCTCCAAACTAGAGTGCTTTTATGCTAAATCTGAATAAAAGATTGGGGCAAAGCCAGAAAATGTTTATAGTTGGGCAGCCAGGCTACAAGCCAGATTTTGCACACATATTCAGCAAAGCAGTAAGAAATTTCTCTCTTTGGGCATCTCAGATTGGCAGCTGAGCTGTTTTCAATCACAAAGACATACATTCTTATGTGTTTCCTGGCAAATTATCCCCTTTTTTAAATCCAAGTAGGCAATTGCAATATCAGTAGCAGCTTATATGGTTTCTGAGTACAAAAAAGATGCTATAATAATTCCAAAGTAAGAAAATGTCACCAGATGTAGGTGAGGTGTTGGTCAAAACATTTCTAGCATCCCTTTCTCAAAAGAAACCCAAAGCCAGGAATGGGTCTAACTGCAGAAAAAGTTGATTGATAATATCCAATCAAGAATAAAAATTAGCCCATTTCCTGTACTGACTATTATTTAAGAAATATATTTTAATATTTCTGTTAAACAGTTCCTTCAGTGGCAAAAATAAATAGAAATTAAACATTCTGCTGTTTTGAAGCGTTTAATTTTAGATTAATTGGATGTATGCATATAGGTATTAGTGAAAAAAATATGTTTTTAGTGCAGTAAATTACAGAATAACAAAATAGTGCTATGGACGACATTCTACAGGTGCAATAAGGGCAGAGAAATAATGTTGTTTTGCTGCTCTTATTGCCATGCATAGGCCTTAACAATGACTATAAATCGTGTCCTATCAAAGTCATCCTTTTGACCTCTGGAGAGAACATACTCTAAATAATAAATTTTAAAAGTCATCCTTTGTTTTCATCCAGTGTCATCTAGGCATCTTTTAACCTGTTTCAAAACCCACAGTTCCTCCGTGAACCATGGGGAAAGAAGGGAGTAATAGATTAAGAGAACTCCATAGATACAAACCTATCCAGAGCTTCAACAGTCTTTGATTCCAGGTTATTACTAAGGCTTTGGCAGGGCTGTGCAGCAAAGCCTTTGAGGTATCCTCCAGTTCCCTCTGGAACCCATTTGGGTCCATAGGCCTCTGGGAGCAGATCATACGAATGAGTCCTGTTTCCCTACAGAGTGGAGAGATTTAAGAAAGCCTCAAGAACCCAAGCGCATAATCTGACCGTGACAGAGGGATAATGCTAGATTCCTCACCAGATCGCACTGATATTGCTCCAATTCCAAGAAGAATATCACGTCTGGCTTGTGTTCCAAGTCAGACTAGTGATAATCTGGAATAGGTCCATAGCTGTCATGAATTCTTGAATCGCTTCTGAGGCCAAACCCAGGAAGGCAGATTGAAGTCACTGAGAACCTTAAGTCTGGGGAACTTCACCGATAACCTTCCGATGGCCTCTAGCAAGTTGCCTATGTGAGCTATATCTGCAATGAAATACATCAGAGCAGCTGCCAGTCTCTTTTTGAGAACAAACACATCAACTCTGAATCTGTCCTCCTGTGTCCTGCATTCCTCATTATCTGAACCTTGATTCTTTGATCTGACTGGCAGGGTGGCTGACATTCTGGATTCTATCAGAATTTCAGTCTCTGAACCTGCACTCCGCTGGCTCTGTACTAAAGTTTCTAACCATTCAGATCTCTGGCAACACCTGGCCCTCCTACCTATATTTCTTGCAACTTTCTGTCTGCCTTGTGTGTAATTATTTGCTACTCTATTTGTAGCACTCTATACTTGTTACATACAATTTAGTGTGCATACATTCAACCTGAAATAAGATACCATACTTTCTTCAAGCTACTGAGCAGCCAGAATTTGACACACTTACTCTTCTTGAAGGTGTTTCACTGTGCCAATCTTCAGAAATGCAGGTCTATTAACTATTTCACACATTTCCCATTCCAAGAAAGCTACGTCATGGAAGATGAGGTAAGAAACACTGGCTGAGTGCTTCAGTCAGCATGGGTTGCATTTATTCACACAATATGAAAATGAAAAGCAGTGCTTCCTATTTTGCCTCATACAGACCAAAGTCCTTAGTGTGGTGCCTTAGTATTATGCATAGATAAAAGCCTTAGTGAAACTTTTAAATCTCCAAATGTAAAATAATAAAATAATTAGTAAATACAGGATATTCATTTGCATAACACAGTTACAAGTTCAACTATGTTTTTTTTTCTTTTTGACATCTGTAGTCCCTTAATTCGGGGTAGTTTTTATAAAGTTAAAAATGTTTGATTATATTCAATTTCCCAAAGGCATATTTCCACAGTGTTCAGCTTTCTTATTAGCCTGATAAATCATAGTATCTTTATTTCATCACATATCATGAGGGGAAAGACAAGCATTTTAAACAACTGCAACCTCAATTTTTTAATTGATCTGCTTCATAATTCATAGAAATCTACTTACCAAAGACTCTAGGGAATAGACATAAGGAGATTATAGGACAAAGATTTCTTTTCCAAAGGAAAATAATAGCTACTTTGAATACTTGGCACCACCTGCATAATTTCTAACACAACTCCCTTGTCTTAAAGTAACTAAGCTTGATTTAGTACTGCACTTACTAGGCTCTGGAATTCACTGTAAAGCTTGAGTTGTCTGAAGTACCAGAGTGGCCAAATACTAATGCATGTGCTGCTAAACAAGAAATAATTTGTCATTCACAGTAATTTGTTTTTCACTGAAGACCACATCATTTAGGATCAACCCCACATCATTTAGGATCAACCCATAACATTTATGATGTACAAAAGGTATGAACCACACCTGCTAAGTTCAGGATGTCCCAGGTAGTCCCCTTGGGGAAAAATTTCTTCATATTTATGGCCCACTGATAATCACTCCACCTTTCCTTCCAAGCCTGGAGGATGGCCTGTTTGAGATTGACTACTTTCATCATCTTCCTTTCCTGAAAGAAATAGAGAAAATATTTACAGTATGCATGTCCAACCCATGGACCGTAGTGGCCTTGGGCAGCTAATAAAGCTGGCCCACAAGATTGTAAACTTTTAACATTACTATGTGATTTTTAGCAATATTTTTAGCATTATTATATATTTTATGTGCAGCTAAAGACAATTACTCTTCCAGCCAAAGGTTGGATACCCATGGTTTACAGTAACTCTATCACATATCATCATCAGGTTTCTGATTTCAGATATATAACATTGTATTATACATAAACTGTGTAATATTGCATGTTATAAACAAAAAAATTACAACTCCCATGACTTTTTGCCCATACATATGGCCAGAATATTCAGGAAGCAATTCTCAAACAGAAAGTGGAAAGAAAAAAATATTAATACATCAGATCACAAAATACTATAGCACAAAGAATCATTTCACACATTGCTCTGAGGAGAAACAAGGACACTTATAAAAAAAAGTCATGTGGGGGAATACCCGTATTTTAAATAGAGAAAGTTTAAAATACAGGTAATCCTCTACATGACCCCAATTAAGTCCAACGTATTTGTCGCTGAGGTGTTGTGAGCTATTAAGTGAGGTTTGTGTCATTTTACAACCTTTTTGCCATTTTTGAGCAAATTGCTGCAATTGTTAAATGAATCGTGCAGTCACTAAGTGAATCTTGCTTCCCTATTGACATTGCTTGTCGGAAGCCAGCTGGGAAGATTACAAATTCTGATCATATAACCCAGGGACAGTGCAACTGTCAAAAATAAATGCCACTTGCCAAACTCCCAAATTTTGATCATATGATCATGGGGATGCTGCCGAGATCATGCGTAAAAAACAGATTTTTCAGTGCTGTGTAACCACTAAACAAATGGCTGTAAGTTGAGGACTCCCTGTACATATTTTGAACTGTAAGCTTCTGAGGAAGAGACTCATTCTACGTAAAATATATTGGATCAGTAATACAGTTGTTAAAAATTGTCCCCACTTGTTTTGCTTTACTTTTCAAAATGTATGTTATGTTTTGAGGACGCGGTGGCTCAGTGGCTAAGATGCTGAACTTGTCAATCAGAAAGATCAGCAGTTCAGCCTACCTGATTGGAAGTTATATTATCAAGCAACAAATCTGATGTGGATTAAGGAGTGAGTAACACAAAAAAATTCCAGATTATTGAATGTAGAGGGTTATGATTTATTGTTGGGATGGCATGCTTTTTTATGGTATAAGGGAACTAAAGCACATGGTTATTTTAGAAAACATTATATAAGGGAGGCCTTGTTATTAAACTGGGAAAAGGTTAAAAGATTACACTACTTAAAAACTTCAGCCTGGATATCAACTATTGAAGCATTTTCATATCCAATAATATATAAAAAGGAACAAACAGTAAGATATGTTGAAATATTGAATAGAGTGAATTCAAATCTATTCAAGAGTTGAAACAAGAAGGAATAGAAATGAATTGGTATTCATTTTTACAGATACAATCTAGACATAATGAAGATAGAAAATCAATAGGTCTTTACAATGAAATGACTGAGTTAGATAAAATTTTAATAGGTACTGCTGAAAAAGTAATTTAAAAACTATATGGATATTTATTAGAGACTAAATTACAAGAGGAACAAGTTAAAGAAACTACAATAGCTTGGGGGGGAAACTTTGGGTATGGGATAGACTTAGAAAAATGGCAGAAATTGTGGTCTCAAAATTATAAAATGACAACGTCAACTGCATATAGAGAAAATTTGAATAAGATGTTTTACAGGTGGCATCTATCCCCAACGAGAATTGCAAGAATGTCCAAGAATAAATTGGAAAAGTGCTGGAAATGTCATCAGATACTGGGTTCATACTACCATATGTGGTGGACTTGTATTGAAGCTAAAAGATACTGGACTAAAATCCACATGTGGTTGGAGAAAATGATACACAAATACATAGACTTTAAACCAGAGATCTTTTTACTGGGAATCATACCAGAAATTTACAACAAAGACTTAAAATATTTGATTGTAAACATTTTAACAGCAGCTAGATTTGTATTTGCAAAAAACTGGAAAAACGAAATGATACCAAAACAGGAAGAAGTTATTTGAAAGATAATGGAGTGCACTGAAATGAGCAAATTGACATTTGAAATTAGAGAAAAGACGACGAGCAATTTTATAAGATATGAGATTTGTTTTATCAGTGGCTGGAACAAAGAATCTGGAAATGAAAAATGTTTTACTTATGTTTAATTGAAGGAGAAAAGTGAGAATACAATAATGTTGTTAAATAGACTAATAACGATACAATGTTTTAATTGAAGGAGAAAAGCAAAAATACAATAATGTTGTTAAATAGACTAATAATAATACAATGAAACACTGACATATATATGAATAATTTAGAATTTTTTGTTATAAAATGAAGGACAAAGATAATGAATTTATATACATTTGATAGAGGATTGGTAAAATAATATATAACTCTAAGTGCATACTATAAAGATATCCTGTTGAAAATAGTGATAGATATATAAACATAAACACTTGGTAAATTCTTTTATACTGTAAAAATATTTCAAATGAGACAATGATTACATAAAGGTACGTTGTTATTAAGCAGACAATCAAGAATGTAAGAGAATTAAGTTTATTGAAAAGAAAGAAATATTAATCGTAATTGAATATATGCTGTACAATGAAAGTGAGGTTTTTGGTTATATTAGATGGAAAATCTGTGATTGTATATGTAATCGAAAATACAGATGCAAAAACACTTGTAACCAAAGGACATGCTGTATGTAATGGATGAAAATTTTTTAATGTTGTCTTTTATGTTTAAAAATAAAAAGTGGGGAAAAAAAAGAAAAATCAACAGTTCAGTAGTTTGCATCCCTAGTGCCACGTAATGAAGTTTGGAAACATGTAAAAATGCAAGTAGAAAAATAGGGACCACTTTGGTAGGAAGGTAACAGTGTTCCGTGTGCATTCGGTGTTTAGTCATGCCGGCGACATGACCACAGTGACATCTTTGGACAGCTCTTCGGTTTTGAAACGGAGATGAGCACTGCCCCCTAGAGTTGGGAACAACTAGCATATATATATGAGGGGAACCTTTACCTTAACATCCATTGACATCAGTTTATATTACACACTAATTTAAAAAGTTTTGTTAATACCACTATTTGTGTGTGCAAGCATACATACATACATATATACACACAACATAATATATAAAGCTTTTTAATCATGTACTGTGGCTTACCATGTTATCAAAACATCTGCCCTTTTGATTTCCAAAAGTTGAGGCATGCAGCCTGCAAAAAAACTTAGATACAAGACCCAATCCTCAACAGTAGCTATTTCCATATTGAGCAATGTAGAGAGGTGCAGTTTTGTTAAAAAGCAATGCATAAAGGAGAATAAAACACAGTAGTCGGAAGTATATACCTGTTTATACTCTTCAGCTTAGGACATCATAAGAATACTTTGAATAGATCTTACGCTACTTAAGTATTATAGGAACGCAACCTTTATTTTATAAAAAATGGAAAATAAGTGCTATGGTATGTATGAAATCATACCAAATTATTGCAATTTTACTGAAATCAGAAAAAATATTTTCTGTTCACTTTTTTAAAACTATTATCAATAACCATTTGTTTTCATGATGAAGCAACTGGGAAGTACAAAACCTTGATTACAAGCATGTTAGGATCATTACACAATTAACCTTAAATTCAGAGATCAGAAAAAGTACCCTTTGCTCACTTCTTATTAACAAGCAAGTTAAGATCCTTACACTTTTATTTAATTACAAATATGATTCTTTACACTTCGTGAATTTTAACATAATCTCTAATAAGGTCCTTAAATCTTCTCAATTTTTTCATATGCATACTAATGTGCAATCTGCATAGCAGATTATTATGTACTGGAATTGTCAAAACATAAACAATTTATATTACGATAGACATTGATTTGAATCGAAAAGGCATCGTTAGGTTCTTAAGCACATTCACTTTAAGTATGAGTGATAATCATGGTAATTTTAAATGGTAATTTTAAAAAGATTCGTTTGAAGTAATTTAGGGTACTTACTGCCAAGCAGTCACACATATCACTAAAAATTCTCATCTTACGGATGCCCTGGAATCCCTTAATAACACTATGATATTAAATTTCAAGCAGATGAGCCAACTGCGGAAACAGATTAATAAAGTAGCTTATCCCAGAACTGAAATACATTGTTATTCCTTAGTTTCTGTTACCGGTTTTGGGACACGAAATGTGATGGACTAAAGCGGAAAAATTAAACAGCGAGAGACACTCTACAGCTCATTTATGATACCGAAAAGAGAAGGATGAACATCCTATATTAGACTTACCAGCTCCCATTCACACATAAAGGAAACGCACAGCCTTTACCTCCTGGAATCCGCCATCTTTGTACCTTAGAAAGAGCCTCGCCCAGATTGGCTCTGCACTGCAAAGGCTCTTGGGAGTTGTAGTTCAAAAGTGACAATTGTTTAACACACGTGTTAAGCTCAAATGATCAAGGGAAAATGGAATTTATTTCTGAATATACATACATATGACACTATTACAAAGAAGATGACTAAACACTAATTTCATAGCCTGACATTACACCTTTTTTTTCAGAAGTTAGGGAAGCATTTTTATCAGTGTACTTAATTATATTTAATCTTGTTTCTCAGAATTTTATTGCATTCTTTAGTGCCTCATTGTTACTACAGGAGCCAAAACAGACGTTCAAATGCAGAAAATTATGTTGAAAGTAATATATTCAGATATTGTAAAACAGATTTCTTAAATGAAATGCCCTTCTCACTTATTGTGATTATTACATAACCTAGTCAACAGGCCAACTGGAAATATTTAAAAACGTTTTATAAAAATTAAAAACAGCACTCTGTGGAAAAAAGTAGTTCAAAATTCAAAAAGAGAAAAAGAATACCAATGTAGTTTTCAGATTTGCTCCCCACGCTTTAAAAATTTAAGGCTAAAATAAATAGAGATGCATTTAAAGATGTAAGAAAAAAAACCTAGCAACTAGAGATATTTAATCCAGTTTGTATTTTTACAAAAGCTTTATACAAGCCAATAGGGAGAGGAAAGTCACAGTCTTTCTTTTTTGTCTCCTTTCATTAACAAAACCATGGAGAAAATGTATGTGACATTAAGAATCTACAATGATTTGGTGGCATGTAATCATCATATAGCGGACCTGGTAGCTCAGTGACTAAGACATTGAGCTTGTCGATCAGAAGGTCAGCAGTCCAGTGGTTCGAATCCCCAGTGTTGTGTAACAGAGTGAGGTCCGTTACTTGTCCCAGCTTCTGCCAACCTAGCAGTTCAAAAGCATGTAAATATGCAAGTAGAAAAATAGGGACCACTTTGGTGGGAAGGTAACAGTGTTTCGTGCGCTTTCGCCATTTAGTCATGCCGGCCACATGACCACGGAGATATCTTCGGAAGTGCTGGCTCTTTGGCTTTGAAACGGAGATGCGTACCATCCCCTAGAGTCAGGAACGACTAGCACATATGTGCGAGGGAAACCTTTACTTTTACTTTTAATCATTATCTATCACCAACAAATTATACATTTAAATAAATCGTGGAGTTGCAGAGCACACTCCAAACATTATTCTAAATACATGTTTCAGACCTCATATTAACCCATCTATGCTATTCACTGCAAATCTCAAATATTTTCACATTCATGCAGAAGGCTAAAAAATGGCCAGATGAAACCAGAACAAGGTTGGAAGGTAAAATAACGATGATGGAGCTAACGGAAGCACTTAAGAAACAAAATAATGGAAAGGCCCCGGGACCGAATGGATTACCAGTGGAATTCTATAAAACATTTGAAGAATCCTTGTCTCTCCCACTCTTAGAAATTATGAATGAAGTGATGTCTGAAAGTAGAATACCTAAATCATGGTCAGAAGCATACAATGCATTGCTACCCAAAGAGGAGACTGATTTAACACAAACCAAGAATTATAGACCAATCTCTTTATTAAATTCAGATTATAAGTTATTTGCATCTATATTAGCAAAGAGACTTAAAAAGTACCTAAATAGTTTTATCCACTCTGATCAAAATGGCTTTTTACCAAAGAGACAAATTAAAAACAATATGAGAATGATTTTGAATACTTTGGAATATTATGAGGTCCATTCCGAAAAACAAATGGCTTTGATGTTTCTTGATACACAGAAGGCTTTTGATAACATGAATTGGCAATTTATGTTCTTACAATTAGAACAGATGAATTTTGGTAAGAAATTTATTCAAACTATACAAATGGTATATCATAAACAAACAGCAAAGATAATGGTAAAGAGAACTGACAGACTTTATTGAAATAAAGAGAGGTTGCCCACTATCACCATTACTATTTGTCTTAACATTAGAAGTCTTAAACAGAAAGATTAGAAAAGATTAGAAAAGAAGAAGAAATAAAAGGAATGAAAATTTTAAAAAAAGAATATAAGCTACAAGCGTTTGCAGTTGATTTGGTTTTTATCCTTGAAGATACACTAAAGACAGCACCCAAATTGTTAGAAAGAATAGAGGAGTATGGAAAAGTAGCAGGCTTGAAAATAAACAAAGACAAAACAAAGATTTTGACAAAGAACATACCATTAAGACAAAAGGAAGAGTTGGCGGAAGTATTGCAGATTCAAGTCACAAACAAGGTTAAATACTTGGGGATATATCTAGTAGCTAGATGCAGTATTCTTAAGGAGGACAATTATACTAGACTAAAGCAACAAATTGCGACTGACTTGATGAAATGGGAAAATCTACAACTATCAATGAAAGGAAGAATTTCTACAATTAAAATGAACATTTTACCCAGAATCTTATACCTGTTCCAGACAATTCCAATCAGATTGGGCAAGGACTTTTTTGAAGATCTAAATAAAATAGTTTTGAAGTTTATTTGGCAAGGGAAAAAAAGCAAGAATAAAACTCAAGTTGCTACAAGATGATAGAACAAGAGGAGGACTGGGCTTACCTGACTGGGAGTTATATTATCAAGCAACAAACCTGATATGGATTAAGGAGTGGATAACACTAAAAAAAACCTCTAGATTATTGAATGTAGAGGGTCATGATTTACTGTTGGGATGGCATGCTTTTTTATGATGTAAGGGAACTAAAACACATGGTTATTTTAGAAGATACTATATAAGGGAGGGAGGGAGGCTTTGCTAATAAATTGGGAAAAGGTTAAAAGGTTACATTACTTAAAAACTCCAGTCTGGATATCAACCATTGAAGCATTTTCATATCCAATAATATATAAAAAGAGACAAACAGTTAGATATGTTGAAATATTAAATGCAGAAGGTGAACTCAAATCTATCCAAGAGTTGAAACAAGGAATAGAAATGAATTGGTATTCATATTTACAGATACAATCTAGATATAATGAAGGTAGAAAATCAATAGGTCTTTATAAGAAAATGACTGAGTTAGTCAAAATTTTAACAGGTACTGATGAAAAAGTAATTTAAAAACTATATGGATATTTATTAGAGGTCAAACTAGAAGAGGCACAAGTTAAAGATAGCTTGGGGGGAAAATTTTGGACATGGGATTGATTTAGAGAAATGGTAGAAATTGGGGTCCCAAAATATTAAAATGACGATGTCAACTGCATATAGAGAAAATTTGTATAAGATATTTTACAGGTGACATCTACCCCCAACGAGAATTGCAAGAATGTCCAAGAATAAATCAGAAAAGTGTTGGAAATGTCATCAGATACCGGGCTCTTATTACCACATGTGGTGGACTTGCATTGAAGATTTTTTATTGGGAATCATACCAGAAATTTACAATAAAGACTTGAAATATTTGATTATAAATGTTTTAACAGCAGCTAGAATCGTATTTGCAAAAAATTGGAAAAATGAAACAATACCAAAACAGGAGGAAGTCATTCAAAAGATAATGGAGTGTGCTGAAATGAGTAAATTGACATTTGAAATCAGAGAACAAGAAGACGAACAATTTTATAAGATATCGGATTTGTTTTATCAGTGGTTGGACAAAAAAATCTGGAAATGAAAAATGGTTTATTTATGTTTTAATTGAAGGAGATAAGTGATAATACAATTATGTTGTTAAACAGATTAATAACGATACAATGAAAGACTGACATACATATGAATTGAATAATTTAGAATACTTTGTTTTAAAATGAAGGATAAAGATAGTAATGAATCTGTGTACATTTGATAGATGATTAATAGGTGATATTATGCATAATTCTAAGTAGTGATGTATATTATAAAGATATCTTGTTGTTGATAAATAGTTTAATAAGTAAGTAATGAAAGCTTGGTATATCTATAAAGTGAGCATTTAGAATACTTTGTTTAAAAATGAAGGAATAATATTTTTGTTTGAATGTATGATGTATAAAGACAACAATGAACATAAACACACTTGATGGATGATTAGCAGGATTATGCATAATTGAAAGTAGTGATGTATAAACATAAATAGTTGGTAAATTCTTTTATACTGTAAAAATAATCAGAATGAGATAAGTGATTACATAAAGGTATATTATTATTAAATAGACAATCAAGAATGCAAGGGAATTAGGTTTGTTGAAAGGAAAGAAATATTAACTGTAATTGAAAATATGATGTACAATGAAAATGAGGTACCTTGTCATATTGTAAAATTTGTGACTGAATACGTAATTGAAAATATGGATGCACAAAAGCTTGTAACCAAACGACATGCTTTATGTAATGGATGAGGATTTTTTATGTTGTCTTTTATGTTTAAATTTTTTTTTAAAAAAGGCTAAAAACTAGTATGAAGATAATTGTACTCACAAACTTTTCATACTCATGGCCACATGAAATTTAAAGAACAGCAAACATCACTAGATGAGACTGGAGTTCCCACTACAGGAAAACAACTAGACAGAGGTTTTACAGAGCTGCAGCACTTCAAAAGAAAATACTAGATTTGCAGTGACTTGAAATAACCACAGAGATGCCAGTAATAAATTGATTCGGAGCCCAGATTCTGCCAACTTTGTGAGACTGTGCAGGGTTGGAACTGTTGTAAAGAACTTATGTGGATTTGGCGTGCACACAATGTTAAACAACTCTTGACTACATTTGCATGATGAATTCACAATGATTCACTGATTTTGCAGACCATCATCATCAGTTTAGCCCAGTGCTTCTCAATTATTTTCTGTCATGCCCCCCCCCCCTAGGAAGAAGAAAACATTTCGCGCGCCCCCCTCGCGCGACTGTAAATAGTATCATTTGTCTATAAAATTGTTATAAGTACACCTCTGCATAACATAGCACACCAGTCTTTCCTCGTCTCCCACCGTAGTCACATGCTTTCTTTCCTCTTTCCCTCTTACTTGTCTGTCCTTCCTTCCACCCTCCCTTCCTTCCTGCCTCCCTTCCAGTTCCCTCCTTCCTCTTTCCCCCTGCCTGCCTGCCTTCTTTCCCTCCTGCTTATCTATGCTTTCTTCCTTCCTTGCACCTCCCTCCCTTCTGCCTGCCTGCCTGCCTGCCTTCTTTCCTCTTTCCCTATCCTCCTATCCTTCCTTTCTCCCTCCCTCCTTCCCTGCCTCCCTTCCAGTTCCATTCTTCCCTCCTTCCTTCTGCCTCCTTCCTGCCTGCTTGCCTTCTTTCCTCTTTCCCTCCGGCGTGTCTGCTTTTCTTTCCTTCCTTCCACCTCCCTTCTGCCCTCCTGCTTTCTTTCCTCTTTCCCTCTTGCTTGTCTATCCTTACTCCCTCCTCCCCTTCTTCCCTCCCTCCCTGCCAGCAGCTCCTCCAGCATCCCAGCTGGAAGCAGCAGCACAACAGTCGCCGTTACCAGGGGCGAAGGGGTGGCGGTGGCAAGATCGGGCGACCGCCGCCCCTTTGTCCCTTCCCCAACAGCGGCTGTTGCGCTTCCGCTTCCAGACGGAATGCTGGCGGTGGAGCTGCTGGCGGGGAGGCGAGCTACGCGGTGGTGAAGACGGGCGGTCCCATGCTTCCCTCCCTCCCACCCCCGCCCGAGCAGGCTTCTTGCACAGCTCCAGCCCGCGGCTCCAATGAAAATCCACAGTCCGAAGTGCTGCCACTTCCAGGCGGGATATATTATGCCTCGCCCACGCCTTCGCCGCCGTTGCACCCAGATGGAAAGGGAGCCTTCGCGCCCCCCTTTACGGAGCCTCGCGCCCCCCCAGGGGGGCGCCCCCCACTATTTGAGAACCGCTGGTTTAGCCTAATATGTTGAATTAACCCAGTCATTTGGCTTTGTATGTCATGTGATCTAGATCTATTATTTATATTTCTAGAAAAAAATAGATCCCTTCTGCTACTTAGACTCTAGCTACTGAGAGGTAACTTCAAGTTATTTGCTCTCCGTTTTCAGAATTATTTAACCTAATTTATTGTGGAATGGAAGTATAATTGTGACTAGACCAGAGGTTCCCAATCTTTTTCGGTTTGCGGCTCCCATAACACTTCGGATTTTTTCCGCGGCTCCCTTAATAGGTACATCAAATTTTTTTTAATTTTTGACTTTTTAAGGATTTGGAAATCTACTTTTTAGTTCGTTAAGGTTAGGTTAATTGAAAAATAAATTAAACACGAGCTTTAAATTCACAATTTATTGAACATCGTTTAATGATTTAAAATTATTAATGGGATGGATGGGCTTGTTGTTCATTGCACAACTTCTCAAATCTTGGATCAGAAAAATAGCTTTTGAAAAGTAACTTAACCACCACACTAGCCCAGTGGTGGGCAACCTTTTTTTTCAACTGAGCCAAATCTCGCCAAAACCACGATTGAAATTTATTTGGAGAGCCGCTCTTGCTTAGCAACCAAAATTTGGGGCTCAATTGTGGTCATATGTTGTTTTTCTTTCTTTCTTTCATCTCTCTCTCCCACTTTCTTTCTTTCTTTCTTTTTCTTTCTCTCTCTCTCTCTGGCTCTTTGTCTCTCTCTCCCTCCCTCCCTCTCTGTCTCCCTCTGTCATTTTCTCTGGGTGTCTATCTGTCTCTCTCTCTCCTCCTTCCCCCATCTCTGTCACTCTGTGTGTGTGTGTGTGTGTCTGTCTGTCTCTCACTCACTCTGTGTGTGTGTGTGTGTCTCTGTCTCTCCCTCTGTCTCTCTCCCCTCCCTTCCTCTCTCTCTGTCACTCTGTGTATGTGGGTGTGTCTGTCTCTCACTCATTCACTTAATCACTCACTCTGTGTGTGTCTCTCTCTCTGTCTGTCTATCTTTCTCTCCCTCCCTCCCCCTCTGTGTGTGTGTGTGTGTGTCTGTCTGTCTGTCAGTCTCTCTCTGATTCCCTCTCTCACTCCCTCTCTCTGTTCCTCTCTCTGTCTGTCTGTCTCACTCACACACACACACTGTGGTCACCACAGTGTGTGTGTGTGTGAGTGAGACAGACAGACAGAGAGAGGAACAGAGAGAGGGAGTGAGAGAGGGAATCAGAGAGAGACTGACAGAGACGAATCAGAGACGTACTTTTAGCTACCTGGCAGCGGCGTTTTGCCTTGGGGGGCTCCTCAGAACTTCCCAAGACTTTGGAGGGAAGTTTACAGCCCTCCCTCGGAACGCTTCGGAGGGAAGCTTCTGCAAAGGCGAGTGGCAACAAGTCTCCCAGGCTTTAATTTGCCGAGCTGTGCGCACGCGCCTGTTTTCCACGGCGTGGAGCAGCGGCGAGATTCTGCGCGGCGAGCGATGATTCCAGGGGCCATCCGGGAAGATGAGGAACGCAAGGGGACCCTGCCCCCCCACTGATGCCCCCCGGAATCATCGCTCGCCGCCCAGAATCTCGCCGCTGCTCCACACTGTGGAAAACAGGCGTGCGCCTACAGCTCGGCAAATTTCAGCCTGGGAGACTTGTCATGCCCGGCCTTTTGCAGAAGCTTCCCTCCAAAGCCCGAGAGGGACGTCAGCGTTAGACCCAGCGGGCGCAGGTATTAATTGAATATTTCGCGGCGCCCTTATGACGATAGCGCGGCTCCCCAGGGAGCCGCGGCGCACACTTTGGGAATCACTGGACTAGACTATCCAGAAAAGGCTACAGTTGTATCAACAGCCTCAAATAATCAGAGATCATTTGTTCTCCTCCTGTCAAAACCTGATCAGGAAAAATAGTACTTTCAAACTGCTAATTTGAATATTCAAATAAATTGCTGTACCAAACTATTGAAAGATAAAGCATGCCATAAAAACCTTGTTCCCAACTTTATTTACTTTGTCCTGAGTTTCTGCTTTTATCCAGGTTGGGGAAAAAAGATGAGTTTATTCCTCTGTTCATTGAGTCAGGAGATCAGGGTAATATCTCTAGGCTCATTATTTCTATTTCTTTTTTATTGCTACTGGTGGAAGTATGGGAAGATGAAACAGGAACACAAATGGCTTGGGGCTCAAATTATAATCTGGTCATAATAGCAATACCCAATAGCACTTAAACTTATATACCATCTTTAAAGATAAAGGTAAAAGTTCCACTTGCACATATGGCTAGTTGTTCCTGACTCTGGGGGGCGGCGTTCATCTCCGTTTCAAAGCCGAAGAGTCAAGCGTTGTCGAAAGACATCTCCGTGGTCATGTAGCCGGCATGGCTAAATGGCAAAGGCACACGGAATGCTGTTACCTTCCCATCAAAGGTCGTCCTTATTTTTCTACTTGCATTTTTACATGCTTTCAAACTCCTAGGTTGACAGAAGCTGGGATAAGTAATGGGAGCTCACTCCGTTACATGGTGCTAGTGATTCGAACCGCCGAACTGCCAACCTTTCTGATTGACAAGCTCAGTGTCTTAGCCACTGAGCCACCCCATCTCTATACTATCTTTACATTGGCAAATATTTACAAAATACATGACATAATGAGCACTGTAAGAATACCTGATATGTTATTAAAGATAGCTATTCCAGGTTTGATCAAGGCAGTTATGGATTTCTTGATCATCTGACATTGGATGAAGAAGAAAGTAATGTACACCTGGTTCACACCAGACTGACTGAAAAGTGCTATGCAAACATGTGCAAATATAATATTATCTTATGCTAATTGAAAATCACCTCCTTCATTTCAGTTAAAAATGAATGTTCATCTTATCAGGACTGAGCTTCAACTGTAGTTCCTCAACCACACAATTACCACCCAGCAGTTAGTTAAAGCAGTTTCAGTTCTAAAAGGGAGTCAAAATGGAGAATACGGTATATAACTCCAGTAAATATCCTCTTAAACTTGTTTACTGAAAAGGCCAGGGTCAGGAGAAAGGCCTTGGTTCTTTTCCTGAGAGCAAATATGTAAATATAATTCCTCTGGAAGTATATACCAAAGCTTGAGTATCCTCGCAGAAAATCATGAAGCACATGGACCTTAGAAAGTATAACTTCTTTTGAAGGATCCTCACCCCCCAATTCCCAGGGATCTTGATGTGTAGACAGGCGCTCAGTTGAAATGTTTTCTATCCATCAGTGAGCTGTGGGGGAAACCAAAAACCCACCCCAGTTATTGTTGTGTAATGATTAAGGCTTTGGACTAGGAAACAGGAGACTTGGATTCTAGTTCATCTTCAGCCATGAAAATTCACTGCTCAACATTGGGCGAATCATTCTCACTTAGTCCAACCTTCTTCTCAGTGTTCCTCTTGTAGGAAAAATAGAAGCAGAGAGCACTGTGTAAGGCACCTTGAGGTTCTATATAAAAGATAGGATATGCATATAATGAATAAATATAACTATACCAGCATGGCTCTGCTATCCCCATTGCCAGTCCCTTTCTTCCTCAATAGATGGACCTTGAATTATAACCATTTGTTTAGTGACCATTTGAAATTATGATAGCACTGAAAAGGGGGACTTAGGACTGGAGTTAAGATCTCAGTTGATTGACAACCACAGCACATCTATAATGGCCACAGTGTTCCATAGTCGCATGGTTGCCATTTGAAACCTTCTTGGCTGGATTAAGACAAGCAAAGTCAAAAAAGAAGCTGCCAGGGAAGGTCACAAATTGTGCTCACATGATATTTTGTTTAACAACTGCACCACTGAAAATAATCTTCCGATCCTTATTGTGTTCATATGTCAAGGAATACCTGTAATGTATTTGTTCCAAGTCACTCCTCAATCCGAATTCCCTATAGGGCATTGCTTTCCAAACCTGGATAAATTACCATGTTCCAAATTGGGTAAAAGTGGTTTTTCTTTGGGTAACAACACACAAACCAATCATAATAACAGCCCTTCGGCCGATCCGCTCACACAGAGAGGGACTCCTCCGGGTGCCGTTCACTAGGCTGTGCCAGCGGGCGACGCCCAGGGGAAGGGCCTTCTCTGTGGTGGGCCCGACCCTCTGGAATGACCTTCCCCCTGATATTACAACAACCACGGACCTCCGCTCCTTCCGCCAGAACTCAAAACCCACCTGTTTAATCTAGCCGGCCTGGCCTAATTCCAGCTCTCCCACCTCAGTCTGAATTTTTAATTTCACGGGTGGGTCTTAAGGCTAAGTTTTTAATTTTTATAAACTTGTACAGGGGTCTAAAGTTTAATCCAATTTTAATTATATTTATTACTGTTTGCATGGTTTTAATTTGGTACCTGTACACCGCTCCGAGTCCCTCCGGGGAGAGGGGGCGGTCTAGAAATCAAATCAAATCAAATCAAATCAAATCAAATAAATAATAAATAAATAAATAAATAAATAAATAAATAAATAAATAAATAAATAAATAATAGGAGCATTTAAATTGACTTAGTGTTTCATCTACATTGGATAGAAAGGGTTTTCTTATAAGTGGTTTTGAGAAATAAAGGAATGTTTGCTCCAGGGTGTCTAGGGTAATGGGTGACAAAATCTAACATTGCATTTTTGGAGGATGTTGCTGAATAATATCAAAATAATGGGGAGCACATACATAATTATAAAGAGCTATAAGAATAATCTGGAGAGACAGGAGGAAGAGCCACAGCTTGGCATCAGTCTGATAATAGAATGAGTCCAAAGCAGAAATGGGAGGTGGAAAAAGTGTCCCAGAACTGACCTTCCCTATTGTTCTGGAACTTAAAGGCAGGGCAGAGGGAAAATACTTTTGGATTCCAAGGTTCTGCTATTGCAACCTTACAATAAAAGTATTTTTATTCTTGCTTTCTGATCTGGACTACCTTGAAAATCTAGTTTGATATGTAGAAAATAAATTGATTGATGGTTTTCCAGTTGCTTCCTTCCTTATTGACGGAGAAAAAAATCCATCTCCCATCGTAAGCTGCCTTTAATCGTATTCAAAGCACAAAAACAAAGGTCAAATATTGCACTTTCAAATCAGGTTGTCCAACCTTGGCAACTTTAATACCTGTGGACTTCCACCCTCAAAATTCCCCAGCCACTCCTGTTTTAAATAATATTAATGACAATGAAGATTAAAATAGAGAGATGTCAGTGATCACATCACAGCAATTCTATAGAATGTGAAATTGAAAGCAAAGGCAAGAAAGCAGATTGAAGCCAGGTGAGCATTCCAGAAAAGCCACACAAAGCAGTCATGCAAGAAGGTATACTGGTAGGAAATAAAACAACAGCTTGCTCCTTGTCAATTCAGATAGTTGCTCAAATCTAAATTAGTTGCAATGCTAAATGCACGACAGTCTCTCAAAGCTCACTTCCCAGAACTAGCCAAGCTAAAGGCAATTAGCACCACTCTGGTAATCTCCTTCTTAGATTGGAGCACAGACTGGCTAAATTTGTAAATTACAATACCATATTCTGTAGACACAACCTGTTTGTTGTTTTTGCTGCAAAAAAACAAAACAGCGCACAGCAACGAAGCTGTCTTCTGGAAGCTTTTAAATAAGCAGAAGATTAGAACTCCTCCACTGTTAGGAAAAAATTATAGTGGCTAAATTCACATGATTAGTGTGGGGCTAGCATTGAATAGGCACCCTTCAACTTGCAAGCCTCATGTCTTGATCGCCAGGCCCATTTTTGTAGGTGCCCCCCAATGTCCCTCCAATATCACACCACCATAATTTTCATGATCTCCATGTTTTGTTTTGTATTTGTTTATTTTGGCAAATTAGGTAAAGGTAAAGGTTCTCCTTGCACAAATGTGCTAGTCGTTCCTGACTCTAGGGGGCAGTGTTCAGCTCCGTTTCAAAGCCGAAGAGCCAGCACTGTCCGAAGAGATCTCCGCCGACATGACTAAACACCGAAGGTGCATGGAACGCTGTTACCTTCCCACTGAAGGTGGTCCCTACTTTTCTACTTGCATTTTTACATGCTTTCAAACTGCTAGCTTGGCAGAAGCTGGGACAAGTAACAGGAGCTCACTCAGTTATGAGGTGCTAGGGATTCGAACGGCCGATCTTTCGAATGTCTTAGTCACAGAGACACCGCGTCCCATAGTAATTTGGCAAATTACTATTCTCTAAAAGAGATAGCTGAAGTTTCTGGAAGTCATTAGAATTAAACAGGGATAGATTTGATTAGTAGTTGGATAAAACCTCACCAGAAAATACAAAGGTTTCAAACTGGTTCCACACAACTCATCTTTATCTCTTCCAATACTTGGCTAGGCATCCAATCAAATCAACAGTCTAGGTTGAATTCTAATGTTTTCCCTTCTTTCTTCCCCCTCGACAGCTCCAAATGTTAAAAATATATTGAGCAGCAGAGATTCCATAACAGCCATGAATTACTAGGTAGGAGAAAACAATATTTTAGAGACCAGTCCACGGCTCTCCTTTCACTGAAACTAAAGGAAAATGTTTACTCAGTTACAAAATCATAATAGGAATCAAGAAAAACATGACAAACAAAAGGAGGGAGGTTTTTCTATGTTCCAGAAAAAAAAAACTGTAGGGAGACTTCTGTTTTTAATAGACTGAGGATGGAACACTCATTGTCATATGGAAATATCTTCCAAGGATAATGGTGATGGGAGGGGTTACATACGGATAACTAGATGAGATGGAGAACAAGCAGGGGTTTAAATCATAATATAAAAGCACAGAACAGACCCAAAAGGAAACTCAATTTAGTCCCCAATTCACAGGTATAATGCATGTTTTGCAGGCATTAAAACTCCAGAGTCATACCCCAGCTTTTCCAGTTTAAAAATATCAGTTAGGTCTAGAAAAGCCTTTGAGTGTCTCAGGCAAGGAGAATAGGCAAGTTTAGAGAGCTAAACTGTTCCAATGACTTTGAAAGAAAAGAGCTTTAAATGTTAATTAAATGCAGCAACCCTAAACACACACCCAAAATTTAACTGATATATTTGCAGGCCCAGAAATAAATAAGCTGTACCTGTTAATTTGTTATATATCAGACGATATTAAAACCATAGGAACTAGGCAGTCCCATCTTTAAACTTACCTGCTTCCAGGAAAGTTAGGCTTATTCCTATCCTCTGTAAAACAGATGGAACAGAGGCTGAAAAAACAAAACTAAACACACAACCATACTATATTGGACTCAACTGTGTGAACCAGTTTACTTTAATGAATTCCTTTTAAAGGAAAGATTGATACCAGGAGAACACTGATTTATAATTCATTTTTCCCAGTATCCTCTATCAGAAATATGTTTGCTTGATATATTAATCCACAGTTCATGTGGCCTGGTTTACTCAATTAATCCAATTTTCTGAGTTTAATGAACCTGAAACATAACCCAGCAATATGCTTTAAATTTGCATGTTAGACTAAATACAGTTGGTTGTTTTTGTGATTCATTCTGTCCGCCAAATGCATCCAAGGGGAGATGTTTGTAAACAAATCTAGATGTATTTATTTATTTTGTTCCTCAGGAAGTTTCCTATGTCTCTAAAACAACAAAATAGTCAGATATTCAACAGGAAAAAATTGTCATCCCAGGAAAAGTTCAGATGCTGGTTTGTCATTGCTCTGCAATTATTTTAAAAATGAAGACTGTTTGCAAAGAGTAAAACTGGCAAAGATCATCCACAACATTAAAAAATGAGTCTGGAAAAAACATAAATTTTGCTCCAGGTGAGCAGATGGAATCCAGGCCAGGAATTCTGGAGGCTTTACTTTAGCAGGTATGGGCAGGGGTGGGGAAATGAGAGAATCTAATCAGCAGGAATGTGAGTTAGAGACCCCACCCAATACCTTGAGGCCTCATATTCTTCAATTTGTTGGAAAAAAGCCAAAGAGGTTGGTTTGGACAGGGTGGGAGGTTAGCAGATGAGATAAAGAAGGCAGGGTGCAAAGAAGTTTATAGTATTGAACATTTCTGAAAATACCACATGGTCCCAATATCTAAGGAATAAAAATGTCACACCATTGTCTCCCCCTCTTCCCACTTCTGCTTTGCCTCAAATGTTCTCCTCTGAATAAACATTTTGCCATTTATAAAAAGCAAAATGTGTACAGTACCACTATAGCAATATAAATGGTATGTAGACGAAGAACTTGTATTTTACAAGGATTCCTAGCAGGTTAAGGCTAGTCACCAAATTTCAGCAGGGAAGTGATTGCATTTTGGCAATGTTTAATTTAAAAAAACAGATTAAATCTGGTTTAACACATTGTATTATTCCAGGAGTGCAAAACCTATGGCCTGCCCATACTTCTAACCCTTAGTGCTCAACTAACATCTTCCATAATTCAACTTTATAACTCTGAATGGTTGTGAAGAGCCCAGCCATAAGTCAAAGAATACCTGTATTAAATTTCTTTCTTAGCCTATGTGTCATCCTTCTGACAGTGAGAACAATTAACCAGTAGAATAGCTTGCCTTCAAAAGTTGTGGGTGCTCCATCACTGGAGGTTTTTAAGAAGATATTGGACAGCCATTTGTCCAGAATGAGTCTTCTACTTGTGCAAGGTGTTGGACTGGAAGACCTCCAAGGTCCCTCCCAACTCTTCTATTATTCTGTTATTCACCATTTTGGTACTTCACAAATATCAAGTACTGTATGCTATATTACTCACAAAAGTTTTTCTCTCAAATGGTCAAGAACTTTACACTATAAGCACTTGTAGAGAGAGCACCAGATTGGTGAAGACTATTATAAATATTGGACAACCTTAGCTCTCCAAGGATATCTTTGACCCCAACTATTGAAACCAATGGCATAATTAGTTTTTAACTGGTCCCACTCACTGTATTCCTGAACTATTTAAAGCAGTGTTTTTCAAACTTGACAATTTTAACAGGTGTGGACTTCAATTCCAGAATTCTCCAGCCAACATGTTGGCTGGGGAATTTTAGATGTTGAATTCCAATACAGCTTGAAATTGCCAAGCTTGAAAAACATTGATTTAAAATATTCAAATTTGGTCTTGGCCATCAAAGGATTCCCATTCTTCTTATACAAGATTGTAGAGTTTCAGAAGAGAGATAGTTATAAATTGCATCTATGTTTTAGCCAAGGTTCGCCAAGTCCCTTTAAATGGGCTTCAGCAAATTATTAATTTAGTCACAGTCCCCTCAATAATTTTAGTGATTGTTTAAGCTGCTTTATCCTGCCTTGCTAACCTGGGCAAAATATGCTCTGCTAACCTTCTGACTCAGTCTCCATCGCATCTCCAGCCCACTGCAGATTCAGCTTACATTAGTTCTTTGCTATTCCATTTTGAACTCGTTTTTTCCTGTTCTCCCAAAATAAGACTTTTTGTACAACGTTCAGTGATGTCAATGAGAAAATGAGAAGATTGTGGCCTGGGATCTTCTCAGCCACTGGACACCTGAGGATGCTATCATATGCAACTCCCATTCCCTTGCTCTGATAGTTGGGCTATGGTTTTCTCAGATGCTTTGGCCTTAGCTTCAGGAGAGATCAGACATCTAGCTCTTGCAATGGCTTCTGCCTGTCTAGTGCCTGAACAACACATCATAGTGCCATTTAAGCATTGCACGGGTTTTCTTTTAGGTACATAGAACTAGCATCTTCTGGGAAGAATGTCAGACCAATTTAAAAAAGGGGTTTTAACCATGTTTTGAAAAAGAAGAAGCAGCAGCAGACCCGCGTTTATAACGCAGAACTAATATTTTCTGCCTCCTTTGATTTTACTGTGTCTATCCCAAATGATATACAGCTAGCCCTCAACTTACAACCACAAGGGAGCCCAACCTTTCTGTTGCTAAGCAAGGCAATTGTTAACTGAGTTTTGGCCCATTTTAGAACTTTTTTGCCACATTTGAGTAAATCACTGCAGTTGTTAAGTTAGTAACATGGTTATTAAGTGAACCTGGCTTCCCCATTGACTTTGAGTTTGAGTTTGAGTTTATTTAATTTATAAACCGCCCCCTCTCCCCGAAGGGACTCGGGGCGGTGTACAGACAATAAATATAATAGGACAACAAGGCAAAACATAAAACCCAGACAAACCAACTTACACATACAGTCCGTACAATAACCAAACTAACGATAGTTAAAAATAGTTCCAATTAAAACCAATTTAAAACCCCAAAATTTGGAAATTTAAAATGCCATCCAGGAAGGTCAGGATTAGATTATGCTATATTACTAATTACAATTACAATTAAGCCAGGCCAGCTAATTTGAACAAGTGGGTCTTGAGTTTCTTACGGAAGGAGCGGAGATCAATAGTAGTTCTAATATCAGGGGGGAGGTCGTTCCAGAGGGTTGGGCCCATCACAGAGAAGGCCCTACTCCTGGGCACCGCCCGCCCACATTGCTTAGCGGATGGTATCCGGAGGAGTCCCTCTCTGTGAGAGCAGATTGGTCGCAGGGATGTGTGGGGTAGAATGCGATCCCGTAGATAACTAGGTCCTGAGCCATGGAGCGCTTTAAAGATGACAATCAACCTTCACAGAAGGTTGCAAAAGGTGATCTCATGACTCTTAAGAGACTGCAACCATCACAATACAGGACAGTTGCCAAGCACTTGAATTTTGATCACATGACCATGGGGATCTGCAACAGTTAAAATGCTATTTTAACTGAAAAGTCACTAAATAATGGTTATAAGTTGAGGGCCACCTATTATAGTTTCTGTTTATATTAGTTTTTCATGGCTAATATTTCACTCCACTGTTGCCACTACTGATATGCAAAGATTATGAAACATTGATCTAGAAGTTCAGTTCTGTTCCATAAAGCCATTGGAATAACATTTTTGTTTTCCAAAAGCTTCCTTAATTAATATACTTCATTATTCAGTGAAGTTTGGTAGCTATCTGAAAACTGTGAGGGATTAAGGACCCGCAGAGTCAAGCTAAGATTTGGGATCAAATATGATTCTTAATGAATTATTTCTATTGGACACTGAAAATGAAATTGACAAATGGTAAATTCTATTTTTAAGAGGAGTGCATCATTCAAGTGATTATTTCAGTATTAGCTCTTTCCTGGCCTCCTGTTGCTTCAATAGATAGCAACAATTGTCAGATATTGTTAATTCAAAAGCTAAGCAGGATTGGGCATGGTTAAAACCTGTATGGAGTTTACCAAGAGCTGGACTTGGAAGTAACAGAATAACAGAAGGAAAAAAGTAGGAAAAAGTAGGACAGCATCTTCTAAAAAGCAATGGTAAAATGTCCATCCAATTGCCAAGAATATTATATGATAGGTTTACATACTCATGAGTTACACTTGATTTGAAGTCCATCTTCTCAAATTTAAAGCTCAGGAAGGTCAATGGGTGAAGAATTGCAATTTCTCTGATAGAAATGACATAGATAATAGAAATAGATAATAAATATTATTTATTTCTAGATGAACTCTAGAATGGGAGCCCATAGAAACTAGACAAGTCCGTGAAGCAAATTTAACTGTGAAAAAAATCTGCTCAAATCTATAAATTATCCAAGTAGGAAAAAAAGTGGGAAAGATACATAAGCTACTGGAAGATATGGTACATAAGCTACTACAAGTTGGATAATCTTCAGAATATATAATAAATATATTTATTCACAAGGAAATACTGGCTGGATGACAAAATATATCTTAGGTTTATGAAATGCTCACTGCTACAGGGGAAAATATACTCCCTGCTCCCTGAGAAAAATGTTCGGCTGGATGCCAGCAGCAATGACATATCTTTAATCATGGGGTTGCTTCATTCATATGGAAAGCAGGAAGGGGGGATTACAATGTTTACTGAATGGGAGTGGGGGAGAGTAGCTGAATCCTTCCCATTCCTCTGCTATGTCCTGCTCCAGGCATTTTTCTCATGGAAAATAAGCAATGTGGTGAGGGAAAATTCCCAGGACAACAAACTGTGACAGAATTGGGAAGGATTCAACAGCCTCACCCATGCATCCCAGGTCTGAAGTTAAAATTAGATGTACCTATGGATGTCATATTGCCCATCTAGTCAAGTTTAACACAAACCTGTACAGAAATAGAATAAGACTTTTTTTTTATGGTAGTTAAGTCATATGTTAGAAATACTAAGGTTTCTAGGACCTTTTCTGCCTGCTTAAAATAAAAATACATATTGGACACAGGGTTAGTTATTTTTATAGCAATTTAGTTCTTTCTGAGAAATGGTAATGTAAAAGAGGGGTGCATAATCTTTTGACAGAATATTTTCTGGGGGTTCCCACTTAACACTTTGGGAAATAAAAATGCCTCAGAAAGTGTTGAACGAGGAGAATCATAGGCATGAGACCAAGGCCAGAATTTTTCATTTTTTTAGGGACAGGTTGTGGACATTAGTTTACACTGTGTGATCCATTTTAAGCATGTGTGAGGATATTAGTTCTTATGTGTTTCTGCTTCATAATGTCAGGAGATGATGATGTTCCATTTTCAGCAGTCATCCCATCAGCACAGAAGTAGACATTGGAGGCCATCAAACAGGGTTTTAGGGCCCAGTAAGACCCCCAACATCTGACAATCTCTACAGAGCAGTTCTACTCTCTGGATGATGATAATGTTACCATTTCACATACATTCTCTTCAGTACTGTAACCTCTGAGACTAATTCTAAAAACAGAGCATTGGGATTTCATAATAGATGTTTCTTAGCACCTTCTTTAAACTATAATCCCATAGAATCTTAGAGGACTGTTGTAGCACTAGCTTGGATGCATTTTTTTCACAAGGACAAAGAGCACATTCCAGATGTGGAAAATACACAGGTCCTGATCTGGACACAGATCAGGAAAATGCAGCATTCATCTGTGAAGTATCATTTATAGGAGTTAGTCAGACTGAGCTTGGGGTCAATTGTAACACAGCTAACTAGTTTCAATAATTTTGTATTCATTAATCTATAGTTCTAATCTATTGCTGTAGAATTCAGGATAGGGAAAAAAATACTCCAATGAGTAGATAAATACAGAATTGTAATAATTTCTGTTTTTCAATGCATACTGACTCTGCCTATATATAGGCAATAGTTTGGAGAGCCATGATTTATTATAAAACCACACCTGTAAATGTCAAGCTAGAACATTCAAAATTATAAATGCTGTGTTCACACAATTAAGCTTTAGTTCATTTAACCATGGTTGCTTAGCACCAAGAGCTGGTTTCACTCAGTGCAAAGATGCAGATTATGGTTTATAACCTTAGCAATTGAGTTCGTACATTGAACATAGTAATGTGGCTTCTTTAGTTTCATGTACTGTATACATAATATCTGCAAATAAGGACCAGTGCCATTTTTTTCTACTGCAGTTGTGTTCCTCTTCTCTGCAGAACTCAAGCAGGCTGTCCATTTAAAAGATTGTCTACACAGAGACATTAAGCATACCATTGTTGTTTTTATCTGAAAAAGGGACCAATTTTTTGGATGTTCAAAATTGATTGACAAAGAACAGGAGGAAGTTTGTCTAGCAACTTTTCCAGTTTCCAGCCAATCAGTAGCTCCAACTGCAAACAGGATGAACCGGTTTCTCCTGAGCTTGATTCAGGGAAGAATGCATGTCTAACCATAATACTCTGAATGAGCTCCATTAGCAAGCTTATCATTAAAATTATGTATATCTGGATTCACTCTTTATGCAGTATTTGTCTTGGAGCTAAATTGATAATATCCCGGGAATTGTATATTAAGTGGAAATACAAAAAATAATAAACTTTGTTCAGCATTCAGTTAAACAAAGTTCCAAACTTAAAAACCTTAGCTGCCATTGAAGTGCAATACTATTTTTAAAATTATATGCAGATAAGAACCATGTTGAATGTTTGCACTGGCTACATATACTCCAGGCACACGTCAAGGTATTTATTATAGCTAATAAAATGCCATATCTCTTGTATTATTGACCTTGAGACCATTGTTCCTTCTCTTCTGTCCCTTAATACTGTATTTTCATATCCACTGGGGGGTGGGGACACTCTCTAAATGTCATCTAGGGTAAGATTTGGTCAGCAAAACTCTATAGTATCAATTTTGGTGGGATTCAAAGGTTTAAACCCATTCCCAAAGAAAGATTAAATCCACTCCAAAAGAAATACAAAACAAATTTGGAAAATATTAGAATACCTGCTTCCTTTGTGAATTAGGAAGGAATAAATGATACCATTTACTAATGTCCTGATAATTCTATTTTGACTAGCACTGATGATGTTGCCTTTTTGGATAATGAAACCTCTGCAAGAAAACAACCAAGCTCAGAGAGCACCAAGGACCGCTCAATTCTAGCTTGCTTGTATGGAAAGTTATCACCCAGCCCTCTCCCAGAAAAATGAAATATCCTAGGAAATATTGAAAAGGCAGAATATTACATTTCCCTGGATGTGAAAAGGAAGAAACATGTTTTAAATTGAGAGTAGCTCCCTGTAGTTTTCTGCCTCCACCCACTTTGTCAAAGGGCCATTAAGGTGGCCAAGCCAGTCCCTTTACATAATAAAGAGTTCTCCCCTTCAGCTCCAGGGGGATGGGATTAAGGCATGATAATATTGGCCCTTTACCCAACTCCCCACATGGCATCTGAGAACTCAACCAAACCAGGATTCAAAATGCAGCCTAGAGAGTTGCCCCTGCATGGCCCCATGGGAGTCTGACAACCAATCAGAAGACAAGCTCAAGATCAAAGGCCAGAGAGGGGATAAAACCAGGGACTCAACATCTCAGTCCCTCCTTCTCTTCTTCTCCTTCAACATTGAAGCATGTGATCATCTTTTCTGTTCAGGACTCAAGCCACGTGGTCCTGTCCACCATTAAACCATCTTTCCAAGCATCCTCCATATCTCCCGTTTCTTTTTCCCCACTTGGAGCTGAACCCAGAAGGACATTTCTTTCAACAATTGTTTTTATTTTTGCTTGCTCTGTCACCTGCCATGAACCTTTGGGATGGAGTAATTCATGGGTGTCCAACCTTTTGGCTTGCCTGGGCCACATTGAATGAAGAGAAATTGTGAAATTTCCTTTATTTTTAAATATTTTTATCATATCTTGTGGGGTTGTATTACTAGTTGTCTATGGGCCATGGATTGGACATGCCTGGATTGGCTATATTCTGAGATATTATTTTGCCTAAGTTTATTCCATTTGTGATTAGTAATTGTGAATAGATATATGCTATTTAAAACCTTGCTCATCCAGACCTTCTGTGATTTCACCAGAGATTGTCCAAGCTATTTCAACTTTATCTTCACACTCTTATTTTTATTCCTATGAATTACATGACACCCGCATTTCTAAAGAGCTAAGATTACCCACCTGATTCATTTCTTGCACTTATTAACTGTATTATTATATCTAGCATTTATATTCTCCCTTTTTTTCTTAGAGCTCAAAGTAGTTTTCATGAGAGGTGAAATGTCTTTTAATTTTTATACTGTAGGCTAACAGAATAACTATCTTAGAGTTATCCAGAGAACTCTGCACTAAATGTGAATCTCTCTAGTTCTAGTGCAATTATTGAATCAATATTTTATATTAACTTTAGAGAATACACTAATTCTGGTGGCATAACACACTAATTCTAATAAACTATAGTTAGGAAATGACAATGCACATGTTCACTCAATATTGGCAATGTATATGTTCGCACAACACACTAAATCCAAAAGACCAAGGTATCCTATAATTTGACACGATGGCCTAGTCAACACAGCATACTAGGAGCTTAACTGTTGAAATTTGTGGAAATGTATCAAAGCTCCTTGGGAGTTGTATGTGGCTGGATCAAAGGTCATAACTCGCCTGGCCTTACCCAAGAACAAAGTGATATGGAGCAAGTAAGAGGAAAAGATGTGAAACTTGTCTTTTTTTATTTCTGAAATGCATTTTATGCATTTGTTTATTGCATTTATATCCTTTTTTCTCAAAGGAAATCAAGTCAATACAGGTGGGTTCAACATAATGCTCCCCTTCTGTTGTATCCCTGTGCTTTACTCATTCTGTAGAATACTGTACCTCATAACAGACAATTTTCAAGGAACACATATATTTGGAAATAGAAATAGAAAATAGAAACTTTTCCTACCATGAATTTCCTTAGTATAATTTATATTGGATCCAACCAATATTCACAATAGGGAAATACTGCTGGCAATTTCCCCCCCAAAAAATTCCCCATATCAGAAAACTCTGTTATCCTTTTTATTAGCCTAACTCCAATATTTTTAATAAGATATTACAAAATTATCAGATAATAATTTGTCCATTGGTTTCCCTCCCAGGAGATATGGGATATAGAATTTTTGGCATATAAACCCATACATAACTCCTAATACTTTTTGGGGAGGGGGGGGAATAAGAAAAATCACAGACAAGTTCATTTGAGTGTATGCCATATGTTTTTCTTAGCAATGAGAATGTTAGTTGCTTGGAGATTGTTTGGATAGTTTATGAGCATCTTTTAAACTTGTCTATTGACAGAGAAAATGACTGTACAAATGCTGCTCTGATTGATATATATTCAGCTAATAGACATAGGATCTGCTAAACGGGCCAATAATGCACATATTATGAAATTCCTCTAAATGCTTCTTGCAACTTAATACAAGATCTTAAAATCCTAATCTTCATTTGCAGTATGTAGCTCCACATCACATATACAAAAGAGTTATTGGGTATTTCAAGCATGTGCTGTGATGCACATGCACATGAATAATAAGCAAGTCTGGATACCCTTCAAAGATGCCCAGAAGCCGGTGAAATGGATGAGAATGAGAAGTGAGCAACTTATTCCGAGAAAAGGGATGCAGTACTGGCTAAAAATAAGGCTGATCTCAGCAGTAATTTGCAATTGGCTCAAATTTATAATTTGAAGTTACTTCTGGTCCTATAACCATGTAGGTTATAATGATAGCTAGAAATGTGCTTTTGTTTGGATACATCAGTTTGCCTGGTAATCATATATGTATGGTTGTCTTCCAGGCTAAACAACTGCACTAGACAATCCAGAAATCTCAGCTTTTCCTACTAACTTCCTACATTCAGTTGAACATGCTAGCTTTCTAAAGCTTTTATGACTGGGAACAGATCGTTTGAAGAATATTCCACATGTTATAAAGCTACTTTTGCCTTAGGGACAAATTCAGAGGTATAAATATGTAATAAATCTCAGAGATACAAGGATGGCATTTTTTATGACTCTTGGTTTTGAGAATTTCCTTCCCTTAAAACTTTGTTCAATATCCTAAGTTAGCAGAGTTCACTGTTTTGTCAGATCTTTCATTAAATTGTCTCTGGCTTTCCTTTTCCATTCCCAAATGGTTCTGCTGCTGTTTTTAGACATTCAAAATGCATTTCTATTGTCTTGTTTAAATGCTATTTTCCTGTATGCCACTTTCAAAGGACATACCTTGAAAGGCAGCTTATATGTATTTTTTTCCTCTTTAACACTGCAGCCTCTAATTCTGGCAACTGCCTAAGAAGATTGTTACAATAAATAAATTGACCACTGGGCAAATGATCTTGTTAGAAATATTTTTATCTAAGTACTGTCTTTGTGGCAAGCAACCAAGTATTAAAAAATGAATACTTAAAGGAGTCACCCCAAAACAAAACAAGCTAGCAGCAGCTGCTGTCTCTGGAGACCCTAAATTAAAAACAGTTCTTTTTAAAAAGGAGGATTTCTTGCTATTAACATTCTAATGCACTTTTTTTGTAGAAACCGCTGGCTTCTCTCTTCTATCTGTCAAGGTCAGTTCTTTTAGCTACATCCTGTCCATTGTAGTGCTCAAATAGCTTATGGCCTGGTTTGAGATTGACTCTTAGAGAGCCATCAAGTCCCATCACTGCTCTAGAATATTTTTTCCCCAAATTTCTTTTCTGAATTGCTATTTAATCCTATTTTCTCTTACTGCTTTCTCTGAATATATTTTGGCAGGATAGCCCTTGAGCTGTTTGAATCGATATTGGTTTCAGCCTTAAATGTGGCATTTTTTAAAAGTTACTTTGCATTGCTTGTAACAAAAACAATTGAAAATATACAAAAATAAATACTGGGGTGCAGCAAAAGGTTATGGGAACTGTTTAAGATTGTTTTTTGAGCAATCCTTTGGCTTTATCAATAAACCTAGCTAATACAGACTACGTATTCTCAGAAGCTCTGTACTTTCCCCCTTTTTACTACTCTGGATAAATCTTTGTTTTATATTCTGGTTTTGAAATACAAAACCAGAGATATCTTCTCCATTTCTACATCACAGCCCCTAACCTTTTAATAATCCTATTACTAGACTATATCAATTAATCAATATCCTATTCTGATTCTTATTCCATTTATCTTTTTCAGATTGACTCTTTAATGTATTATTTGGAGTGAGGGATGGGGAGGAGAGTCCACAGAAAAATCATATCCTGGAAAATTGCAGATTGCAACGAGTAAAATAATTTATATAATCAGCAAGTGAGTTATCTTACCTTTTCATGCAAATTGGCTAACGATGTAGAGCAAGGTTAAAAAGATGTGTTGCAACTTCACAGCTTTGAACAAATCGAAAGAATAAAGGGGCATTAGAAACAGGCTATGATGGTGGTAGATCCAAAATATAGCTAAGAAATAGAATTGGTTTGAATGGTCACCAGCCATAGGTCTAATCACAAAAGCAAATTCTGTCTAGAATTTCAACGTGGGTTGGTCAGATTAATGGCAAGATCTTGTTCAAGTTCAGTTAGCTCTCATTTCTTATTTGGATATATGGCTTGATTTGAGATTAGAGAAGGTTTATTATCAGAGAGCCAAATACTCAGCTCCAGCAGACTCGACTTTAGGTTCAGATTGAGGAAGTGATGGTATAGGATGCTGAAGCAGAGGGGTCCCAATGGCTCACCTCTTTCTGAATCATTCTAAAAATGCAAACCTTTGCTTTGGCAGAAGATGGCATCATATGGTGGTGCCATATACCCTTGAGCCATCAATGAACCCTGATCACTAATGCATTGTTATTTTAGATGCAACCCTTTAAGAGTTTGAGATCAAATATATATGGAGCTGGAGGATAGGTGATGAACAATACGATGTGCTTATTTCTGATATTGACACATTCGGATATATGCTTTCTCTGTCATTAGAAGCTATCCCTTATGCCTGGAACACAAACAACTTCACAAAGGCCACCTTCCTTCGCCTGCTTCCTCAGGTCCCCTCTTTTCTTCTTCTTCTTCTTATCTCTTTTCTTCAACTGAAGGAGAACCTACCTGAATTATTTCCCATTCCTACTCATGACTGCTCACTATTGAATCTGGGCTGTCAGAAATAGTAGCCACCATCATAGGATGGTGGCTACTATTCCCTCAACATGTGGAACAACAAACTATGAACACATTTTAAGTCAGTATATTGTGCACATCCGACCCATGTTCAAAATGTAACACGAATGAAGAAAAATGGGTTGAATGTACCATGGTTAAATTAACAGTGAGTAAACGGATTGTATGAACACAGCCAGTGAAGCTTTTTGTTATCATCTTAAGAATGTGTTTTTAAAAAGATTTAAACTCCCCATATTTCTGTGAAGTGATTATTAGACCAGGCTGCCGAGAGAGCTTTGAAAAGGGAAGCTTACAAAGGACAATCATGTGACTGCAGAGTTGCTGAGGTGGTTGGAACTTCAAGGACTGATTCAAATCCCATTCATTAGCACTGTCAGAGCTTAAAATGATTACTAAATGAGTTGCCACTAAATAAGGATTATTGGTTATTTTCTGCTTAAACTATTCATTTAACAACTGTTCAAAGTTACAATAGCGGTGAAAAAAGTAACTTATGACCAGTCCTCACAGGATGATTGCTGCAGCATTCTCATGGTCATACGATCAGATTTTGGGCACTTGGCAAACAGCATGTATTTGTAATGCATTTGTGATGCAGCATCTTGGGGTCATGTAATCACCATTTATGACCTTCCCAGATGGTTTCTGATGAGCAAAGTCTATAGGGCTTGCCACATTTGCTTAATGATTGTGTGATTCATTTAATATCTGCAGTGATTTGTCTGATCGTGGCAAAAATAGCAGTGGCAGTGATCATGGCAAAAAAAATCAAAAATTGGATATGACTTAACAACAGCCTTGCTTAGCAATAGAAATTTTGGTCTCATTTGTGGTTGAAAGTCGAGGACTACTTATATCTATGATATAAATTCTTTGTCCTTACTACAAGTTATTTAATGCATGCAAGTTAAAACTTGATGAAGTACTAAACTTGGGTCTAGTGCAGTGGTGGGTTTCAAACATTTTTAGAACCTCTTCTGTAGGTGTGGCCTGCTTTGTGGGAGTGGCTTGCTGGCCATGTGACTGGGTGGGAGTGACTTGCCAGCCATGTGACTGGGTGGGAGTGGCTTGGCAGTCATGTGACTGGGTGGGCATGGTCAACTTGTAAAATGTGGTGAAACTCACTTAACAACACTCTTGCTTAGCAGCCAAAATGTTGGCTCAGAAACTCTGGCATTTGAAGCATGCAAGTCTTAAAGCTGTCAAGTTACAAGAACCTTGCATCCCTAACCCTTTAGAAAAAAACCCAGGGGTATTCAATCTTGACAGCTTTAAGACTTGTGGACTTCAACTCCCAGAATTCCTCTTCTCGCTCTTCATTTTGATGATGTGCGAACCGGGCGGGGGGGAGCTACAACCGGTTCTAAACAGCACTGTAGATTTGTGAACCTCTTCTATAAAAAAGGTTAGAACTGGCAGGAACCCACCCCTGGTCTAGTGTAAGGTGAAGCATTAAAAACACAGAGGTTCTACTAGAAAATAAAGTACAATAGGGGACATTGATACAAATAGGATAAATCTGACAAAAGGAAGGAAGGATGGTGGCTGAAATCCCTTACACCTTTAATACATATTTCCTTTTAGGAAACGCAAAACGATAGGGTAAAATCACCAGATTATTTGCAGATTTTAACTGGTAAAGCTCTCTGCTAGATGGGTGTACATTTGATCACTTATTAAAGTCTACCGATGAATCTACTATTACATAAAATCAAAGTTAGTTGATAATCATAAAGGGGTTGAGAGAAGCTACAGACATTGTAAAAATTAACTGATAGGTATGTGGAAGAGCAATTTATTGTAAACAGGCCCCATGGAAGCTTGCTGAAAAATTCTCATTATTTCTAAATGACAAGGTCTCCCCCACCCCACCACCACAGCCCGTCTTTCAGTATTCAGTTACAGTCAGTTCTGCTGACAAGCAGACTTGAAATTAAAGACTGATGTATTTGCAGAAGAAATTGTAAATACTAGGTGGGCGTTGCGGGGGGGGGAGTGAGGGGGTGGTAATTGCATGAAAGTCAGTTTTAACAAAAGCCAGCTAATTCTCATCATTAGCTATGCAATAGGTTATGAATCTCCTGGCGATCAGGGAAATGTGCAAAGGATTGGGTGAGGTTGGACATATATTGTTGATCTGAATAGAGGAGAACGTTGTTATTAATGACAGCTGAAATAAAACACCCAAGTCTCTTAGCCCTTTCCAGGAACAAGAGGAATACTATTTTGGCATCTCAGGTATAGGACAGGGAGAATATACATGACAATATTTAAACTGAATTATTCAATGATAAAAATATAATGTAGCCTTTTTCTCTAATATTACCAGGGAAGTTGAAGAAAAGACAAATGAACAGGTGCGCTTCTCTTTTGATACAAGTAAAATGCAAAACAAAATGGTATGACTCTATTTTTTGTAATCAGATTATATTCATGCTCATAAAGGTAAATGGCAAAAAGGTGTTATTTAGGATCCTTTAAACCTTTCAAACTATGCTAGGGGCAGTGGTGGGATTCAGCCAATTCACACCACTTTGGGAGAACCGGTTGTTAAGTTTCTGAGCAGTTTGGTGAACTCGTTGTTGGAAGAAATCATAAGGGCAGAGAACCAGTTGTTAAATTATTTGAATCCCACCACTGGCTAGGGGGCTCAAGTGGGAGCTGTATTTCAGGGCATTGAGAAGGTGGTAGATTAGATAATGCTATTATACATAGACCCATAGTAAACAGACATTTCTTTTTCTCATTCAGCAATAACATCAATATGCTATTCTTTTTTTCCTTTAAAGATGACAATTGCCACATTCTGTTTGACAGCAGTAGACTTAGTTCGGTTTTGTTAAACTTATTCTATTTTTTAATTAGTATTCCTGATGTCTACCAGATGTTTACTTATATGGATTCCATCTTCAGGCCATAAACCGATGATGCATCTAGTTATCTATAAGATAGCATTAACATCTTTAAAAATCTGTGCCTACCAATGGCCAGAATAAAACAGCTGCCTCAGGTGTGAATTATTGAGTGGTATTGGCTAATACATATTTGTATTTGTGGCCATGGTTTGGTGGGCAGGGGAAGGATACTGTAAAATCTCAATTCCCTCCCCAATCCAGGGAAGTTTACTGCAAAATCCCCATTTCCTCCCAATCAGCTGGGACTCGTGAGGCAGAGAATGGATGGGGGCAGGGCGATTCAGAGGTAATATTTACCTGTTCTCCGAACCACTCAAAATTTTCACTACCGGTTTTCCAGAACTGGTCAGAACCTGCTGAATACCACCTCTGGTTCCCAGCATTTGCAGGAATCCAGAGTCAATGTTATAAGGCCTGTTCAGTATGCCCTTGTGGCAATGGCCTTTTCCAATAATTCTTGATTGCTCTTCCCATGGAAGTATACCTGGTGCTAATGTTATTGTCTTTCAGTGCCAGGTAAAGTCAGAGTTCTATTTTCTCCCCCTTTTAATATATCTGTTAATTATAAATGTTCATGCTGTAGAACTTTTGACAATTAGAATGGCAGTCATAATCATTTTTATTTTTTATTTACTCTGCTTTTGAGTTATTTTTTGTAATTTTATCAGATGTCAATGTTTTGAATGCCACCCTGAAAACATTTAGGCTGGATTTATTTTTTGCTGACCCAAAATGTATTCATCTTCTGGATGAAATAGCTCTGAAAATACATAATGAATTTATATTACCAAGAAGAGTTGTGGAATGCTACAGAAGGATGAAACTAGGAGACAAAACAGGTTGGTATTGCTTGGAAATAAGTGGATATTAATCACTGTTCCACATCAAAAAGCAAATATCATAGGCACCCCTGTCTGAGAATGGGACCTGGACTGTGCTTGATTAATTACATCTACTATATGTTCTTCTGATGCCCACAGTTGTATCCACACCACCTTTTTGAATTAGCAAATCTGCATTGCCTCACAGCAAGAGATGTTTCAGAAGGCAGATAAGCTTTGATTATAAGCACGTCCTAAATAATTATTTTAAAGAAGAAAGAAAAAGGTCCAGGTCAGGCATGTGCATCACAACTGGAATATTTGGGAGAATAATGTGGCTTCTGACCTGACGTATAAGCTTTTTGCTTTGTTTCTGTACTATAAAACCACAGAAATTCAAACACAAACAATCTGTCTATTGCCCCCTTCCCCAAAATGTCTTCTCAGCTTGCAGTGGCAATTTTTTTTTACAAATTATGCAACATCCTGAATTCCATAACCACAAACTTTGGGACTAAAGGAAAGAGAAAGGGAATATAGTGGATTAAAACAAAAGATGATCAGAAGAAAAAAATTCAATCTTATAAAGAGGGTATAATTGTGTTAGCATTTAAGACTGATAGGAACTCTGGTGCCTTAATCCAGGCCTACTGTATTATCTCCTCTACAGACCTTATTTTTTTCCAACAAAATCTTCCTGTCTCTTTAACACCTTCATTTCAGGCAGTGATGAAGTAGATTAAATCTTTCTGCTGGGCACCGAGGCGCAGTTACAAGGAAACTACCGCACCTGTTGAATATTTGCCTCTTATAAAGCAGTTTATTGCCAGAGACATCTTTCCTGGAAATGTAATTAAAGTGTGGAAGTCTTAATTTTATGGGAGAAGCTGCACAATTGTAAACAAAAGTCTATGTTTATTTAGGAAGCAATCATAAATAACCATTTGATCAATGAAAAACTGTCTAAAATCTATGCTTGGGTAATATCTCTTTATTAGGCCCACAAAAATGGCACGCAAACCAAATGTAAAGCCCTTTAAGGTTTTTTTCAAGCAAAATGTAACAAAATTAATGTAGACTAGAGCTGGAAGGGCCAGACCTTGGCAGCTGAGAGGCAGCTCCTAACTTGAGTTGGTTAATTGTTTGTTTGTTTGTTTGTTTATTGGATTTATATGCCACCCTCCTCCCAAAGGACTCAGTGCGGAGTACAACATAAAAAAAAAACATATTACAAAAGTTAAAAAGGAAATTAAATAAAGTATCCAAAAACAAAGCCAATTAATATTAACAATAAAAATTTAAAAATTAGATTTAAATTAATAATTAAATTGATCATTTATTTTATTCTGTTCAGGACAGGCTTGCTTGCTGGAAAAGCCAACTTTTTAGGGCGCGTCGAAAGGACTGGAGGTCGGGGATTATGCGAAACTCCGGGGGCAGCTCATTCCAGAGGGAAGGCGCTCCCACAGAGAAGGCTCTCCCCCGGGGGGTCGCTAGCCAACACTATCTGGCCGACGGCACTCTGAGGAGGCCAACTCTATGGGATCGCACTGGATGGTGGGAGGCTACTGGTGGCAGTAGGTGGGCCTATTAATGTTATGCAACTCTGTAGTTTCTTCTTTAGGGGTATTAGTAAGAAAATAGGTGAAAAGGGTTTTGGAAGAGCATGAGTTACAAAAGGAAAACAAATGTCTCTCCTATAAGAGTCCATGTTTTGAGAATAGCAATTGGACAGTAAAATCTTCATCCATATCAATGATGGTGAACCTTTCAAACACCGAGTGTCCAAACTGCGCGTGCGCGCATGCCCAAATTTAAAGGTGTTTGAGCACACACACATGTGTGGACATGCACAGACATGTGTGAATGGACAGCAGAGACCCGAAGATCAGCTAGCCGATGGGAGGCGGGGCATCCCAATACCGGCAGCACGGCAAAAGGTAAGATCTTTTTCTTTTGTGAGCTTCTGTTTCATCGTTTGTAGGGAAACAGAAACTCATGAAAGAAATGCCGTCGAGATCTGACCTGGGGCGACAATGTGCGTGCCAGCAGAAAGAGCTCTGCATGCAGCGGTGGGTTCCTGCCAGTTCTAACTGTAGATCTTCCACAAATCTACAGTGCCGTTTAGAACCGGTTCCAGCTCCCTCCCCCCGCCCGTCCACACATCATCAAGATGAAGAGCGAGAGGAGGAATTCTGGGAGTTGAAGTCCACAAGTCTTAAAGCTGTCAAGTTTGAACACCCCTGGGTTTTTTTCTAAAGGCTTAGGGATGCAAGGGTCTTGTAACTTGACAGCTTTAAGACTTACACACTTCAATGCTAGAGTTCCTGAGCCAACATGACTGGAGGAGGAATTCTGGGAGTTGAAGTCCACAAGTCTTAAAGCTGTCAAGTTTGAACACCCCTGGGGTTTTTTTTCTAAAGGGTTAGGGATGCAAGGGTCTTGTAACTTGACAGCTTTAAGACTTGCTTGCTTCAAATGTCAGAGTTTCTGAGCCAACATTTTGGTTGCTAAGCAAGAGTGTTGTTAAGTGAGTTTCACCACATTTTACAATTTGGCCATGCCCACCCAATCACATGACTGCCAAGCCACTCGCACTTAGTCACATGGCTGGCAAGCCACTCCCACAAAGCAGGCCACACCTACAGAAGTTCTAAAAAAAATTTAAACTCACCACTGTGTGCATGCCACCTCTGGCACATGTGCCATAAGTTCATCATCACTGATCTAGAATCTCCTTTGGGATTCTGATTTGGAAGAAGAATTAGGGTTGGGGGGGGGGGTTGAAATCAGCTTCCTGAGAGCTTCTATCTGGTTGCCCACTGGGGCAGAGTTAAATACTTTTCATGCAAAGTTGAATTAATTCTGGTTTTAATCAGCATCAGAGAGAGTCCAATTATAGTGGGGATGTTGGCAAATTACTTGTGTTCTTGGGTCTTCTCAGAAGGAAGTAAATCCCAGTGGAGGCCCAGAAAATCCATGATTCTAGGGTTTCACAACCACCCTTCAAATGGGAGGATTGGATAAGAAAATTTGGTTGTATAGAAAAGAAAACAGCAGACAAAGAAAAATGATTAATACCAAGATTTGCTAATACATGAAAATAGAGAATGTAAGATAAATTCAAGAGAATTAGCTACAGAGGAATGTGCTTTTCAAGGGTTTTCATATGCACAAGTAGAAGACAGGTTTAATATGGATAAAAAGCTACCAGGTATAAAAAACATGTAATGAAATTTGAAGTGGGATTATAGACAAATAATGTATTTGCATTTGCTAAAATGTGCAAAGTTCTGTTGAGATTTGAAATGAAAGAAAGGCAGGCTGAAGAGTGCATGGAAAAATGGGCTAACAATTTTGGTTATAATATACAAATGGGAAAGAATGTGATTAAAAAGACTAAAGTTCACATTGTCTTATAACTTAAGAGAGAATTTTTATAAAACGATGTAACATTGGCATGAGTTGGCAGAGAAATTATCTAAAATGCATAAAGCGTCTTCTAATTGTTAGAAATGCGAAAAGCAGGAAGGGATATTTTACCATGCATGGTGCACTTGTAAGAAAGTAAAAAAATGAATACAAGTAGACATTGTGATGCAGAGTCAGATTTTAAGGCTCTCTCTGAAAGGAATCTCACTCCAGCAAAGATCCATAGAGTGGAGACCATAGCAAAAAACCTAACAGTAACAGTATAAAACAGTTGGAAGGGACCTTGCAGGTCTTTTAGTCCAGCAGTCCCCTATCTTTACAATTTGGCAGCCCAGGAAGGGTGGGAGCACAGGCCCACACAAGTGATGACCCAGCATGTCCACTTGTGTGCACCAGCCCACCGTTCATGCAAGTTGAGCTGCGCGCACAACACATGCACCAGAAAGCTGCTCACACTGCCTGATTCCTAACAGGCCATGGCCTGGTAGTGGGCCGCAGCCTGAGGGTTGGGGATCCCTGTTCTAGTCCAATCCACTCAGGGCCGGATTTAGATGAAAAGAGGCTCTAGGCTATTCCACTTATGGGGCCCTTTCACCTCCCATTTTTAAGTTTGTAAATTACATGAGAGATAATAAAATACATCATTACTGTGATATATATCAATATATTAAATGAAACATGTTGTAATTGGTACTAACCTTTATAAAAAATGTGGCACGGATAATAAATAAAAATAAAAGGCCCATCTTGATCTTGAGGCCCTAGGCTGAAGCCTAGTTAGCCTATAGGAAAATCCGGCCCTGAATCCACTGCTTAAACAGGAGGTCCTATACCATTTCAGAGAAATAATTGCCCAATCACTTCTTAAAAACCTCCTCCCACAACTTCTGAAAGCAAGTTGTTCCATTGATTAATTGTTCTCACTGTCAGGAAAATTTTCTTTAGTTCTAGATTGCTTCTCTCCTTGATTAGTTTCCATCCATTGCTTCTTGTCCTGCATTTGGATAATAGGTTGAACCCTCTCTTCTTTGTGGAGCGCCTTAGATATTGGAACATTACTATCATGTAACCCCAGTCCTTCTTTTCATTAAAGTAGACATACCCTATTCCTGCAATCATTCTTTGTATATTTTAGCCTCCAGTTCCCAATCATCTTTGTTGCTCTTCTGTGCACTCTTTCTAGAGATTCAACATCTTATTTATATTATGGCAGCCAAAACTGGATGCAATATTCCAAGTGTGACCTTACCAAGGCATTATAAATTTTGTGTTATCTTGACTCTAGGCCTCTGTTAATGCAGCTTAGCACTGCACTGACTTTTTTGGCAGCTGCAGCACATTGCTGGCTCATATTTAAGTGATTGTGTTTCAAGATCCTGCTTCCAGGTACTACTATTGAGCCAGATACCACCTATACTATACTTGTGCATTTGGTTTTTCTTGCCTAAATGTAAAAGTTTACTTTTGTCAACACTGATTCATTTTGTTAGAAAGAGCCCAGTGTTCAAGTCTATCCTTCTGTATCCTGAATCTGCCTTCTGGAGTATTGCCTATTCCTGCCAGATTGGTGTCATCTGCAAATTATATGAGTTCCCCTTCTAAATCATTGATGAAGATATTGAAGAGTACTTGACCTAAGACAGAGTCTTGGGGGTGCTCCACTGCACACTTCCCTCTGTTTAGATGTAGTTCCATTAAGGACTACACATTGAGTGTGATTTGTTAGCCAATTACAAATCCATCTGATAGTAATGCTATCTAACACACATTTTTCTATCTTGTCAAGTAATAGGTTATAGTCTACTTTATCAAATGCCTTACTGAAATCCAATTTCAGTAAGTAAATTATATCCACAGCATTTTGTTGTCCGCTACCCTGCCATCTGAAAGTTTTTGACAAACGAGATCCATAGTTGGCCTCTTCTATTGGATGGAGATCAATCAGAGTAGGCCCATCAACATTTGGTTATATATATGGTAACAGCCGTTAAATTATTGTATGCAAAAAATTGGAAAAATACATAAATATCCACAATGGAAGAGTAAATGTAGAACTTGCAGAAATGGCAAAATTGTTTGATTCGGGAAAGAGTAACAATAACTATAAAAGACTGGAAATTTTTATGGAATTTTTGCTGATAATGGATAAAAATAAATTGGTGATTTCTGGATTTATCAATTAAAAAGGGCTATAGATGGGAAGAAAGAAACCATGTGATGCAACTTTGAAGGGGGAAAATGGTACCAAGTATCTTTCCCCCCGTCTTTTTCTTTGTTATCTGTTTTCAACACGTTTATCTTTCTTTTCTACTTTTCCGTATACTTTTTCATGTTTATTTTTCAACATTGTAAAAACACTTCTTTACTAAAAAAAAACAACTATACAAAAAAGAAAGAAAGAAAAGAGTTGCCTCAAAGCCAGAATATCTGGCTTGCAGCTTGCAGCTCTTTCTCTTGGAGGAGAAAGAATATTTATGAGAAAAAGAACTAGAGAGGAATTATGAACTCTTGGCTCCTGAATGTCTTATGCTTAGTTTACCACAGGAACTGATCATGGCTGTGCTGTGTTGGGAGCATTATGGAAGATGATTATAATTGGGGTCTCCCTCTTTACAATGTCTTTCTCTCATGCCTTTCATCACCCACCCTCCCTCCCCATAGGGACTTGCTTACTTACCCTGAGCTATCCCCTAGGGAGAAAGGTGGAGGTTATGTGTAAATTGTGTTATGTACGTGGTGTGATGATCTCAGCTTGACTAGGGGCTTATCAGGGCCAGACGGAGCTTGCACTTGGGGAAGGGGGTGGCCAGACACTGCTTATTTGCAGAGGATAAAGTGTACTGTACAGGCAGAGGCAACGTCACCCAGGCATGAAGAATCCTTCCCTTCCACTCTCCTCTCCCCCTCACCCTGCGCCTCCAGACGACACTGGCTTTCAACCCATCCATCCCCCAGACGGCAGAGCTTAGTTGAACTCCCTCATTTCCAAAGGATAGCTAGCCAGTTCTCTCCCTCCCTCAGCTGATTTTGGGTGAGAAAAATCGGATATTTTGTCCCTGTGACAGAGGAGATTGGGGTCATGGAGAATGCCTCTTCTTTTAAAATTTGAGGGTGATAGCAGTCTTTTTTGGGGAAGATGCATGCAATGGCAAATTTCCTCCCATTGCTCCTCCTCCACTAACAACAACAACTTTCTTCTTCTTCTTCTTCTTCTTCTTCTTCTTCTTCTTCTTCTTCTTCTTCTTCTTCTTCTTCTTCTTCTTCTTCTTCTTCTTCTTCTTCTTCTTCTTCTCCCTCCTCCTCCTCCTCCTCCTCCTCCTCCTCCTCCTCCTCCTCCTCTTCCTCCTCCTTCTCTTCCTTCCCCTCCTTGAATTCCTCTTGAAGTCACAACAAATTGAGCTTAACTCTAAAGCATGTTTACCTGTTTTTATGCAATGAAATGCTTTCCTACATCAAGAACATCAGGACTGACAGCAGGCATCTTAAGTGACCACTTTTGAGCATATATGAAGTTATCTTCCCCCCCCCCCACCATAAGAACAAACTGTTCTACAGTGACCTAAGTGTAAAATATGCCTATGATGAATGTGTATATAGGAGCATAAGTCACTGATATGAAGTATTTTCAGAATCTGCCTGAGGACAAAGTGCATCTGGGTTCTTGGAAAACAAGAATGTGGAGGGGGGGGGGGAGAGTATTTTACAAATGTAGGCAAATGACTTTGAGAAAAAAGGCTGGGTATAACCCTCCTCCCCACTTCCTTCAATCGTGACAACAGAGCTGGTCCCAAATGTTTTGCATTCCATGTACAGAAGTTTATTGAGATGGTAGTTGAGTCCCCCCCCCCCCAATTTGGCCTCTGCCATTGTACCCAAAGGCAGTAAGCTAAGGAAGGGACAATGCACACAGTCTTTTGTCTTATGTCCTGCAGCCACCTCTCAACAAGGACTACTTGAAACAGTCACCTTGCTTTGTCTAAAAATTGGGCTGACCCTGTTTGATGACTGTCCCTAACATTTTGACTGTGAACCAGGAAGTATGATTTTCTATATTAGCTATCTTGGATTAGAAGAACTCGGCAGTAAAGAAAAGGGAGAAAGTTACTCAGAAAATTCTGATATAATTTAGGCCTGAACCTTGTTTTCAATCTCCAATTATTAAATTCTAATTAGGGCCAATTATGGATTCTTCAATAAACCATGATTAAGTAAACAATGGTTTAGTACAATGTACAAATTATCTGGGAAAATGAAAGGCACAAAGGGAGCAATGGAGAGGAAGTCCTTTCCTTCATAACAAGGAAAGGACTTTGCCTTACTGTGCTTAGTCAGAAAGAAAGGGGAGGAGAAGTAGAGGAAGAGGAAAAAGGAGGGGAAGAAGAGGAAGAAGGAGGGGGGAAAGGAGGCGGAGGAGGAAAATTATGCTATGAAAGAATTGTTGCCAAATATAAATGTATATATTTTGAACTCAATGCCAAAATGATTTGGAATCAGTCCAGTAGGACAGTAAGTGGGAGTTTCAGTTCTTAAATTGACTTCTCATTTACTAGCTTGGTATTCTGGTGTTCACTTTATAACATTCTTTATACTTGCATATAACATATAGCAAGCTGTAGCAGCTAATATACACTCACTCCACATATATTTTCTTATGCATGCCATGAGTACTGCTCTATGACATTTGAAATTACTTTATCCCAGCATTGTACAAAAGCTAATATTTTGACACAGGGCTTTCTTTTAATTAATTGTCCAAATTAAGCTCTTCCAGTGGGAAAAATATGACACCGATGTCTGATTTTCAGGATTCCTGTGGCACTTTAATACAAAATATTTTTTTTTATTCTGGGATTAGAATTGCTACCACATTTGCTTAGATGAGAATGAGATCTGGGGAAAAAGCATATGCGTTGCACTGGGAGGGAAAATCTATTAGCAGACTCAAATAAAAAAACCTGAGTGCATAGATTCAGAATAAAGGTTTTCGCAAGGAGAGTAAAAAAAAAAACCCTCTTCAAAATGGTGGTTGAAGCCATGCAATCATGTCCTTTTTTCTATATCTCACGTACACGCACAAATACCACATATGCGTATGACTCAGGATTTGGCTGTCTGTCATTGCATTTAAATGTCACGCTAATCCATGTTTCATTTTGGCTTACTATGTTGTATAAAACACATGTGTAGTAGTTTGCAAACCATCAATGGATTTTTTAAAAATCCTTTTTTACAACCCTATAGTCCCTTAAGTCAGGGCGACTGGATGGAGCTATCCCATTAATTTTGGTCAATTCAGTAGATCATGCTTAGGTGTAATAATATGCATATCAATCTGGCATAAAGTGGCTTCATGACACTTCATTAAAGTATATTAAAGAGCAAGTTAGTTTAGAAGGAGAAATTAGAATGCAGCAGTTTTTTATAATAGGAGTTAAGATGAATTGTGGGACCTATTATTCAAAACCAAATTCAGAGGAAATTTTTGGTTTGGTTTTTACAGCTTATTTTTTTAAAGCTGGGGAAAAGTATGAATTTAGCTTAAATGGCTGTGAAATTTAATTGGTTGAGTGACTGAAAGGTTTTATACATCTTCAAACACAATAATTAAAGTGCCACAATAAAGAATATATAAGAGGTGTGCATGTGTACATGTTTAATTTATGGAATTTATGCAAATAGAATCCAGCATATCTTGGAGCAGAGTTTGATGCAAAATCAGGATGTGTAAGCCACTGTTTTATAATTAATAAGTGTTGTATAGTTCAGTTCCCCAGACACAGTTTGCTGTTTATCTCAGTAATGGATTCTGATCATTCTTTGTATGTAGCTCTTGACTGCATCTAACTATGTAGGTAAATGTATTGTTGGCAGAGGCATTACCATCACCAGTACTGTATCTTAGGGCTAAATCTAAGCTGGGATAAAACTTTAGATCTTTCTCCAAATGTCAAGTCTCAAATCAGAAATGACTGAATTAACATTTGCAGTGTCTTTGGGCATGCATTTTATCAGTCATGAATATATTACTATATCCCATACATTTGAGGCTTATGTCAAATGGAAAAGTCTAGGAAAATTTAAAAAGGGTGCTCTTATAGTTTATCCTTGGAAAAATTGTGAAATGATGCTCTGAGTTTCCATTATTTTAAAAAGAATATTCATGATAGTCACTCAACTTACGGTATATAGTGCCAATTGTCTCCTCTATACATTTGTAGTTAGAAAGAAGAGATTGACTCCTCTGTTTTCATATGAAACCTCCATGGCTATGAAAACCAAAAGGTTTTTCAACCCATCTCTTTCTATCAGCAAAGGAGGCACTCATAGTTCAATTTCAAAACAATCATCTTTACCAGAGCAGATGCAAAAAACTTGGCTGTATCTACTGATTTATGTACAGCCAGCCAGGCAACTGCCTGTGGCAGAAATATTTTAGCGAGTTCCAGAATATTTGCATATTCTGTGTGTGTGTGTGTGTGTGTGTGTGTGTGTATTAGCAAATCCTGCCATCATATTAAGTTGCACAATCAAGAAGTGTGTATGTGCTTTTGTGCATGCATATTGAGTTTATCTTCTACTTCATGAGTATCTCTGTACAGATTTGTGCGCTGGGTGTACATATAAATCAGTGTACATGATTATTATACATCTCATTTTTAATTATTCAATTCGTTTACAACTCATTTTCTCAGATATTCTTTATGGGAGGACACAAATGTAATTCTTCTGGATTTGCAACCGTCCTATTGAAGACTCCTTATTTTCCCATCATTTATCAATCAATATTGTGTTGTTCTATAGATTTGTATAGTAGGTTAAAAATGTTTTAAATGTAAAAGAGGCAACCAATGAAGCTCCAGCTCTAGCTTCCCAGCCCGACAAAAACATATACCAAGATTGAAATATGACAGCAAAATGGACATCTGTGTGTGTGTGTGTGTGTGTGTGTGTGTGTGTGTGTGTGTGAGAGAGAGAGAGAGAGAGAGAGAGAGAGAGAGAGAGAGAGAGAGAGAGAGATGTATCAGTATTCATCCACCTGCTTCTCTCTCTCTCTCTCTCTCTCTCTCCCTCCCTCCCTCTCTCTCTCTCTTCAAAGCCCAGTCTTTCAACCAGCAACCCCCACCTCTAAGAATGTCCTTGTGTTAAGGGTTCTGATCCACCACTCAGAAATTTTCAGTGGCAGATAAAATCAGTTACTAAAATGTGTCCACAGACAGGGGGGGGGGGAAATAACATATTTATTTAAGTAATTAAATAGTATATAGTGGATGGTACCTAGTACTTAGTTAATGTAATATAATCTACAAGGGAAAATATAAAAATACAAACAAGCAAACATCTTTTTCTCTCCCCATCCAATAGGCCTGCATTCGCATATGCAGCAGATATTTATGAGTTGTTCTAAGGTGAGGAAAGAGACAAAGTGTTCATATGTTATACTAAGCAAAATGTGGATGTGGTCCAGGGGTGGGGTCCTGCCAGTTCTAACCTATTCTTTAGAAGAGGTTCCACAAATCTACAATGCCATTTAGAACCGGTTCCAGCTCCCTCCCCCTGCCCGTCCGGACATCATCAAGATGAAGAGCGAGAGGAGGAATTCTGGGAGTTGAAGTCCACAAGTCTTAAAGCTGTCAAGTTTGAACATCCCTGGGTTTTTTTACTAAAGGGTTAGGGGTGCAAGGGTCTTGTAACTTGACAGCTTTAAGACTTGTGCACTTCAGTGCCAGAGTTCCTGAGCCAACATGACTGGAGGAGGAATTCTGGGAGTTGAAGTCCACAAGTCTTAAAGCTGTCAAGTTTGAACACCCCTGGGGTTTTTTTTTCTAAAGAGTTAGGGGTGCAAGGGTCTTGTAACTTGACAGCTTTAAGACTTGCGTACTTCAAATGCCAGAGTTTCTGAGCCAACATTTTGGTTGCTAAGCAAGAGCGTTATTAAGTGAGTTTCACCGCATTTTACAAGTTGGCCACCCCCACCCAGTCCCATGGCTGGCAAGCCACTCCCACCCAGTCCCATGGCTGGCAAGCCACTCCCACAAAGCAGGCCATACCTACAGAAGAGATTCTAAAAAATTTTGAAACCCACTACTGATGTGGTCTGAGAGCCCACAGTGGTTTCTACAATAAAACATAATAAATCAAAGCATGAAATGATGTTATGTTTGAATTTACTCTAAATCTCCAATAAGAAGGAAAGAAGAAGGTAGATTTCACTTCATTAATAGGAAGAAATCCTGTTCTCTGGCCTGAATAATCTGCCACTGCAATTAAAAGGAGCACAAAAGCCTTACCTGTTTCTAGACTAGGTGGGTACCTTGCACAGAGAAATCACCACAAATATCCAGGTTCATTCAACAGTGTCATGAACTGAATGTGAGAGTGCACATCTAATGAAGAATACTGAACTCCCATGTAATTCCAGAAGACATGCAGACTGTTGATACCATGAAGTGAATCCCAAGCTTTGTACACATTAGAAAATTTAGAAATCAGAGTTTCATAAATTGAAAAATACTAGCTGTGACTAAGTTTGAACGTTAGACCTATTTCCCTTTCAAATTTGAAGTCTCCTCTTCATAAAGCAATCAACTAATCTTAAAATAAAAGTACAAGGAAGCAAAAGTATCCTGGGCCAATAAATAAATAAATACACCATGCTTTTAATAGGGAGCTGTATCAATCAATGTGCACCTGTAATTTATACTGCTATAATCAGAAATAACTTGCATGTAGGATTATGTTACTGAAAACCAAATTGCGACTGGAAAAGATCTGTTATCTTATTGAAGGGTTACAATTTCTTCCCTCTTAACGGATCATTCTGGAACAAAGCCCTCTCAAAAGGACACATGCTTAAACCACATAATGTAAGATTCATTAATTTATGGCTAAGTTGCCTGGCCAAAGGACTTTTCATCCTCCATTTCAGGGGTGGGTTCCGGCCAGTTCTAACCTCTTCTATAGAAGAAGTTCCACAAATCTACAGTGCCATTTAGAACCGTTCCAGCTCCTTCACCCTGCCCGACTGCACATCATCAAGATGAAGAGCGAGAGCAGGAATTCTGGGAGTTGAAGTCCACAAGTCTTAAAGCTGTCAAGTTTGACACCCCTGGGTTTTTTTTTCTAAAGGGTTAGGGGTGCAAGGGTCTTGTAACTTGATAGCTTTAAGACTTGTATGCTTCAAATGCCAGAATTTCTGAGCCAACATTTTGGTTGCTAAGCAAGAGTGTTGTTAAGTGAGTTTCACCACATTTTACAAGTTGACCATGCCCACCCAATCACATGACTGCCAAGCCACTCCCACTCAGTCACATGGCTGGCAAATCACTCCCACCTGGTTTCATGGCTGGCAAGCCACTCCCACAAAACAGGCCACACCCACAGAAGAGTTTCTAAAAAAAATTGAAACCCACCACTCCTCCATTTGCATGATACACTAACATCTATGCTATTCCTGAATGTTTTCTTGCTATGCCACCTCACATAGGAACCAATGCATGCAAGTGGGTACTATCCATATTTAAACATACAGAATGGCATGAAACATTTTGGTCTTCAGAACAGAGGGAATAAAGGAAAAAATAGCCAACAGTTGTGCTAGCAAATAGTATACAATACAATAATGTTTTTCAGACTTGTGTTCAGAGCGAGAAAAGGTTGCACAGAAACAACTTAATACAAAAGATGAATAGAGTTGGTGTATTTTAGCTTAGAGCTAAGGTAAGTGATAGATGAGTGCTTTGCATAAAGCAGTATTTCTCAAACCTGGCAACTTTACGATATATAGACTTCATCTCCCAGAATTCCTCGTATTGGCTGGAGAATTTTGGAAATTGAAGTTCACACTTCTTAAAATCGCCAGGTTTTAAGAACATTGGCATGGAGTAAAACAAGTGTATTAAAAAGATGATCAACACCACTCCCTTATCATAGTATTAGAATCTGGAGGGCATCTATCAGAACCCTGACAGAGTCATCTTAACAAAATGCAGATTACGGATAGATAAATCAAACCATTTCTTTAGACAATACACAGTTAAAATTATGGAATTTGTTCCTGCAACTTATGATGTGATCCGTTTAGATAGATTTGATGGGAAATTTGACAGATTAATGGAGAATAAGCTTTCTGTGCCTAACAGATATTACCCTTGAATAAAAATAATACTTGGCTCTACTTCCAGTTGCTAGAGAGGATCAGAACAATGTTGGTTCACTGAGACCTTTGGTGATGGAGAATGAAACTCGGTGCTTCAATCCTTCCTTTAATCTTTTATCAGTTTTATTGCAATGTCTTTGTTTAATTGTGGTGAGCTGTCTGGAGTTGTTGTTAACTGTGTATAAATTGTTGTTGCTGTTGTTACTGTTACAGTATCATTACCTTTGTGTTCTACCTTGACCTCCCTGGTTATATTTTGCTGGCTAAACAAGGAACAAGCTATGCCTTTGATATGATGCAACAGCAGACCCTTCTATTTTCCCAAGCCTACAAACGGTTCCCCTCGCCTCTGTTTTGCCAGTGTTCTCCTTCCTCAGCAGACACACCAGTATGCAAATGGTTCTTCTGGAAAACAAGGCGTTTTCTTTATCCAGAAGACTAAGAGAATCAACTGGCTGGTGCTCATGTAATTATTATTTGGATCTTTGATTCTTTTCAGCCTTCTGGTTTTTTAAAAAAGTTGTTATGCTATATAACTATTTGATGTTGTGTATAAATAAGTAAATAAATAATCATCTGTTCAGTTGAGTTGCTGCTCCCTCTTTGTGTCAATTTTTCATTTAGGCCCTTCTGAACACAGTTCGCCTTTGGCAAGAAGACCAAAGCCAAGTACTATACCATAGGTACTGAGGAGCTCCACCCTTTTCTAATTCCTGTTACTATGCCACTATCTTCTCCTAGCAATTGGCCCGCACCTTCCTTTTTCTTCCTTTTACTACTCCTATTGCAAACAAAGCCCTTTTTGTTGCTTTAACTTCTCCAAGCCAGCTCTCTTTCTGCCAATATTAGCTACCTGCTGATACACCTCCCTGGTCTCCTTACCAGTTTCCATTTCCTGTACCTATTCCTTTTAATGCTTAGCTTAACTGAAAGCTCCCAATGCATCTGCAATGGTTTCTTTTTCTGCTAAAGTCCCCTCCCTAATTATTTTTGCAATTGGAATGGCATGCAATTATGTTTCCAATTTCTTATTTTCTAGCCCTTCTCAACTCTCCAGCCTTCCGTTTAGACCTAAGGAAATCCATCCGTGTGATCAAGCCTAGACTTTCTCTGAAGTTATACTAAAATGGGTCTCTCAAAACTTAACATATTCAGTTACTATTACACTAGTATGGCGTTTCCCAACTTTATCAGTTTTAAAATGTGTGGATTTCAACTTCCATGGCACGTTGGAGAATTCTGGAAATTGAAGATCACACATCTTAAAGTTGCTAAGGTTGAGAACTGCTGCTGTAGTGTTTTGCATTCTAAGATGCCATTATCATTGCTTTCCAAAGCTCCTGTGGCGTTGAGCATGCTAGATTAGACCATGCTTCAAAATGTCCTCTTTGGAGTTTTCTTAACAAACTTGTCAATTTGGAAAAGATTTCTTGAAGGATAACTTGTTTATAAAACACTGTGGTGTGCTAAACAGAGCAATGGCTAAGCCTTTATGGCAGAAGGTTGTGAGTTTGCCAGACTGTCACAGTTATAACAAACAATACTAAACTTCAAGACTTCAACTGCGTTTTTCATGCACCTCCCAGTGCCAAATGATAAGAGTGGCTGCTGCTAAATTTTCAGCAAGTTCGGGATTACTGTGCCCCTGAAAACTCAGGCTGCCCAATCCATTCTTCATGTATATAAAAACAAGTTCATGGCTAGATTGTGTTATTGAATCTGAATTCCATAAAATAAATACAGGCTGGAACTGAAATAAATAAGTGGCAGGATTATTTTTATGCATTTGTGCATCAAGCTAAGCTGCAGTTGTATTTATCATGATTTGTTGAATAAACAGCAGTGGCTGGGTTTGTTCATAATGTTAAGCCAAAAATGCTCATTTTCAGACCACACTGACTTGCACAACATGCTCCGCTAATATCAACCAACTTCATTCTGGCTTAGCTTGATTTGTGCTCTTGCCAATCTATTTGGATATAAAGTGTCAAAATAACTATCATTAAGTAAAATTTAAGAGAAATAATGAAATGAGAGCACGTTTCACTGTTTTTTTTAAAAATATATTTCACAATAATATGAATACTTAGATGTTTTACACTAACTAAATCTTCACATGGTACTTCTGAGGCTTAGCCCAATTAAAGGCATTAATGGAAAAAGCACTTTGGCATTTTCCAGACTAGAAATATTTCGTTAACTTTCTGTATGTAATTTGTATTTTCTAGAAGACTAATAAGGTAATGAAGCCATTCTGAGCTTACAGCATCATCCAAATTCTATGACTTAAATTCAAGGGGACTTAACGTTTATGAAATAATTTCATCGGTGTATCATTATTTTGCAGGGAGATATTGATAATGAACGATAGATTTCTCATGTTCTGATCCATTCAGATTGATTGTTAAAACATGGCAGCTTAATCATGGCATGGTAAATAAACACATCTAGATTTGCTCACAAGACAAATCAAAATAAAAATGGCTTAGCAGGATATGTGAAACTTGCCACGTATCTTGCCAGATTAGTAAGGAAAAATGCCCTAGAAAGTATTTGAACAAAACTGAAGTTGTTGCATTGCAGCAAGCAAAGTCACTATATTCAAGAACTAGCAATATTATCCTCTGCTTGAAAACAATCCGTAATCTATAATAATATATAGTTTGGGGATAGTCAAGTTTTCATGTAGGATGCTGGGACTTTATTATTTCACTTTTGATGGATTTGTCATATAAGATAACCATTATAAATAAGTGTAGCAATGATTAAAGAGGTAATAGAATGAGAAACAATTTCCCAGTATTATACTAAAATCCACTTGTAACTGTTAGTAAACTGTAAATGAATTAAATACAAAGGATTAAATATATTGTCAATGACAAAAGATTAATTAAATGTGATCCAATAATTTATGGGAACCCACCATTAATGCACAAAATTGGGAAAAGCAGCCTGGTGATCCCAAACAAGACTTTTTGAACTGCTCTTAGTTCTTTTGCTAATGATGGCTTTTTTCAACTTTTCATGGGTGGCACATTGAGCTCTTTGATAAAAGATTCAGCTGAATTTCTTACTTCCGGGAAGAACTCCAGCTACTACTAAAGTGGACCCAACTTCACATCTTTCTCATTCTTTAAAGCAATGTATTTCAAGGCTGGCAACTTTAAGATATGTGGATTTCAATTCCCAGAATTCGCCATATTTAAAGTTGCCAAGTTGAGAAACACTGTCTAAATCACAAAAATGCCCTAAGCTGTTAAATAGGAGTCCTCTTAAAATTGCCTTCTTTGGAGCAGGGAATAGTTTAAAGTTTGTATTTGGTTGATCCAGTTTTGAAGCAAAGTTCAATCCAGTCCAGTCTAGTCAATTTCCCCTCTTCTCTCAACAATTTCTGCTATGGACATGAGATAAACACTTCCCCAACAGCAAGGGCTGGGATTTGCCCAACTTCTGTTGGTCACTTCAGGCTGCAGCTGGCATGCTCCCTACTCTCTGGCCAAACCACAAATGGCCATTTTTAAAGGGCTGCAAGTAAGCATCAAAACTTGGAATCAGCAGAGGAAAGTCAGGCAGGGATTACTCAAGCTGTTCTTGGTTTAACATTCTTCAGAAGAACTTACAATCTGGTTTTAAATACAGGTTTTCTGCTTTTTTGAGAAATTACGTTTTTAAAAAAAAACAGGATTAGTACACTCTACAGAGAACCCTTGTCCTGTGCTGCACAGAAATTTGATTTGAACTAGGTTCTACCTGAACTATATTCCCAAATTATAGGTTTTCTGCTCATAGGGATATGATTTTTTTGGTTTTTGTTGCTTGGGGAGAAATGAAATTTGGGGACTCCTGATACCTTTTTGTATACTTGTGGGTTTATGTCTATGGAGATTCTCAGTCATCCAGGTCATAGTTGTCTCAAAGGTGCTTTTTTTAAAGAAGGCAACAGTCCAGTTGCCTTTTGAAGAAAAAAGCACCTTTGAGACATACTTAGTGGGTTATTTCTGCTGTTGCAATGATCATAAGTGGATCTATTGGCCTCTCAATAAGATATTCAGTTAGAAGTCCATCGATTTTATGCATTGCTGTGGTTACAAATGGCTACTGAATTCCACCTGTATACAGGTAGTTCTTGACTTGTAATTAGTTGTTTCGTGACTGTTTGAAGCCACAACTGATCCCAAAAAGGAGAGTTACAACCAGGATTCAACATTCCAACAATTGGGTCCTCTCTGCACATGACTGAACTTCTGGTGCTCAGCATCACAAAACATTTATAGCTATTTGAAACACCATGCAGACATAGACTGTGTTTTGTGCCAGTTTGTCAAATACTAGCACTTTTGGGTTTTGGCAAAATCACACCCATAGCAAACCATTGCTTTACTTAATGACTTCGGTGTTTGCTTAACAACCACCACAGCTGCTTTACAGCCACTGTGTTTGGTTAATGATCACCACAAAAAAAGATAATAAAATCAGGCTGGTCACATGACCAACCCATTTTACAACTGTTATTGCATAACATCTGTAAGAGACAGGCTCCATTACAGTTGTATGTTGAAATCAACTTGTATTTAAGTAACTTGACTGATAAATCTTAGGGAAGAAAGAGAGAGCTTAGGGGAAACAGCCTTTACCTTTTACCTTTTATTTCGATTTTTATACCGCCCCCTCTCCCCAAAGGGACTCAGGGCGGTGGAAACAGGAGGAAACACTTCTTCCAATGCTGTTTGCATCTCCACCACCATTATTGGGACCTGTCTCTTGGTCTATTTCTGAACCTGGGTCTATCATTTTTCTGAAAGAGTACTAAATCTGCGTCCTGAAATAGTTTGGTTGACAAGTTGCAGGAAGAGAAGATGGGTGAAGATTAAAGTGGGAGAGAGTTCTTTCTCTAGTGATAAGTCATGGGCAGGCAGCCGGCCACATTCAATTGGCTACCATAGGTTAAAAAGAGCTATTCGTGGTTGTTTTTCCTGACACCAGGTGATATTTGGTGGAAGGAAAAATAAAGCCAGAAGAATTCACCAATTGCTTTTGAAACCTTGCCCAGCATTAAAACTGAAGGCCAGCACTAGATCCAGGCTTAGCTATTGGGACAGGTTCGTCTGAACTTTCTGAAGGACAGCTTATTAATGCAGCCTTGAGGCAAAGCCTTCTGTGTGCCTCAGTGCTCTGAGTGGCTTCCTGCAAATCTGTAGATTAACTTTAGACATCACTTCTTTTGAAAGAGTGATGCTCGGATTGGGATATTGGTATTGAATAACCAAACACAGCCATAAACATTTTGATAAGCTAAAATGGTACATATAAGTGGGTATGAGGGTAAAGGGAGCATGGCTACTAGTCCTAAGTGCTATGTGGAGGAGGCTGCCTCTAAATGGAGAGGCAACTATGTTATTCCTGAATACCAGCTGCTGTGGAATAACAACAGGAAAGGAGTATACAGTGCATCCACGTCCTGCCTGTGGGTTTCCCAAAGGAATCAGTTTGGCCACTGTGGGAAACAGGATGTGGCATCCAGATAGACCTTTGGTCTGATCCAGCTGATCTCCTTGGGCTCTCTGGCACGCAAAACGAAATGCCATATCTATCGTGAACAACTAAAATGAATAATCATACCATGTTTTTTTTAACTTGTTTTAGAACAAGTAATGGGCTTCTCTGATGTTATATTTGAGAGTGGAAAAAATTAATTGAGACAATTTGTGCAATAGGCACATACTGGGACATTTGGTACAATATTTTTCCTTGTAGATAATTGTGTCCTTTTTTGGCCTGGTAATGATGCAATCGCTACTGTATGCTTTGATCATGTCAAGTGCTGTACTACAGTTTCTATATTATACTATGTATCTTTATTAATTTAAATCATAGCACAGGGTCCACAGAGAGAGGATTAAAAAAAAGTTAAGATAGTAGCCAGAGCCATGCAAACAAAGCCCCCACCTTGGTTTAAACATATGCTAACACATTGAAAGAGGTGAAATTGACCTTTTGATCTACTTCCTATAGATAGCAATAGCAATAGCACTTAGACTTATAAACTGCTTCACAGTGCCTTACACTGCTCTCTAAGCAGTTTACAGCAAGTGGTGGGTTGCAGGCGGTACACCCCTGTACGGGTGTACCGGTGCCTGCTGGGAGCACCAGGTACCATTCCGTTCCGGTGCTCCGGAGGGCCTGCCCGCACGCCCGAACTCCTTACCTGTATTTGAGCTCTTCGCCTGTTCCGCCGAGCAGCTGGAGCGTCGCAGAGGCGTTGTAGAGATAAGGACACATGCACCTGCTGCGCGTGTCCTTCACGCGTGTCCGTGCGTGCATGTGGGGGATGCCGAGTCCCGTTGCACCGTACCAGTTGCACTGGGATCTGGAAACCACCACTGGTTTGCAGAGTCAGCCTATTGCTCCCAACAATCTGGGTCCTCATTTTACTCACCTTGGAAGGAGGAAGGCTGAAAAATCTGCAAGTCTTTTCTCCCCATTTCTCCTTTATTGCAGGTACAAAAATTGTTCTACAAGCTAGCATGTGCAGTTTTAGAAGCTACAGTTAGTCCTCAACTTACAACCACAATTGAGCCCAAAATGTATGTTGTTAAATGAGAAATTTGTTGAATGAGTTTTGCCCCCATGTTACGTCTTTTTTCGCCATCTTTGTAATGTGAATCACTAAAGTTGTAAAATTAGTCACACGGTTGTTATGTGAATCTGGCTTCTCCATTGATTTTGCTTGTCAGAAAGTTCAAGAATGACCCCAGAACACTGCAACCGTCATAAATATGAATCACTTGTCAACCATCCAAATGTAACTCATGTGACATAGGGATGCCACAATGATCATAAGTGTGAAAATGGCCGTAAGTCACTTTTTTCAGTGCCGTTGTAACTGCGAACAGTCACTAAACAAACTGTTGTAAATTGAGGACTACCTGTATGTAGATTTGTATGCCTTTTTTAAAAAGTTATTGTATAACAGTGTTTCTTAAACTGGTAACCTCTCAAAATCTATTCCCCGTTTTAAAAGTTAAAATGATGCATTCACTGTCACTACTTTTCACAATTGTTTGAAAGAATATTAATTTTGTACTAATTTTCAACATAGACTGATTGATTTCACAAACCCTGGAGAAGATATTATAAGATACCCTAGGATCACATTTTAAAAAATACTGCTGTATATCATGGAAACTGGATATAATACAGATAATCCTTGACTTACAACCACAATTGAGTTCAATTTTTTGTTGCTGAGACATTTATTAAGTGAATTTTGCCCCATTTTATGACCTTTCTTGCCACAGTTGTTAAGTGAATCACTGCAGTTGTTAAATTAATAACATGGTTGTTAAATGAATCTGGCTTTCTCATGGAATCACATGACTCCAGGACACTACAATGGTCATAAATGTGATTCAGTTACCAAGTGTCTGAATTTTGATCATGTGACCATGGAGATGTTGCAATGGCTTGTAAATGTAAAATACAGCCGTAAATCACTTTTTTCCAGTGCCTTTGTAACTTTGAATAGTCACTAAATGAACTGTTGAAAATTGAGAACTACCTGTGTGATGCAAATTGGTGGGAATTTAAAAACCTGTTGAAGCAAACTGAGAGATGGCTGGGAGCCAACAGTGTTAAAAGAAAATTAAACCCAGATTAACAGATTAACAATAGTTCCTGAGTTAGTGATACTGTTGGTAAGTTGTATGTTGGTAAATGATAAGGAATCTGGAAGCTAACAATTGAGAAAACTGGGTATGTCTAGTCAAACAAAGAGAAGGATAGGGATGATATGATAGCAGTCTTCCAATATCTGAGCAGCTGTCAAGAGAAGAGGGGATCAACCTATTCTCCAAAGCATCTAAGGGCAAGACAAAAAGTAAGGGGTGGAAGATTAAACAACTAGCTGACAGAGAGAACAATTGATTAATGGAATGGCATGCGCACTTGACAATCAGATGGCTGCATGTATGCACACTCTGGTTTTCGGCACTGTTGTGCACACGAAGGCCAGCTGATCATTGCGTCCACATGCACGCCAGAAACCCTGAAGACAAACAGGCAAGGCCACACATGCCGGGTGACATGGCTTCGCATGCCATTTTGGGCACACGTACCATAGGTTCGCCATCACGGTTCTATGTTCACTGGTAGTTACTTTTGAGGAAATAGTAATAAGATTCTACTGATAATTGATCATTGTGCTATTAATTTAAATAATGAGTACTGTTGTTATTCTTTACTCTTTTTGCTCAAAGGCTGCATTCACAAAACACATTAATCTACAGTTGTTTGTTCTCTGTTTACCCAAGTGACATAGGTTCACACAACACAGTAAGCAAATTATATACTACAATGGTCACATAAGGTGCCAAGTCTAATTCAAATAAAACAGATTACGGCTTAATTATGTATTTCAATGCTGTTTTTTTTAGCTTCAGGCTTAATTATGTGTGAACATATCCAACTGTGGTTTTAGTAAAAAAAAATCCCAGTTTAAAGTGTTAATTTAGGTGGCATAAATTTAGTCAAAATTACTATTACTAAATGCTAATGTTAATATGGCAAAAATTATAAAGCTATGTGAAAAGCTTTCAAGATTTTAAAAAAAGTCGGGTACAGTATATAAATTATACTGAAAATCCCAGCTCTAGCCACGTGTGTGGTATAGCTCTGCCTACTTCATTTTTGCTCCACCCATTACAGTTTTGCTCCTCTTAAAACGTCTGGAGGGTAAGTAGACCCCTCTTACAAAGGTTGTTGACGTCTGCCCTATGGTAAGAAGAGCATACTTTCCTAAGTACAGTAGTGAGTGTTGTGTTTCGTTTATTTCCTCTTAGGCTCGTGCGCTTTTTCAACTATATGACAGGCAGAACTCGGCATGCAGCTGGGTAATCACTGGCGTAAACACTTTATCTGTTTGATTCTTCTTGGTTGCACAAGCTGTAGAAGTCTTTCCAGGTGGAGGGGGGGGGAGAATTTAACAACGTTAACAGCAAACTGTTTCATTTATTCATATGCACATACAGTGTATTTATTTATTTATTTAAAATGTTCGAAACAAATTATTGGTAGGGTTGGAGTTGAATGTTGTACCCTTATTTGGAAATAAGCCTAGTTGAAGAAATCGGGACATACGTTTCCGAGAAAGCGTACACGGGCAGAATGTTCGGACAAGCTGTTCGCTGGTGAACAGGATGAGAATTTCCACTTAACTCTACGCCTCTGTAAAGCAGAGAAAAAAGTGCACGGGAGCCTGCGAAGAACCGGGGGGAGGTGTTTTTGCTAGGGATCGAACCTGCTCCCTCCTTTCCTTTTGCAGGAGGAAAATCGCTGTGCGCGCGGCGGCCGTTCTGGCACAGCGCGTCCTCGGCCTGCAGGGTGCAGGCGTTAGCCAAGGCGGCCGCGGTGGCGGTGGGGAGGGATGGGGAGAGAGGGGGAGGAGGAGGAGGAGGAGGAGCCAGGCCGGCCTCCTTCCCTTCGGCTGTCGAGTCCATTTCCCCAGCTCTAGTGACACAAACGCACCAGGCGATCCCCGCTACTGCCCGAGCCCGGATCTTACAAACCCCTCTCGGCCGCCTTCTTCTCTGGCGATCCCCTCCCTTGGGGCTGCAGCGAAGGAGCGCGCGGGGAAACTCCAGCTTGCGAGGGGAAGGGGGGGGGGGCAGGACGCCAGCTTCCTGCTTGCAAAGAAGGGGGGCGGGGGGAGAAAGAAGAAGACGGAGAGCAGCAGCCGCCGCCTCGCCAAAGGTAGGTTACGGCGGGTGAAAGAAGAGCGAATTGCGGATCTCCGCGATTCTTCAGGGGAAGCTCTTCGTGTGCGCTTGTGAACCCCAATATGTCTTCCCTACTCGGCCCCCCACCCTCTTCCAGCTGTCTCCACCCTGCGCTCTCCGTCCCCTCGCAGCTGTTCCTGTCACTGCCAACGTTGCAAATCTAAACGAGATTAGGCAGGGGTGGTGGGAAAAAGATGCGCCCCCCCCTACTTTCCCATATAGGGATTTTTCGCTTGTGGAATCTTGTGGAGTGAAACCTCGTCTCTTCTCCCCCCCCCTTTAATCTCATCATTTAATATTTTCCCCTCCCGTTTGGCGCTCTCTCTCTCTCTCTCTACATACATACATACATACATACATACATCATACATACATACATACATACGTACGTACATACTCTCCTTCTCTTTTCAGCAATAGACAGAAAAGGAGAAGGCTTTAAGGAGAGACAGAAATGAGGAGAAAAAGAGAAACACTTTTCTTTCCAAAGACAGGCTTGTTTATTAATTGCACTTTTTGGAGAATGGTGCTGATTTGGGATTTCTGATAATTGGGGGGGAGGGGGATTGGTTTGCTCAGAAGTGATGATTTCAAAATCGAATTTCTTTTTAACACCAAAAATTAAGCATTTGCTTACTGACGCTAATCCCCTCCTCTCCAAAAGATGGTGGTAGGGTTAATTCCCCACTTTTTTTCTTCTTGCATGAATTTGATTTCTTACTGTTTGCATCTCTGGTTCTAATCTCAGGAAGGTCTCTCTGTTTTTGCATATTTCTTGTTTTTAAATGCAAAGATTGTTGCAAAGGCTGACAATAGAAAATTAGTTTTGACATTTGCATTGATGGGGGAGTGTAGAAGAGTTCGGAAAGAGGAGGGTATTTTTCTATTTGTGTTTAAGGGGGGGGAAAATGTGGGTAAATATTTTCTTTAAAAATAAGGACGTTTGGCATGTGGCTGGTGGTCACAAGTCTAGGGGGGCTGTAGGGGGGACTGCGCTTTTAAGGTTGGCAGCAAGGCCCATTTTCTGGTAGAGCTGGATTTAACTTTCCTATTTCATTTTTTTAAAAAAATAGGGGAAGGGCTCAGGGTGAGTGAAGTGTCCCCCTTTTAGCTTGAGGGTGGTGGTGGAAGGGGGTACTTTGGGTTGAAAAGGAATCCATGCAGCAGGGGTCCCGTTCTTGAAGAAAGGGGGATTCTGAGGGGCGACTAACGCTCATTCTGCTGTCAGAGAGACATCTGTCTGTAGGGGAACATGGTTAGAGTGGCGGATTAATCCTGAGTACTTAATGAATGTCAATGTTTAAAAATCAGAAGCTTTGAGATATCTGTAAATGCTTCTGTGTAGCTCCCAATTTTATTTAAAATTGAAATAAAGCTGAACAAGAGATTAATATAAATCTGAATTATATCCCAGGTTATGTCCATGATGATCCCATTCAGCATGCAAGTTTTTGCATGTATCTTGCAAGGAGGGGCTTTAGGTCACCCTGTCCCTCTCTCCAGTTTTGTCAGTGTTGTTTGCATTTTTTCCCCAGTGAAAGCTTTCTTTCCTCCCCCTCTTTGTGAGGGAGGGAATGGGTATGCATCAGTTTGCTTATGGTGCAAGTTGATGGGTTGCAGGAAAGGAAAAATACCTCTTTTTCCCTTTAAAGACCAGTCCAGAGACCATCCCTTGTGTGGATCATCAAAAGGTAATTAGGCAGATATCTTTCAACCACTTCAGACATTCAATGACATTAAAAAAAAAAAAAAACTCCAACCTAACAGTTTGGGAGCAGATTTGGGGGGGAATTTCTTTCTGGTAAAGAAGTCAACTTCCAACCTGGAAAAAAAAGGCTAAAGGCACATTTATGGGGTTTTTCATTGGGCAAGAATAGTTCTAGTTAGTTTTTCTACTAATTGGAAGATTTTGTCATATCTTTATTTGCACTTCTCTTCATCAGCCTATAACTGTCATGCTGGCTTCATAACCAGGTCTCACTTTGCAAGTTTTTTTAAAAAAATTGTTGCTTTATGTAGTATTAATTGTCACTTTACCTCCCTCTTTTATCTTGCGTATAGAAATGTGAGGGAATGAAAAAAGGTAATAAGGTTGCCTTTTAATACCATTAAAAAGGAGTGAAATACTAGCAAAGTTTTTTTTAAATCTATGACTAAGAGACTTTGAAGGAAGTTACAAGCATTAAATGAATAGTGGTAGCCCTTAGAAGAGCAAAGGTCATGATCTGGAAGTGACCTCAGCCTTGCCCACCCTAAAACAGCTTGCAGGGGCAATAAGCAAGTAAAGAGGTTAGTGCAGGCCAAGAGTATGATTTATTTAGGAGTCAAGGCAGGGAATTAAACCCAGAATGTTTTCCTTATATTAGAAGGACGACTTTTGTCAACAAAGCAAAAAGGTAAGGCAACCATGAGGTATTCTTATTGCTCTATTGGGAGTATTGTCCTCCTACCCCCATACCTGTGTAATATGAATTCAGATTTTCACACTATTTAGATTGAAGGTAAATCTCTTTTGTCTACCATATTAACAACATCTGAATCCTCTACTAATATTAATGTATACATTCAAAATGTCCAAGAGCAATTCAATTAATCTCGCTGTAGTATGTGAAAACACCCTTGCTAGATTTGAAACTTCTGTGTGAAATTTTTGGTTTCTGTGTGTGTGTGTGTGTGTGTGTGTGTGTCTATCTGTCCATCCTCCGCTCCCTCCCCCCTCTCTGTCACGCGCGCGCACACACACTCACACTCTTAAGTATTTATCACCTTCTAGAGAACAAAATTAGCTTATGACCAAATTGCATTGTTCTAAAATGTTCCTCCCCTTAAATTGGCTTTGGTGATCAAGCTATGATGTCTGTATATTATAGGAACTATAGTCTGAGAAATTTGGCAGGCATCAGATTGAGGACACCATCTGAAACAACTGGAACTTGGCAACAAAATGGGAATGTATAGTTTTAGCAGCTGGTTATGAAAGAGAGAGAAATAGCTTTTAAATTTCATGCAAAAGGAAGAAATACCATGGTCCCCAATTTGGTGGCCTTTACTTTAAAACAAGATATTCAGAATCAGTTGTGGTTACTTGGCTGAGGGATGTTGCTCGCCCCCACCCCCGCCAGCCCAGTGATCTGTGTTGGTAGACGAAACATTTTGTTTTGATTATGGTTCATATGTAAGTTAAGCTTGTCTTGGAGAGCAGTTATAGACTTGTTTTTGAGATGGAGCGGGGGGGGGGGGAAGGTCTCATACATTTCAAAGATGGGTGGGTGCTTTGCCCTGCTGCGACTGGATTTGGGCAGTATTTAATAGATCCCATTTAAGGCTTCTAGAGGTGCCCGCATGGGGATTAAATTGTAGTAGGTGATACATAAGTGGTTTTTCCTGGTAGCTTTGCAACAACAACCAAACAGGTTTCCCTACCTGTAAAAATTAATAGTTGTGTGCTGGCTGAAGTGGCTGAGCCACAGTACACTTGAAGTGTTCTAGCATAGTTTGTATATATCAGTGCCACAGTGCCCTCTTCATCTCACCTGGGTTGACCTTTGGCTAGGATGACCCTAAGGAAATGCTTTTTTTCAGTACCTCCACTTCACATTGATTGGTTGAAGCTTCAGGTATACAGAGAGCACAATAAAAACTACAGAATCTGTTACAGACTCAGCTTTTCTTTTCACACTTACATTTGTAAAATTTCTTACTATATTACAGTTGTTCCCATTGCTCTGACATGTCCCACACCAGTTTCTACTTGATGTCACCGGCTGCTGGATTAATTTTCTTGTTAATGTTTTTATATGCCTTTATACATTATTATTACCCTCTACTACTGTTGAACTTATACATTGTTCTTATTTGCCTCAGATTGATGCAGTGAGTGCATACAAACATATCATGATGATTGGTTTTTTGCTTGCAGAAGTGCAGTATTTAATAATACTCTGTGTGTGTGTGTGTATGCACATGCGTGCGTAAATGTGCTTTCCACTTGATCTTGATACCATTAGTGATCAGTCTCCATATCTGCTTAAGAAAAGGCAGATAGCCTTATGGAGGACAAAACTGAAAGGTAAATAACTTGACCAGGACCACTTAAACTACATAATTTGATTTTTGATCCTGTGTATCAAAATGTAATGGTTTCTCCCTTAAACCATCCTGTTATCTGCTTCAGAAGAAACAATAACCTTTTATTAAGTACCAACCTCAGTTTTACTAATTTAATAGAAGAGTCTTCCTGAGGAAGCTGTGGGGGTAGACAGCCATTGACAATAGCACCATCCTGTGGTATCTCAAATTGAGGCCAGTTGGTTTTCAAGTTGTTGATCCAGATATGGCAACTTTCCCCCATACATGAGGAAATTTTAGGAGCAGGCACACCGAACCAAAAAAAATGTCCCTCACAATTGCTGAATAAGAGTATAGTATATGGTTGCGAATAAAGCCATTTGCTATTGTGTATGCTTTTTAAATTAATATATTATTTCAATTTTAATTGATGCAATAATGACAATTATTGGCAAAATTAAAACAAAATTGTTTGTGACATCATCTGATACGCTGATAGACATGGGTGGGAACATGCCAATCAGTGAAATCGTGATTTGTCCTATGATATTAAATGACTAAAAACCCATGATTTATTTTAGATTTTTGATAATAAGTATAGTTTAGTATAATTGTGAACAGAAGAGCATCATATCATTTGTCCGTACTTTGTATGATTTAGTTCTAGTTTAACGAACTGAATCTCTCATCAGTTGATTGAGATGCAATATTCAGGCATTTAAAAAAAGGAATAAAAATAAACCAGGGGCTTTCCATGACTACCTTTCTAACCTACCTGTATTTATTAAAATTGGATTTGCATTTTATGTAATCACTATCAGGTGGGGTTCAGGATCAAGGATTTTTGCAAGTTATTCAGTAACAAAAAGAATATATACATATATATATATATATATATATATATATATATATATATATATATATATATATATATATATATATATGTTGTATTTGTGCTGATAAAATAAAGGGAGACTAGTATGGATCCATTTCAAGCTGTTTAGCTCTCATCAGCTAGCCATACCCTTACTGGGATTTGAACCTGGGATGTGTTACATATTAGGCAGACTTGCTAGCCACTACACCACCGGTTCTCCTCCTTTATCAGCTAAGCTTGATGTAACACAAACACACACACACACACACACACAGATATATATATTTGTATGTAAAGTATTTTGATAATTGAATATTACTCATGGGTTCTTCACAGGAAGCTGCTGTGTCGAAGAGTTTAATACATCGATGTATAGATACTAAATATAGTGTCTTTGTAATGAATATTGGATTTTTTTCTCTCTAAAAAAATAGAAAAGCTGATGTCTAGAAATGAAGAGAGATATTAATTCCTAACATGAAAGTATTTAAGAACTCTCCAACACCAGAGACATTTCTCCTTATTTTTATGTTCAAAGTTGAGAGATGTATAGTACTTGAAATATTGTATTAAGGTTAGGAAACGTACTGACAATCCGTTTTAACAAATGTTGATGGAGTGGATCCTAATACAAGTACTTTGAACCTAGATGACAGTTTCTGTTATTCAGAGTGTGTCACTTCTATTACTCAGTAAATCTTTACAACAATCCCGTTATAGAGAGGTAAATATTGTATTGAAGATGAGGGAAAAAGAATATGATGTTGCCTAAAATAATCTGATGAATTCATGGCAGGAGTGAAATTTGTTTTGCATAAACAATTTACTCCTAGCTATTTTGCCAAATGTAATTTTGAATTCTGGATTGTGCTTTCTTAGATTTAGAGACAGTTCAGATTAGTTTATCATGTTTATTACCTTGTTTCCCCTACTTTCCTCTTTTGATTCCTGCCTGTTTTGACTAGGCAGAATGCTGAGTTTGTGCAGGCAAGCCCTTGGTCATTGTTTTGGGGAAAATACATCTGATATCTGCAGTGTTCAGGAAAGACCAAACTCTGTTGGAAGGAGCCATCAAGGAGCTGATCTGGGGAGGACTCGTTGATCAGATGCAAGTCAAGCGGTCTAGCTCCCCTCCTCACCCCCCTCCCCTCCCTGCTGTGGCCTAGCCTGTATTAAGGCCATTTACAGTACTGTGCAAACATAGTATAAGCAACCTCAGCTGAGGCTTGGTCCTGCCTGGGGCTACTGACTTCTTTTTAAATCTTGTGTCTTTCTGAGAGCTTTCTCGTGTGCTCTGTCTTCTGGAAGTGGGGCAGAGTTCACTATTGCTGGCATGAACGGTGGCTGTGTGTGGGTTAGTACGTGTGAGTGTGGTATATGGGTGGAGATATGTCAGCTGAAATGCACGTGGAGAGCCTCTGTCGCTGTAGTTTGATTTAAATAGTTGGCTCCCATCACAGAGAAAGTAAAAAGGAGGTGCTGAGCGGGGGTGAGGGAGACACATTATTTGAGAGGCAGGAAAGATGAATGTTTGGTCTGAGGATGCTTCTAAGGAGTTTAGAGTCATACAGGAATACCACCAGAATGAATGTATAAGGAGAAGAGCTGTGTTGCGTGAAGATTGTCACATTTACTGTCAACCCTCATTGGTTCAATCTTGGGGCCTACCTTTTTCCTATTTAACCATGGGAGTGGTTTCTCTGGAGCACTTTTCCAATTTGCCCCATATGTACAGCTGTTTAACTGCAGCTCCCTTACTAGCAAGCACAGTGACTATGCTGGCTGAAGATGATGGTTTGAAATCCAGCATCTTTGCTGGATTTGATGGGAATAGTAATTCCATTTGGACATTAGACTTTAATTCAGGCTTCTTCCTCACAGTATGGAAATTTGCCTCATATGGCACTAATACACATGTTGTTATAGTAGCCATTCCTAAATTTACCAAGGAATCTGGAAGAACAAGGAATCAAACCAGGATAAATAAGCTACTTTCATTATCAATCACTGATCACCATTTAGCACCTAGAAGGACCCCATCCCAGGCAGGCTACTTGAAACTGGGAAAACTGCTTTTTCTCGAGTTCAGTTCATCTGCTGTATCTATCTGGACTTGGTTTCCCCTTGCAGATACTTTTTTTTTTTAGTAATGTCTATGCTTACTTTTTGTGGCACATCAAGTTTGTATTGTATCTTTGTGGATCAGTGATCAGGATTTAGCTGCCTGAGACTATTTATGGAGAGTCTTCATATCACATACAGAAAATAACTGGGCTAGAATTGTACATTTATCCTGTTGATGGAGCAATACTCCCTATTAGCTCTAGAGTTCTAGTTAGAGGACAGATGCATAACACACAGGTTTAGCATTCACTATTCAGTGGGGTACCTTATCTGCTGAGCTTTCTCATTATAAACAGTATACAAGGCTCCCAACATGGTGTAGCATTAATCCTAGAATACTGCTAGAAATTGGTCAGGGGATAGAATGACTGTGTTTAATTATTGAAAGAAGAAATATTCATACTCAGAATTATACTGGAAGTTCTGCATGCTACTTTAGAAAGAAGGCCAGAATCTTAATTCTGAATTACCCAGACTGACATTAATCATTAATATATGGGAAAGCACATTGTGCATTTGTAGGATATTCATCACTACATAAGAGGAAACCATCAGCAAATGTGTGAAAACACCATGATGTATAGGGATACATAGGAAAATTAACCCCATTTTGCTTTGAACATATTCAGTAGCCACATGACACTGATTTTTAGAAGAGAAAATCGCAAACAAAGATAGCAAAGGAGATGGAGCAGTCCAAAAAATAGAATGACTGGCTGGCATCTTGGAATATTTTGTATGATGATATTTGAAAATGACAAAGTCTGTCCAATGCTGTTTCAAAGAGATGCCTTACATTACCTCTTTTCCTTTAAAACAAAGAGAAACTGGGATTGTAGCATAGATATTTTTGGTTTGTTGATAAAACTGTGAGGGGCAACAGGAGTTATAACATTGAATCTGTTATAAAATAAATATAGAGAGCTAGTTTGGTCAAGGAATTAAAGCACCAGGCTAAAGCTGGGTGGTCATGAGTTCTAGTTCCACCTTAGCCTGAAAGCTGGGTAGATGATTTGACCTGATCTGCCTCTCTCTCAGCCCATCTTACAACATTGTTGTGAGGAACATAGGAGGAGGAAGGAGTATTAGGCAGGGATGGGCTTCAAAAGTTTCAGCAATGGGTTCTCTGCCCGGTTGCTGGGTGGGCATGTCATGGTGGGCATGACCTAGTCAGCCTCCTACACCATGGTGGCGGGGGGGGGGACTTTTGCCTTCCCCGGGTTCTGGAGGCTTTCTTCGAGCCTCTGGGAGGGCGAAAACTGCTTCCTCTGGAGGCCTCTGCATGGGCCCTGTATTTATCTTGCATCCAAAATGGGCCGCATGAAGCTCCTAGGAAGGGCAGGGAGGGGTGAGTGGGGTGGAATGAGCCAGCCAGGGTGGAATTTGGAAGGCCATAATGTTAGCTACAAGTTCTCCCGAATCCAGGTGAACCTGTAGCAGCCCACTCCTGGTATTAGGTATGCTTGCCACGAGTTATTTATAAAAATAATAAAGGTGGAATGAAAACAAACGGATCAATCAGTGCAGTATTGAAGAGTTTGGAGACTAGACATCAGTGTTGTGATTCAGAACTACATGAAATGTGTTCGTTTACCTAAAACTTCACTCCTTACTCTCTGTAAAGTTGTATTCATTACAGAAATATAATTTAGAATTTAGGAATAGAAACTGTTTGCTGCTATTGTCAAATGATGCGGACATTTGTGCCTTGAATTAAATGGATCTAATTTTTAAAATGGATGTACTCCAGCTCCAAGAGAGCCTAAACGAACCCACAGTTGTTTCCCTCCTTATTTTGCCACAATTGTATTGTGCTAATTTATATACATTTCAATGGTCCCTAGTTTAGTAGTGATTCTTAGTTTTATCCGATGTTTGCTGTTCCACTAAGCTGCAGATTATAGCTGCATTTCTATATTTTGGGGTGTAAAGCATATTAATGAGTTGTAAAACAGTCGAGATGCACCTTTATTACAGAGACATTTGTAATTGCCTCATCCCACCATGCTGTCGAAATACTAAGGGCACAGAGGACAATTCTACATCTCCTTGCTTGCAGATATTAACCTTAATACAACATATAACATTGCCAAGTTCTGCAGAGCAACACTTAAAATCCTTCAGATGGTGGCCTGTGCTTCAATTTAGCCTTAATGAGTGCTTCATTTTTTAGTTGAGTGTTTTGTACTGTAATAGACTTACTTAGTCCAAAAAGTAACTTTTAAATTCCCTGTATTGATTTAATGTTTTTAAAAAAGATATGTATGTATGTATGTTGGTAGGTAGATATATATATATGTATGTATGCGTGTGCGTGTGTGTATAGCATTTTAATGCTTTCTAATCTTATGTAACTTTTGTTTTTCTACTTTTCAGCTGTTCAAGAATTATTAATTGTTACTAATTTTCTTTAAGCTGGTCTGTGACCATAATAAAGATTTGATTGAATAACTTAGGACTTTCTCCTTCAGTATTCTGAATGCCTTGATGGAAGACAAATGAGGTGTCTGTCTGCTAAATCCATAAAGAGCAACAGAAGTAAAACAACAATAAAAAGGTATCAAGTGAAAAGGAAGAGATTTCCTTTTTTTAAAAAAAAATCTTTATAGCAGGAGAAAAATACATTTCAAATATGAGGCCCTTGTGTCTATGTATGTGTATACCTAGAAATATATCCAGGTGAAAATATGCAAATTTATACCTTTTTAAAAATAGTCTGAAACAGTACTAGGAAAGATGTAATAATGCAGGCATATCTAAGGATAGAAACGCATTGTTACCCTTTCCTACTATACACTTGAATATAGAAGATGAAAAGGAACCCAAAGGGATAGGAGTACAGCATAAAGGCAGACCTTTTGTATGTGTTTTTTTTTAAGCAGCCAAGTATGGTGATGCACTAATATCATCAGAAGGGGGAGGGCTAAAATTTTGATTCTTTTGTGCCAGTTTGGAGGGGACATACTGTATATATTCAGTGGTACGCAGTGTACCATCTCAGAAAACACTGTGGGCTGCTTGAAGGAGCTCTTTTAGTCTACACATTATTTACTTCCTATTTTATATAGATGCCATTCCTTAAAGGTAACCCTTGTTCTTCTTACATGGTCTCGAGAGCATCATGTGGGTTTTTATAAATATTAACCAGCCCTTGGGTAGATGTTTCTTGTTAGCCATTAATTTGGTGCACTGCAACGAATTAATATTTTTAATGTTGTAAGCTGTCCTCATGGTGAGATAGGCAGCAAACAAATTTAATAAATAAATAATATACAAGTAATCCTTGACCTATGACTGTAATTGGGCCCAAATTTACAGTCATAAGTCTTTGCATTCTTAAGTTGAAATATCACATGACTGGACTTGAGGGCTTTTGGGCTTTTTTTTTTTTTGCTGCAGTCGTTAACCAAGTGCCACAGTTGTTAAGTGAATCCAATTTATTCTTGAGCATTTTTTGTTGGAAACCAGAAGTAAGCATCAGAAACCAGCAAAGTACATTGAAAATTGTCATCACATGATCGTGGGAAGGTGCAAAGGGCTGCAAAGGTGAGCTGGTTGTCAAGCACTGAAAATGCTTTTACATAACCTCGTGTTGTGTGTATGTGACTGCCATAACTTTGAAATCAGGTCATAAGTATATTTTGGTCGATTTGTCATAAAACTGCTTCCCAGTTCAACTTGGAAACACCTGAATTGAATTCAGTTATGCCTTTACAGGTATATGGAGTCAAGCAAAAAACCAAGGCCATGGCTTTCATACATCATAAAATACATTCCTGGTGCCCAAGATTCTGAGATATTTATCTAGTTTGATGCCTGTACAGGGAGTCCTCAACTTACAATCACAATTGAGCCCAAAATTTCTATTGCTCAATGAGACATTTGTTATCTGAGTTTTGCCAACAAGGTTATTAAGTGAACCTGACTTTCCCATTAGCTTTGTTTATCAGAGGTGGCAAAAGGTGACCACATGACTCTGGGACACTGCAACCACCCTAAATATGACTCAGTTGCAAAGCATCTGAATTTTAATAATGTAACTATGAGGATGCTGCAACAGTTGTGTGAAAAATGGTCATAAATCACTTTTTTCAGTGATGATGTAACTTCACCGACACTAAATAAACTGTTGTAAATCAAGGACTACTGTAATGTAGGATGTTGATTTAAAAAATCAACTAAATGTTGGAGCTGATTAGAAATAAGCATAAGTATTTAATAAGCACAGTGTCAAGCTATACGTTACATACCCACATGGCTAATGGACATACAAAGAAAAAAGTAGTTTGAGCTATGGAACATGGGTGTTGATCATCTTCCATATCTGTAAATCAGATGTTTCTGACATGTATTTACAAGGAGGGGGAAAGCATGTGTGCATTGTTTTAAGCAAAAAAGCAGCCTGACAGCCACTGATAATTAAAGAAAAATTCTCCCTGCCTGTTTCTCTGTTCTTAATTCCCTAAATAGGAAAGGGAAGCTTTCAACCTCCAAGGGACGACTTGATAGTGAAGAAAGAAAGTTTGCTTATAGCTATGACTGTGTCATGGGTCTAGAATGCATTGCTGCTAGTTTAAATGCATGACTTTTGGACTTTAAGGTCATCAGGGCAGGAACTTATTTTCTTCAGGTTGCATGTATACTGTTCTGTCAATGATCACATGTGGCATGTGTGCATGCAGGCATGAGCCTTCAAGTCATGCTTGACTTTGTTTCTTGGTGATTTCAGGATATGTTCATGTAACTTTCTTGTTATTAGTATTAGTACCTATCTACTGGGACATTTTTTAAAAAATTTCAAGTCTACTTGAAGTTCTGGGATTTGCCCATAGGTCTCCCATTCGAGTACTAAATAATTGCAGTCCCAATTATTTTTTCCAGATTAACCAAGGTTAGTTAGGTACTGTACATTTCTGTGTTTAAAAGTGAAATTTCTCACCATCTTGATAAAATAATAATTTAAAAATCAATTATGGTCTCAGTGGGGAAGAGCATTGCTTTCTCATATTTGCTCCTTGTAAGTATTTAAAAGTATTGGAAGTTGGATGCAGTGTTCAGAAGTAGAGTTGCATGTGGTCTGCGGTATGCAATAATCAATTAATGAGAACTAGCTCTTTGAACCCTGATTCTATTTTGTTGTAGTCTTGTTTACTTATGGTTATATTATCTATGCATTAGGCCTGGGGCTTAGTTTTGTGACAGCAGGGTCTGAGTCTGACACAGATAGTTGAAGCTCATGTGGGTCAAAGGTAGGACACATGGCCATGGATAGACTGGAAGTCAAATATTTATGTAAATTGGTTCTGAAAACTAGAGTTGAAGCAAGGAGAGGGAAACGGTAAGTTTATTTTCATTTCATAAACATCAAGTCTAATACTAATGAATAGACTGTTTGGGTACATGCTCAAATAACCAATTTGACCTCATTGTTATTTTGTTTGAGAACACAGAATAGGGCTAGAGAAATGATTTTATATGATATGACCGGAAATAAGATACATTACAACTATATTTATTTTAATTGGCTATAAAATACTTGAAGCTTGCTGCATCATATACTAAATTGCAAGTTTCCTATGGCTAGATAAATCCATCTTGATGAAGAATCCTAATTAGGTGTTCCTGTATTCTGAATTTTGGTCAAGCCAGAGTTAGATCTGCAGTTACATTAATCACAGGCTGAGATGAAGGAAAATATGGTACCAAATTGGCTCACAAAGCCACCTTACTCCATTCGGTTAATCAAAAGGATGGCACAACACTTTGGTGAGAACAGTTGAGATTGTGATTACCTTTTGGTTCCTTCCACATTCAAAGGTTATAGTTTCTAGCCCAAGGCATATGATGCATCGCTGATCTTTACCTTTGCAATAAAGAGTTCCATCGTATTCTATTTTGTAATGCTATGGGACATATCTTTGTATTTTCTGTAGATTTATGTAGATGAAGCTTGCTATTGAAGGTACAGGAGTATGCCTGCTTATGCACCTATCTCTCCTCTTCATAATTGGTAAGGTTTCCTATTTTTAAAATCTGGAACTAAAGCAGTATCTCTTGCAATTAGTTAAGCGAGGTTCCGAAGTCACCGAAGCAGTAGGCACGAGCTTAAATGGACTCCAGAGGATAGTAGAGGACAGGAAGGCCTGGAGGAATGTTGTCCATGAGGTCGTGATGGGTCAGACACGACTTTGCAACTAACAACAACAACAACAAAGCAAGGTTCTAATCAGTGGTGGGATTCAAAAAAAATTACTTGCAGTTCTGTGGGTGTGATGTAGCTTGGTGGGTGTGGCATGGCAGGAAAGGATACTGTAAAATCTCCATTCCCCCCCATTCCAGGTGAAGGTTACTGCAAAATCCCCATTCCCTCTCGATCAGCTGGGACTCGGGAGGCAAAGAATAGATGGGTGCAGGGCCAGCCAGAAGTGGTATTTACCAGTTCTCCAAGCTACTCAAAATTTCTGCTGCCAGTTCTCCAGAACTGGTCAGAATCTGCTGAATACCACCTCTGGTTCTAATATCTCTTAAAGCAGGGATTCCCCACTCCCAGTCTGCGGCCCAAGACTGGGTCGCAGCCTGTTGGGAATCAGGCCGTGTGAGCAGTGGGCAAGCACACGAGTGTGTGAAGCTCCATTTGTGCAAGAGGCAGGCACGCATGCGAAACCATTCCCTCTCCCGTCACCACAGAGTCGGAGAGATTGGGAACTATTGTCTCTAAAGCAGGGGTCTCCAACCTTGGCAACTTTAAGCCTGGCCTACTTCAACTCCCAGAATTCCCCAGCCAGCTGGCTAGGGAATTCTGGGAATTGAAGTCCGCCAGGCATAGAATTGCCAAGGTTGGAGACTTCTGCTCTAAAGGATGTAATTAATAAGAGTGTTATATGTGTGAAATAGTTATATCCTTGCATTTTCTAGTATGTGAAATCCAATTCCTTCCCCTTTTCCTTCTCTTATTTGAATTTCCTGTTCCAGTTGTCAAAAAACATCAAGTAGTGGTGCTCTTGCCTCTCGGCCAAACAAAAAAAATCTGATTTTATCGTTGCTGCTTATGGGGGTGGTAGAGAAAATGGGAGGAAGAAAGGAGTGATAGTGGAGAAGAACTGATCTCTTTTCCTAGGTGCTGCTTCTGTTACTCCTTCTCTTTATTGCTCTGGTTGTATATCAGGAAACAATGCTGTGGTGGATTGTGCTGCTGGAGCTGAATGACCTTCTCTCTGCGTGGCACAAGTGTTGATAGCTGTACTTCTCTGCTGGCTGATTTTCAGGGGTAGAGGGTCTTCCTTGAAAGTCAAGCAGCTTTTGAATTGCTAATTCTGTTTCCCTAATAATTCATGTATTGCATTACTGTTTATCAAGAGTTATTTATTTATTGGATTTAATCAGTCACTTTGAGACAGCCTATGCAATGCTATATAACATTATAATAAAATAATCTCAGTTAATACTCCGAGATTAAACCCTATTTTAAAAGCAGCAGTAAAAATAATCATCAATTAAAATCTGGAACAAGATGCTTTGGCTTCTTTCTAGGGCAACATATAATACAAGACAATTTGAATAACTCAAAATTGTTCTCAGCCACAGCTTGTTCATAAGCCACAGTGGCTATGTTTTGAAAGCATGCTAAGCCAAAACCAAATGAACTACTTAGGGCTTAATGTATCCTTGAATTTGAATGTCCTTCATTATGCATTTCCACCATCTGGATTTTTATAGGGATCTGGGCATTTTCTTCCATGGTTTATGTTCTACTATTCTCTTCAATCCTTTTTCTCTAAAGGAAATCTGTCAAAGAAGGAAATACAGAACAACTGCATTGACACATTTTGCGAAGCTAAAAGATGCGTTAGTTATTTTTCACTTAAGCAATATATCACATGCCCATTGCAGACAATTGGTTCACTTAATGACCATGGATTCACTTAGCGACCACCATAAAATGTTACAAAGTTGCATCGGTCATAGAATGATCTGCTTTACAATTGGAACAACTTGCGACCATAATTCTGGGCTTAGGTATGGTTGTAACTCAAGGACTACTTAAAAGCAAGTAAGTGCTTTCCTCCTATTATAGTCCTGATTAAAATTCAGGTTCTCTCCCATTACCAATAGCAAGTACTGAAATCTGCAGGGACAGAGAGTTAAAATCTTATCCTATCCTATGATCCCAGTTAGCTCAAATTCTCATCCCTCTTTTCATATCTGCTGTTCTTTTTGAATCGGAAAGGTCTAAAGATGTTATTAATTTCATCTTGAATTTCCTCTTAAATCTATCACTCCAGCATAGCTATGAATGGGCCTGTGTCCCCCTGATCTAAGTGCTGTTAATGGCTACAAGTTACAATATGCATCTATTTTTAGAAGAAAGGCTTTAGCTCTGTGGTAAAGGAGTAGATCTTGGAACCGCTGGTTGAAAGGATCATGTAACAGGGCTGGGAAATACTTCTGTCTGACATTCTGGCTGAGACTTTCCCCAATCTGGTGCCCTTGAAGATGTATTGATTTGCTACGAACTGGAGTACATAGTATTGGGATAAATGGAATATTCAGCTCATTAAATTTATATCTCAAACAACTCACTGCTGTATCTTAAAATGGTTTGTATTTAGTTTTCTTTCCTGTACCAGATGGTTGTGTTTTTAATATAACTCATTGTTTTTATATATTTATTGTTTTATTTTAATGATTGTACACTGCTAATGAGTGTCACTTCCTATGAGATGGGATAAATATTAAATAAATGCGCTGCACTGGATTAAAATAGGAGCAGATAGTTTGTGGTTCTGTGTGTCATGGGGCATGAGCATTGTTTACTGTATTGTATGAATCAGGACCTTATATTGAGCTATAATGTGGTGTAATTGGACACAAAATACTCTGAGAATAGAAGTTGTATTTTTAATTTGAGTTTATTTAGCAGGTAAACCTAGACCTTGTTTTATTTTTATTTTTTCATCTTACATGTTGGGAGATTCACGTAATATGGTAAACTCTACATCGGTTGCTGTGCTCACACAATATGTTGAGTCACAAACTACCCGACTCAGTTTTAGTCTAGTGCAGCTTTGTATATGAACCCAGCTATTTTTTTCATATACTGACTTCTCTTTGTGGTTTGTTACCCACGTCATCTTTCCCCTTTTCTCTCTTTCACTTGCAAATCTTTCTCTACCCCCAACTTCATCCTATCCCAATATATTAAAAAGCACTACCATTGTGTAGTCAGTATGTTGATTGGGGCTTATGAACTGCCAAGTAAAAGCCTATGATGTAAACCTTAAAGAGCCTTTCCTAATCTGATACCTTGATGTGTTGCATTACAACTTCCAGAATTAGCCTCTAATTTAATGGGACAATGGCCTTAGGTAAATTCATGTCATACTTTCCTTACAGAATTATAAGGACGGTTGAGATAATGTATGTGGTGTGCTTTGACTGCTCACAAAGAAGCAATATAATATTTCAGCATTTGCTCCCAGGCCATTTTCCATGGTACACTGTCCCCTATTTTCATGATGCATCTTTTAATAGAAGGCCACAGCCAACCAGCAATTTAGATTTTTCCCCCTCCATCTGGCCCTGCCTTGTAGAACCCATATATACATTTTTAAAAGGCTCTTTAAGAGGTGGTGATTCTCAGAAAGCAAATTCAAAATAGCCTTTGCTAGAGCAGAGAATCAAATGTCTGATTTTACATAGGTGCAAAGGATACAAGGTTGTGCAGCTCATTTCCCTTCGCTCAACATGTACCTCAACCAGGGCAATTCCTTTCAGCTGCCACTCCAAGAAAGGGTGCAGGATGCCATTGCCTTAATCTCATTCCAACACTTTACCAAATATACTACACTGGCTCTTTTTGCATTAGTAATTAGAAACCAGATGTGGGGCTAAGGCTGGTGTTGTAAATGAGCATTAGGAAAACCTGATAAAATTGGAAAAGGGTCTCCAAAGATTAAAACCTGAATTTTCCAGCTTTCACAACTAGCCAGTTAAGTGGTAAACCTCTCTCTCTTTCTTATGATTATCACTTCAAACAACAGTTGGCGCATTGGTCACCTGATCACAAATACAGCGTATCTGAGGGGAATAGTGAGAAAGATGTCGCCATGGGACTAGAGGAAGGTCTCACCATTGTGTAATGCCAAGAGGCCTCTTCACACCACAAAGGCTGACCTCTTATTTCTAATACTGTGCTTCTCGGAAGACCATGAGGCCCCCCCAAGCTGTTGAACACAAGTTCCCTATCTAGTGGCATTGCAAGCTACACTTCCTGTCTGGGATTGTCTTTGCAAGATCTTTGCTAGATGGAGAAACTGAGGCCACCTCTTTCCTCTTACAACTATTTCTAACCCCCTCCCCAACTGCTTTTTTTACTCGTTTTGCTTCTTTACTATCTATAATGAACTATTGGACCAGTTACTGTGGAGCGATTTCCTGTCATTTTATTCGTTTTAAAATAGCTCTAGTATATAAACTATATAAGTAAGAATTCTGTAGCAAAGGGAGTAGGACTTGGTCTACTAATTGGTATGTTGGTTTCTTATATTCTCAGTTTTCTGGATTCATTCCGCCCTTTAAAAAAAAAATCTAGTCTTGTTAGAGTTGTTCAGTATGACATAGCTCTTCCTTTAGATTCCAAACAATTCATTACATAGTTTTTAAATTTAAATGGTTTATATTTTGGTTTTGCATTTCCTTGTTCTCTTACAAGATTGCTGCTTTGGTCATTCTGCTTTGTTTTCCTTAGACCCTGTTTACTGATTTTCTTGCTGTGAGACAAATAGCGTATTGAAACAGCCTTTTGAAATTTGATGCTTTTGAAGTGTATTGGATTACGTTTTTGCAAACTGCAGTCTAAAATTTCTGGAGTGTGCCGGATTAGGGAAGTCTGTGTTAAATTCATGCTTATTTTGGATTATTAGGAGCCTAATCTGTGATGTGAAAGCCACTTTGGTTAGTGGTTAAGGTATCAGATTAGAAACTTGGGAGACTGAATTCTAGTCCCATTTTAACCACAAAACCAGTTGGGTGGACTTGAGCCAATCACACACTTAGTCCTAGGAAGAAACAGACGATGGCAAACCATTTCCAAAAACCCTTGCCAAGAAAACTGCAGGGTTTGTTCAGCCAGATGTCAGCTGTCAAAAACTGACTTGAAGGTGTACACACAGAGACAAATAAATTAAATAAATCTGTGAAGTGCTATCTACCAAAGCTTCTATCTGTTCTTGAAGAGGGTCAAAATGACTTTTAAAACAAACTGTCCTGCAATTGCTCTTTTGCTGTGGACTAAGGAAACCATATGGTGGATGCTACAAAGTTTCCTGTTTGTTAATATAGTTTATATAAGGAATGCTGTTTGCAGCATATTTTTTTACCAATCTAAATCAATATTTTATAATAATCTCTACTTGATGAATTAGAATTCCCATCATCCCAGTCAAAATAAGCCATTCTGTATGCTAATAATGAATTTAATCCCTGGATGTGACCCTGTAGGAAAACTGCACATGTTTATACAAATGAAGGAAGTATTTATAGAGTTAGGCAAATTCTTTGGAAAATATAAACATTCTTTAAGGGGAAAAATTGTAGGAGGCTTTTAGTTATGACAGTGAAAATGCTCACTAGGTACGCAAAACTGATTATTAATGGGAAATAAATATTAAAATATTGGTAAGGAAAAATAAAAATTTAGTGCAGGTAGTTATTGATTTACAACAGTGATCATTCAAAGTTACAACAGCTCTGAAAAAGGTGACTTATAACCATTTTTCACACTTATGATCATTGCGGCATCCCCATGGTCAGATGAACAAAAATCAGATGCTTGGCAACTGACTCATATTTGTGACAATTGCAGTGTCCTGGGCTCATATAATCAGCTTTTGTAATTTTCTGACAAGCCAGGTCAATAGGAAACCCAGATTTACTTAGCAACTGTGGCAAGAAAGATTGTAAAATGGGACAAAACTCATTTAACAACTGTCTCAATTAGCAATAGAAATTTTGGATTCAATTGTGGTGGCAAGTCAAGAACTCAAGTGACTGAGTTGTTACCAATTTGGAAGTAAAATGGAACCGCTAACCAAATAACATAATTTATGCATATTACAAGCTGCCGACAAAACAAACAAACATATAATTTTGAAAATTAAGGAAAACAAGACTTTTTAGAAAATGCCCAACTACTTGTAAGCACCCAGAAAGAAAAGAATCTTCATAACAGTTGATTTGAGAGGAGAAAAGAGATAAAAGGCTTCAAGGAAGTATATTATAGTATAGCCTTTATTGTCATTGTACAAAATAAATACAACAAAATTGGTTAGATGGACATTGTGCAATTCAGTGTTAAGTCTGTGCCAACTTTTAAGAAGACAACTGGGAGGGGAAATCAGCTTATCTCCCTCTTCTCCAACCACATCCACGATGAAAAAGTTAAAATTGAAAGTAGATAATTGTCCCTGTTCCCAAACTTTTCCTCAATGTAGTGCAGAAGCAATGGGCGCAACCAGACATCCTTGCTACCCTCAGTGGTAGCGACAAGAGGTTGTATACAGTGGATGCTAGTCTAGAGGATTTATTTTAGTTACCCCCTGTGGATGCTCCCGTGGACGCGCTCACCTCTTCCTCGATATTCCTGCCTGACCTCCTGGAGGGCCTCAAGACGGAGGAGAAGAGAGCCGAGGAGGCCTGCCACAAAACGCATCAGGCGGCTGCCTGGATGATTAAAATGTCCACCTCTGCGTCATTTCTTTCTAGAGCCTCCCTCCTTTGGTTGAGACAGTTGCTCACTAAGCTTCCAGCTGGGGATAACAGATTAAGACAGGATGTCAACAAGATCATTGCGGCAATGGAGTATATGGCGGACGCCACCTTGAATTCCGCAAAGTTTGCATCTAGGGTCTTAGCTTCCAACGTCACCACACCTCGCCTTTTATGGCTCAGACACTTTAATGTGGACATGAGGTCCAAATGGAAGCTCGCTTCCACCCCTTTCAAAGGGGACAAGCTCTTTGGGGAAGCCTTAGACCCAGTTCTCATTGAAAATAAGGACAAAAAGAAGGTCATGCAGCTCACAATGTGTACCCTCCTGTCCCACGGGCTCTCTATCAACCTGAAAAAAAGTCATCTCATGCCGACCACAAGGCTTCAACACCTCAGGGCCGTCATAGGCACCGTGGCATGTCAGGTCTCCCTGTCTCCGAAATGGAAGACGAGCATCAGGACTCTGGTGCAGCAGGTATGGCAGTCACAAAGGGCACCAGTAGTACAGTAGTACCAGATCCTAGGCAAAATGATATCCTGCCTATCCATCGTACCTTGGGCAAGGCTTCACTCTCGACAGCTGCAGGGGCTTCTCCTGCCACTTCAACGGCCCAACCAAAGCAACTTACCAGCGCCGATCTCAGTCACCCCTCAGGTGCATCGATCCTTCCAGTGATGGCTGTCTCCCACCCTGGAAAAAGGCACCGCCTTCAAGGAGCTGGTCTGTCTGACCATCACGACAGATGCCAGCCTCTTTGGTTGGGGGGGGGGTGCATCTCCAAGACCAAATCGCTCAGGGCAGGTGGTCAGCAACCGAGTTGACACACAGCATCAACTGGCTGGAGTTGAGGATGGTCAGACTTGCCCTCCTTCACTTCCAGAATAGTATCCAAGGTCACCACGTGATGATTCTCACAGACAACGTAGCGGCCAAGGCGCACATAAACTGCCAAGGGGGCAGCTGCTGCAGGTCACTAATGATGGAAGCCGAGTCGCTGGGGCATTGGGCAGAGGGTCACCTCTCCTCTATCCAGGCAGAACACATCTCTGGGGTAAACAACATCAAGGCAGATTGGCTGAGCAGGGCCACGGTCGATCACTCGGAGTGGCAGACCTGTTCCATCAACTGTCTCGGAGGTTCGGCCGGCTGATTATTGATCTCTTTGCTACCCCGGAGAACACACACCTTCCCAGGTTTTTCGCCAGGTTTGATACCCCTCACGCAGAGAGGATAAACGCCCTCCACTTCCCATTGCCTCCCAGTCTTCTGTATGCCTTCCCTCCATTACCTCTTCTCCCCAGGGTGATATGGAAGATCGTGTCAGAGAAAGCGGAGGTCCTGCTCGTCGCTCCCTTCTGGCCCAGATGGACCTGGTTCGCTGACCTGGTTCGCCTGTCTCTCCCTGCCTTGGCGGATTCCCCAGAACGAGGTCTCTCAGCAAGCGGGCTCTACAACACCTGGAGCCCCAGTGGCTACAGCTGGCCGTCTGGCACTTGAGAGGGACCTCCTGAGTAGGGGCAGTCTATTCGCCAAGGTCATTCAGACTATCCAGGCATCCAGGAGACCATCCACCACCAAGATATATGATGCCACCTGGAGGGCCTTTGACAAGTGGTGCTCGTTGCGAGGGGTGAGGGTGATCTCTGCTACTGTCTCACAGATTCCGAACACCCTCAGGCGTCAGGTAGCTGCCTTGTCCACAATCCTAGCACCAGACAGTCATTCTTCTCTCAGGTGCCAACCCATCATCTGTAGTTTTCTGTGGGGTGCAACCAATTTGAGGCCTCCGGTCCTCCATAGGTTTCTGTCATGGAGTCTTGGGGTCGTGTTACGGGCTCTAATATGGGCGCTGTTCAAGCCACTGCACTCCACCAGCCTGAAACATCTGACATTTAAGACCGCCTTCTTGGTTGCCATCACGTCCGCATGAAGAATCTCCAAGTTGGCAGCCCTGTCGGTACGCAAGGGCTTGTGTTTGATTCCCTTGGACAGAGTGGTCCTCTGACTGGACCCGGCATTCATTCCTAAGATCAACTCCTGGTTTCACTGGGCCCAGGAGGTCATCCTTCCTGGCTTTTGTCCACATCCCAAACATCCCAGAGAAAGGCGGTGGCACATGCTCGATGTTCGCAGGGCCCTCCATAGATACATCAAACTCACAGCGGCCTTCAGACGTTCCAAATCTCTTTTTGTGTCCTTCTAGCCTACATCACAGGGTCGTAAAGTTTATTCATCTATCATCGGACGTTGGCTGCGAGCATGCATTGCCTCTGCTTATGTCTTGCAATCTAGACTGGTTCCATAGCATATCACTGTGCATTCTACGTGAAGCGCCGCCTCCACTGCAGCCTGGACTACCCAAGCTCCGCTTGAACTACAAATTGGACAAATTTGCTTCTGGGGGAGGGGCTTTTGGGAGGTAAGTTCTTCAGGGCATTCATACCAGCGGAGAGACCATGGACTCGTCAGCTTCCCGCCCTAGTGACATTTAGCTTGGATATGTCCCATGCTTGGACTCTCCGATCCGCTCATAGGAAAATGACCATTGGCTTATCTGAAGGGTCCTTTTCTGTGCACTGAGAGGAGAGTCCAATCCCACCCTGGGGTCTATCTCCGCTGCCCCTTATGGAACCTTCTGAATTTTGTTGAATTTGTTGGATTTTGTTATGGACTTGGTTGGTCAACTTCTCAACGTGCAACAGTTCCACGCCTTCATTGAGAAAAACTGGAGACTGATCAGCACCAGAGGCGTGGTTAAAGTTTCAATTTAGTCCTTGGCAGATTGGCCGTATTTAACCCATGCTTGGACTCTCTTCTCAGTGCACAGAAAAGAGCCCTTCAGGTAAGCCAATGGTCATTCTCCCTACAATTCTTCCATGTACACAATTGTTCTCCTAATGGTGGTCTCATGAGCACTGACGTTCACCAATGCAAGAGAGGCATTTAGTTCTAAGGATGTTAACTTTAAGCTCTTTGAGACCCCTCAGAGTATTACATGCCTTGCTCTTGGCATGATCTTGATTGTTTTACTCCTGAAGAGAGCAATAAGGGTGTTGAATTACTTCCATTTGTATACAATCTCATGACAGTAGATGGGCAGAGTCCAAACTGTTTGGAAAAAGTTTTATAATATTCTCCTGCCTGGTGAGCATCAACAACTGTTTTTCAGAGATCCTCTTTTTGAGTCATTGCACACTTCCACACATCTGGTTAGGCTTTGATAACAAATACCCAGAATTCTAGTCCTTTCTCATATCTGATTATCATTGATTAAAACACTTGACTATAATTTTCCCTTTAAATGAGCTGATGATCTCAGAGATTCACATATTTTTGCATTACACAAAAGTTAGTTTCAAAAAATCAATAAACAAGTGTAATGATTTTGACTCATTGACTTAATTGAATTGTCTTTATATTGTTTTAGGATATACGTGGAGAACAGATCACTTTTTAGGTTGTATTTATATTGAAATACTGAAAATGCAAGTAATACTTTACAATTCTGGAAAGTGGAAAAGGGGATGGGGTCTTAACCTCCCTTTCTTCTCACTTCTTTTGAAGTTTTCTTGTATACAGTGGTACTTAAAAGCTGTGGACCCACTCCCTTTCCCGTGATCCTTTGCTAAACGCTTTTTGGAGGAGGCTGGTTTCAATTTTGTTATGGAACTAGAATGATCTTTCTAGAGCAGGGCTGTCAAACTTGCGTTGTTACAGCATTGTCATGTTATGTATCAGCACTCCCCCCCCCCGCTAAACCAGGCGTGGGCATGGCCAGTGTGTGACACATCTGGTCCAAGGGCCAGGAGTTTGACAGCCCTGTTCTAGAGTATCCAGTTTGACAGTGAACTGACAGCAGCTGTGTTCCAAACATCACTAGGTGTCTTCTGGATTTCCCATTTAGATTTCCCATAATAGCCATAGTAACACTACTTTGAAGGACTTGGAGAGATTAAAATAGTGGCTAAATTCACTGTCCTCTGCTACTTACAGGAGAGGGGGGAAAAGGCAGCTATGTCTAAATCTGGCCCTATACACAGTTTCATCGGGAGGCAGCTGGCTGTTTCTTGGGGACTTCACAGCTGAGGCATCAAACTGATCCCTATTGGCCTTATCCTGCTGTTTGTCCCCATAATTAGAGATGTCTCCCTAAATGGAGGATCCTTTCTGTAGGCCTTATTAATAGCCAAGTTTTTACCTTTTACAGTTAAGTCATGGTAAATTATACAAAGTCCGATTTCTTGAAACCTTTGACCTCCGTCTCCTAGAAGGGCTCCCAAGGGGTCTGCCTTTCTGTCCTTTAGTTTTTGCTGGCTATGTAACTTATGTTGCCTAACGATGCTCTTTGCTTCAAAAAAAAAAGCAAATCATTCCCATGAACTTTTTAGACAAGAAAATCAGCCTTGTGGTTGCTCAAGGGAGCCCCCTTTTTTTTCTTCCACTCCCCAGTCAAAATGTAAACGATACAGAAGGGAAGCATAAGGGTGGGGGGAAAACAGCAAGTCACAGCTTTTATTAAAAAGCTATTTTTCTTGTTTTTCTGGGTGGTGGTGGGTCAGGACTTGACATGTAGAGTGTGGATCAAGAAAGAAGAACCCTTTTTTCCCACAAGAAAATTGAAGACATCAGAATTTTATAATTACTGTGGGAAATAGGGAGTTGTAGCAGGCATATCAATTAGGTATATTCAGGTAGTCCTTGACTTACAATAATTTGTTTAGAAAACGTTTGAAGTTACAATGGCACGGAAAAAAATGAATTCACAACCAGTCCTCACATTTATGATCATCACAGCTTCCTCACAGTCATGTGATTAATATTTGGACACTTGGCAACCTGCATGTATTTATGATAGCTGCAACATCTTGGAATCATATGATCATCATTTATTACCTTTCCAGCTGATTTCTTCTGACCGAACTCAGTGGGAAAGCTGCATTTATTTGACAACTTGACAACTGCGATGATTTGCTTAATTGTGGCAAAAAAGATGGTAAAATCAGGCACAATTCACTTATCAACTGCCACGCTTAGCAATGGAAATGCTGTCCCCAGTTGTCATAAGTTGAGGACTGCTTATAGTAATCAGGTTTATACATATCTTGTTATGCAAGTATTTAAAAGCCTATATATGCAAGTAGTCCTTGTTCAGTTGAGACAGCTTGGTGGTTCAGCCAAGTAATCACCAAGTGGGAGCACTACTGTATTTACGATCTTTTTTCAGTTTTCCTTTGCTTTATTTGCAAAGATCATAAATATGAGGATTGACCACAATATTACTTTTTCATCTTCATCATAACTGAATGGTTTGCTAAATGAGGCAGTTGCTGAATAAGGACTACCTGTCTATATTGCCTTTGATTACTCTGAATTCAAGTTGACTGGTTGTAGCTACTATTTTAATTTCGTAGAGTATTCACCATGTACAGTGAGTTTAGGCATTGTAAATGGTGTCTTCAAAATACAGGACACTGCTTATCACTAAAGCTGCCTAGTAAGCTTTCAGAATATCACCAGTGTAGTGACACTGTTACGTGCAGCAATTGCAGAGTTACCCGAAGTGTCTCTTGTGAAAGTGATGTAAGTGACTGGATTCAGATATTGTGCAGGGACATGTTTTCCTTAACTATGTTTAATAAATAAACCATACTTGTAACCTTAACTTTATATGATTCCAAGGCTATATTTATACCAGCTGCTTAAGCACCTTGTGATTCACTCAGTTTTGGGGTAAGCGCAATTTGCTGAATCAAAATAATAAGGTTGGGTTTATTCATGATGCTTGTATCATGAAAGAACTAAGTTTGGCATGATGTGCAGAGGCAGGAATCAGAATTTATTCTACATGGTAAGCATGTTGTATGGATACAGCCCAAATGTTTCTGAACCGAAGTTCCCATCATCCCTCATTATTTGCCATACTTTCCGAGAATGCAGAAAGTTGTATATCTATAGCATGCAGAACACCTTGGGTTCCCTTTCCCCAATTTAACTCCTTGGCCATCTGTGACGTAGCCAAAACTGTTTTACATGGTAACTTTCTATGTGGTATCTACATCTTGGATTCTTTCAGGTAGCTGTATTTATCTTAAACCAATATCAGTTTATTTTATTTTAATGCTGCTTGTCATTGTATGCCACTGTACTTCACAAAGAAGTTTAAGCTTTTAAGCCTGGTTTTTAAAGTACAATGGTTTCATTATATTAAAACACAAACAAACATTTTTGGTGTAGTACAACGTGTGAACCCAGTGATGCAGTTGTGCAAATATGGAGGAAAGAAAAATACAGAAAGAGGTAAGTGTTCTACTGGATATTAAAGGTTGCCATCAGAATATGAGATCCAAATTTTTGTGTAAAAATCCTCCATTGTTAGATTTGAAAAAAAAAAAGGATTTTAATTGTATGGAAAGAGGAAAGATTGAAAGTCTATTTTTAATGTTTGTGAAATCATTCCTGTTGGAAGTATTCACATAATAGATTTAAGAGCCTGGATAATCCAATCTTGTTTGCTGGCACCCTGAAAATCTACCGTTGTGTTGTTATTCTTAGAACTGCTTTTTTTGGTAGCCTCTGAAAGCTGTAAACTCAAAGGATCGATTTCTTCCCCCACTCTGCCTTGAGTCATGTCGACCCAGAGACTTATCCCGTCAGTTCATGACCTGCAGATATAGGTCAGCTGTTTTCTGGATCAATTGTCAGGTCTGCTTGCGATAAGCCAAGAGAAGAGAGTTCTCCTAGGCGCTGCTTAGAGTGTCCAAGCATGGGTTAACTTCAGTTTGCTGCCCAAGGACTGAGTTCAAAGATTGTGTAGCCACGCCTCCTGCTCCCCTCAGAGACTCAGTTTAAAAAACTCAGTCGCCCTAAAAGGACGCAGTTGGGGAGCTCCAGTTCTCGGACAGCAAATTGGACTCTCCAAACAGCTTAGTCTAGCCTCTTTTCTTATTTTTGTGTTTAGAGTGTTTAGAGTGTAGATTAGGAAGCGTTAGGTTTTCTTATTTTCTCCCTTCAGTTGAAAGCTTCCTTCCTATAGCCTTCTGAAGCGCGAAACAGGCAGCTTGAAGTGCGACTGCCTTCCACAACCACCACGGTCGAGGCACCCCGGGAGGCTCGTCAGCGGTCGCTGGCGAGCTCTGGGGGCAGGTAGGTTAGAGATTCCCCAAAAGCTGTTGGTGGACTGTTTTTAGTCCCGGAGGCTCTACTGAGCCCTCCGGATTGCCGACAGCTCCCCGGTGCGCTCCAAAGCTTGTGCCAGCCATTTTGAAGGGAAAAAAAGTGCCGCACTTAGTTTTCAAGCCGTTTGAATTGCCACAGCCTGATTCGCCGCTGGGAGGGCTTCTTAATATTGGGATCTCGCTCTGGGGCTCTAGGCAGATCCCCCCCTCCCCAGGAAGACTAAGAGCGGCTGCAGGGAGTTTGGCTTTTCTCTGGCCATTCCCTTATTCCAGCACAGATCTGCAGCACCTTGGGACTTCCAATTTTGATGCCAAAAATATTGCTCACTGTTATTGATCCCTGCCGAGCCCCATTTCCTCAGGACTTGGACTGAATTAAAGCGGCCTATTATCCAAAGCTATATCACATACAGGGACTAATTACAACCAAGCTGAGATAGGGCTGGAAGTGTACCATGGCCAGCAAGAGTGTGGCTGAAGTCAGGGATCAAACTGAACCTACCTCTAACAAGCGCAGCAGGCCCAACCCTGCCACTAAAGGGGACAGTGCAGGATGCCCAGCAAAAGGGAAACAGCCCAAAGCCAGGAAGGTCTCAAAGGCTGCAGAAAGATTGGCTGACAGGAGACAGAAGGTCCTGGAGAGACAATTTCAAAAGGCAGTTAGTGTCCAGGCGCAAACTGTTCAAGTCAGGGAACCGTCACAGCTCAGGTTCCTGCAGACATCCCCATAGTGGATATTGCACGGGAGGGCTCTCCATCTCTGGCGGACGAAGGGGACTTTTGTTTTTCTCCCAACCCTTCCAGCGCATCCCCCAGGTCTCCTGATTCCTCCCTGGAAGAGGTGGACATGGAGGAGGCATGCTCTCTAATGGGGGAGGAGTCTCCCCCTTCTGGCCTATTTCTGGGACCACTCCTGAGTTATCCCAAGCGATGCAGGAGGTGGTTGCATGGGCGATATCACAGGGGATTGCAGATGGCATCCAACAGCTGGGTCTCACCTTGCCCCTCACGAACAAGGCCAAAGCTAGGGTGCAGACCTCAAGAGCTCACAATCAATTCACCAGAGCCTCCCCTCCTGCTTCCTCAGCTGTCAGTGAGGTGTCTGAAGAGGAGGAGGGTGGACAGGATGCCCCTGATCTATCAGAGGATGAGAATCCGGTCCCCGATGCCCCTCCTTCTCTGGCTTATTCACGCCTTCAATGTTTAAGGTCATTCTGGCCATCATTCATTCGAATGGGACTCCCCGCCCAATCCAACAAGACTGCCACTGAACAGGGTAGCAAGGAAACGGTCGGATCAGGGGATCCAGGTGCAGGTCTCTTTAAGGAGACCCCCCTTCAGGAGCTGGTTCTAGCACAGCTGTTCCTGGATGTTATCCAGCGACAATGGGTCCAGCCTGGGTCAATGGCTAATCCCAGTGGGGTGGATAAAAGCTCTACTCTATGGAGAGCAGCATGGAGGATCTCCTGAAGCTTCCTCAAGTAGATCACCCCATAGTGGCGCTAACCTCCAACTCGGTTCTCCCAGCCGACCTACTGGAGGGACTCAAAGCGGAAGACAAGAAGGTGGAGAAGGCCTGTCACAATACTCACATGGCTACCACGTGGGCCATGAAGACCTCCTCCCCCTCTTCCTACTTCAGCAGGGCAGCCCTATTTTGGCTCCGCAAGCTGCTAGCCAACCTCCCTGCCGGAGACACTAGATCACGCCAAGATGTCAACAAAATTATTGCTGTGGTCGAAAACTTGGCCGATGCTTCCCTTAATGCCACCAAATTTTCCTCTAGGGCTATGGCATCTAATGTGACCACATGCTGTCTGCTGTGGCTTCACCAGTGGCAGCCGGACATGAAGGTGAAGAGGAAGTTGGCCTCGGCTCCTTTCAAGGATGGTAAGTTCTTTGTTGAGGCCTTGGACTCAGTCTTAATTGAGTCCATGGACAAATGCAAAATCTTACCAGCAGTCACCAAGAAACCGGACCGCAAGGGTTGTTCCTTTTTTCGTAGGCAGCCCTTTCAGAACACTGACTCCCCCTCCACATCTGGGGGATTTACCAGATCTTATCCCCAAACGCAGGCCTGCTCTCAGGATAGGACATCCTTCAGGGACAAAACCAGACAACAGGGTAACCGCATGTCCTTTTGAAGAGTGACAGTCACCGGTCACCTCCCATTGGAGGTCGGCTACAGCTCTAGGCCGGCCAGTGGGAGGAGACAATGCTGCCCAAGTGGGAGGATGCCTGGGTACTGAACACGATCTGTCACGGCCTTACCTTAGACTTCCTTTCCTTTCTTCCGCGGACCTTTATCTGCTGCCCCCTCCCAAAATCAACCCACAAGCTGCAATTGAGGCAGGCAGAGATCCGGCATCTACTGGACATAGCGGCCATAGAGCAGGTGCCCCGGGGTCAGGAGGGCAGAGGATTTTACTCGATCCTCTTTCTAGTCCCCAAAGCCTCAGGAGGGATGAGAACCATACTGGACCTCAAGAAACTCAACATCCATATAGCGTACAAACGCTTCAAGATGCAATCACTCCAGACCATCTTGGGTTGCATCAGGCAGGGCAACTTCCTGACATCAATCGACCTCAAGGAGGCATACCTGCACGTTCCCATTCATCCAGCGCATCACAAATTTCTGAGGTTCTAGTTTGCAAACCAGCATTATCAATACAAGGGTCTTCCCTTTGGCCTATCATCGGCCCCCCAGGACGTACACCAAATTTATGGCTGCTGTCGTCGCACATCTCAGATCTCATCCAGTAAGAATCGTTTGTTATCTCGACGACATCCTATTGATGTCGTCGTCCAGAGAGCGGCGTGCCGAGATCTCAACGTCACCATCCACGCACTACAGCAACACGATTTCTCCGTCAATCTGGAGAAGAGTCACTTGGAGCCTATCTCCAGGATTCAACACCTGTGCACTGTGATCAACTCCAGAACTTGCAGAGTGTTCCTCACACAGGAGTGGAGGGACAGCATCACATCCCTTGTGCGTCGCCATTCGAACCAATTTGTTCTATTATGCCACAACATTTGTCGTTCAAAACCACCTTTCTCGTAGCCATCACCTCAGTGTGCAGAATTTCAGTTAGGGAGGACCTTTGTATTATACATTCGGACAGAGTCATTCTGTCATTGGATCTAGCATTTCTACCAAAAATTAACAGCTTATTCCACAGAACACAAGAGGTCATCCTCCCCGACTTCTGCCCGCACCCCAGTCATCCCAGGGACCACATCTGGCACAAATTGGATGTGTGTCACGCTGTGCAGGTATACAAAAAGAGGACAGCTTCTTTTCGCAAGTCAGAATCGTTCTTCATATCATTCCAGCCCAACTCCATGGGCAGGAAGGTATCATCTTCCACCATAGGATGTTGGCTGCGCGCTTGCATTAAGCTGGCTTACAAGCAACAATCCAGTCCTGTTCCTCTTCGTATCACAGCACACTCCACGAGGAGTGCTGTGACTACGGCCGCTTGGGCTACTCAAGCGCCTATTGAAGAGATCTGCAGGGCTGCTACCTGGTCCTCGCCGTCACCATTCATTCGGAATTACAGACTGGACTCCTTTACCTCGGCAGAGGCTTCATTTGGAAGGAGGGTCTTACAGAGGGTCCTTGCGGGTCCTGCTAACCAGGACATTCCTTCTTCCCACCCTGGGACTTCATAGCTTGGGTATGTCCCATGCTTGGACACTCAAAGCAGCGCCTAGGAGAATTACCGTTGGCTTACCTGAATGGTCGTTCTCTAGGCGCTGCAGGAGTGTCCAACCCCGCCCTGGGGTCACCTGAGGGTGCGTGACTTATCACCTCTATGGCATAGACTTTTCTCCATACAGCATTCTTCTGGGTCTCATACCTTCGTTTTTTAAACTGAGCCTCTGGGGGGAGCAGGAGGCGTGGCTACACAATCTTTGAACTCAGTCCTTGGGCAGCAAGCTGAAGTTAACCCATGCTTGGACACTCCTACAGCACCTAGAGAACGACCATTCAGGTAAGCCAGCGGTCATTCTCTTTTTGCTTCATATAATTGGAAACAAGAATATGTATGCATATCACATGATCGCTCATTCTCTTTTCATCATGTTCTTTTTCTTTGCTCATCTCTGACATGTTTCGCAATAACTTATCCTGTCACCAGACAGGAGCATGCATATTACAGGGAGAATACGATGTGACCTCCATTAAAGTTTCCATGTTCTTGTATTCTGATTCTTGTTCTGACCTGAGAGAGGTGTTGTTGGGTAACCTGGGACCGTGGTTTTGTTGTGGGGACAGGCACTCTAAGTGACTCATTGTCTCTTCTACTACGGGGACCACTCTGTTGCCTTTGCTTATGTCATCCTTGTGGTATCTTCCTTCCAAACCAGAGTGCTGGCAGTTTCAGCAGCTGCTGTCCCTAAATACTTTGGATTCCAATTGGGTATAGTAATGGAGGGCTCAAGATAGATTGTCTTGGGCAACAGAGGGAGAGAGCATATATCAAAGTATCTGGCACATGTACACTCATAAGTTCATTTGCACATCTATTTTCACAGAGCTATGTGTGTATTTTCTTTACACGTTGGAATAGTCCCCATAACTTCTCCACGTGCAAGATTTTTCCTATCAAAACAAAAGGTCAAACCTGACTGAGATCCATGTCTGGATGCATGGACATATGCCTTTTGTCTTTTGCAAGCATTGAACTGACTGGATCTGTTCACTGTGCTAAGTTAAATGTGTGATTTGATTGATTTTGATTTAGCTGTGTTGTGTTCCTAATTTTTTGGCTTTCAAGCCTCAATTTTTTCTTTTCATATTGGGTGAGGTATCAACACAGCAAGTTACAATTGAGTAAAACCATGAGTCAGGAAATCATGGCAGGACATGAGAACCCAGTCTGTGATTTTCTACAATTTTGTAATCTAAATGTATTTGTATGTATGTGCACATGTATAAATTTCTAGGGTACCGTAAGATAGCAATAACAACAGCACTTAGACTTATATTTCACTGCACAATGCTTTATAGCTCTGTCTAAGTGGTTTACATAGTCAGCATATTGCCCCAACAATTTGGGTCTTCATTTTATCAACCTCAGAAAGATGGAAGACCTTGAACTGTTCTGAATCGAACTCCTGGAGTGAGCAGTGAGTAGCCTGAAGTATTGCATTCTAACCACTGCAACACCATGGCGTCTTTAGTAATGAAAACTGAAAGAACTGAGAATAAAAAAATAGACTGGCTTCTTTCTTCCCCATAATCAAGTCATATTTGCTGCAATTAATCATCTAAATATATAACTATAGCCAAGCATCTGTATAGCTGTGATGAACTAGATATTGTTAATGTATTATATCAAAATGTTTTATAGCCAAGTAATATATTAAATAACATGTCCACTCAAATGTTAATTTTATTCTCTAAAAGTATATATTGACTGGAAAGCACATTTCAACCAAGCCATTCATATTCACATCTCAAAATACAAGTAAAGATGCGGAGTGAGAAAAGTACTTCTCCAAAAAGGGGAACAGAATTTATTTTCCCTTGTTTGTGGTGCATTTTTTTTTAAAGGAGCATTTAACATATATAGTAAGTAGCCTTTAGATTCTGTCAAGTACATTGCCATCCTTGTAAGCCCATAAACCATACACCAAGTCGTATCTATTTATTTAATCAAATTTTTATGACAATTCATCTCATATAAAGTGACTTTGGGCGGTGTACTACAATCCAATAAAACAATAAATTTATCTGTCGACTTGTAGAGTATATTTGTTCTTATGCTAAGTAGACACCAATACTGGCAATTATAATTTGACTTTAACTGTTAGACTAGAATCCTTCTGGATCTATTAAAACCAAACACTTTTTGTATTTAATTAAACAGAGGATGTTAAAAATCCATGTGGCTAGAGAATAGTGATTCCCAGATAATATGCTGAGGCATACAGTGTATCACAGTAAAATTGCTAGGGTGCCGTAAGTTAATAACAACAACAATGATGAAATATTTTTGATCATTTGAAAACATTTGTACTACTTAGTGAGTAGACTTCTTCATGTTTCTCTCCACATTGGTTGCTCTCAGTTTCATTCCTTCCAGTAAGCCTATATCTGAGATGCTTAATTTTGCCATCCTCAGCATTGGCTGATATTAAGTTAGTTGCTTCCAGAATAATTGGCACCATTCTGTAAAGTTAATAATTGTTATTGGTTTATCACCTGAATTAAGCCATCACAACCTGTTCAATGAACACTATTTTAAGACAGAGATCTTATTCTATATTTTATAATGTGATCTTAGCTTACAGTATATGGTACAACTCCAGTGACTATAATTTAAATCTATGATTTAGGATTTAGCACCACTTGGTAAACTCACTTGGTAAACCTTTTGTTCATCTAATCTGTTATGCAATCTAATATCATCTTTTCAAGGTTTCATAAGACACTTACTTGGGAATGTTGGAGACTGAACCAGGTCTTTTGACATGAAAAGCAGATGGATAACCATTTTGCTTCAACTTGAAAGGATGTACTCCTTTGACACACATCTTTTATACTTTATATATGACAGAAACAGTAAGAGGACTTCTCCACAATTTTTTATATCAGAATGTTTTCGGGGGGTGGGGGGGATTGCCCTCTTATCATTTGTGGTGATTCACAAATTTGGTCTGTTTTCCTTGTCTGGCGTACTATCCTGTGCAATACATACTTTACAGATGCATGTTCCTAGTTCATTTAGGTTTAAATTTTGCGTGTAGTAAATATATTTTTCTTGGTGTTATTTATGAAAATTTCATGTGTAATATACTGTACATATGTGGAAAACTGTTTTGATAGCTAAAAGCTGTTTCTGAAATAATGGAGTGTGAATGAAATAGGAATGGGGAAACCAAGGTTCTAATCTTCCCTCAGCCATGGAAACTCACTGGGTGACCTTTGGCCAGTCAATGTCTCTCTCGGCCTAACCCATTTCACAAAGTTGTAGCTGTGGAGAAAATTAGTCAGGAGTACTATATATGGCTCTTTGAACGATAGGAGCTAAATAAATACTGGTTTCTGCAAATTGGATTTAGTGTAGTTTTATTCAAACCATTTTGATTTGTTTTTTATTGTTATACATGTAAATAATAAGTTAACAGTATGAATATCCCTTATATTATTTTGATTTTAAGCTGGGAAAGCATTTGAAAAAGCCTTGGTACTGAATTTTTAGCATTTTTGAATAGAACCGCAAGTAAATAAATATGATCTCTAGAGAAAGTCACCTAAAATGATAATTATATTGCTAATTTTAGATTTGGCTATTGTTATTTCATTTCATTGGTTCAATTTGATGTGTGTTTATTCCTTAATTTTACAATAGAAAGCAGTAGAAAGAAATAAGCAGAGATGCCGTTCAGTTCAGTTCAGGCACAAGTGAATGAACTAGCTGGTGCAGAAACACATTATTACATTAGTTACAGTCTTACACTGCAAGCCATGTAACACAAGTGTTGTCATGTTCTTAGATTTAGCCACTGGATATGTTCTTCATAATAGCTAAATCAAAAGCCTGTGACAAGCTTTAGATGAGATACTGGTTTTAAAAAAAAACCTAAATTTTTGGCTGGGTCTATAATATGTCATTTAATTTATTAATAGGATTTGGTGCATGAAATTTGCTGGTTTCTATTGTGGAATATAGTCCAGACTCTAAGGAGAGACAGACTCTGTCCTAGAAGGCAAAGAGTCAGTGGAGCTTGGAATGGAGGTAGGGGGAGGGCAAAGGGGGACACACCCACCCAGCAGTTCACAAAATATATCTAATCGTTGTGTAGTTGCTTTATTATGACAAGGTTCTGTTAGTAGAGGAGCAACAATAAAGAACTACTAAGCAGTAAGTAACTCCACATGTTGTGCTCAGTTCTTTGGGTGTGACCATTTCTGGCAAAAAAAAAAAAAAAAAAAAAAGCCCATTCAGAAAAATGGCCTTGCAGCTACGACTGTGGTATTTGCTTAATGATTGCAAATTTATTAAGGATTGCTTCAAAAAATATGATAAACTGGGTCCAATTACTTGGGTACCTCAACTTAAGACAGTAATGATTTACAACTGGAAATCTGGTCCCATTGCAGTAGTATTTTAATCTGTGCTTTATGTAAGAAGCTAGATGCCTAAAAGTCCTTAAAAATGTCCTATTTGAAATTGAGCATGTATTCCAGCACTTACTGTAGAATCCGCAGGTCTGTTTGAAAAGTCTTCCTCAAATGATAACAGCAAAAGTTGTAATCAATATGTGCTCACATATTCTGGAGTAGGATGTTGTAGCATCACATTTATGTATGTTGCCAGCATTTTCCACCTTTGTGTCTTAGCGCATGGGATTATCATCCCCAGTATTTTGATTTTGGCCAGTTTGGGGGAAACCCACTTATACATGCTTTTTGTAAATAGAATCAGATTCAGCATGTGATGGGAGTAGGTAGAGTTTTTAAAATAAGGATTTTTCTAATAAAGAATAACCCTCCACATTTGTTTGTCCAGCTTTGTGAGGATAGAAAGGGGAGCAGGTTATAGTAAGGATGTAAAAATGTATTTTAATTAGCTAATGTGCAACTTTATTCTTGGCAGAGATGGGCAGAGTAGGTATTTGTTGTTCATCAGAACATTGAGAAATGTGTGAATGTAAGAAAAAAATATGCTCAATGATATAGAGAAAATTTGTCATAAACTTAATAGGCTTAAGTAATAGAAAATACTATAGGAATATGAAAGTTGGTTGATTAACATGGTAAAATGAATGGAATGCTTGCAAATCGTTCCTTGCTGAGCAGGAAATAAGACAAGAATGTGTGATATTCCTCTTGATTGTTTTATGTTTTTTATGTGAATAGGTTTGTAGATAAATTGTCATGATTTTTGGTGAATGTTGTGAGTGGGTAGATGCTATTTTTTGTAGGTAAGCTAGAGATAATGCAAAAACTAACTAATTCAGTTATGAAATAGAACAGAAATCTTAAGTGGTTTATTTCGCCTCTGGACCACGCTGTTCCAGAAGATGGTAAATCCTCTGAATCATAAGTACACTGAGATGTCTTGGACATGGTGAATTTTGCACACCCTAAATATAATTATTCTGTGTTACTGGCAGATAATCCATATGAGTTGCACTAAATGTTAAGATAGATTGGGTAATACAAAAAGGAGTGTCAATATAAAAATGTATATATTGAAGACCAAGAAAACTGAAGACTTGCAAATTTTATGCAAGTAGGAAAAATTAGAGTAAGTAAGTAAATTTTTTCCTTAATAAATATTTCTAAAAGTCAGAGAAATGAAGGAAAAGTTAATATGAGCAAATACTGGTAACATAGTGAACAATCTAATTGTTAGACCATAGCCTATTACTTGATAAAATAGAAATATGTGGGTTAGACAGCATCACCACCAGATGGATTCATTACTGGCTGACCAACTGCATTCAGTGTGTGTAGCCCTCAATGGAACTGCATCTACATGGAAGGAGGTATGCAGTGGGATACCCCAGGGCTATTTTAGGCCCAGTACTCTTCAACATATTCATCAATGATTTGGACAAGGGGATAGATGGGGAACTCATCAAATTTGCAGACGACACCAAGCTAGTGTGAATATCCAACACTCCAGAAGATAGGCTTAGGATACAGAAGGATTTTGATAGACTTGAACATTGGGCATTATCCAACAAAATAAAATTCAATGGTGAAAAAAGTAAGATTCTACTTTTAGGCAAGTAAAACAAAATGCACAGGTACAGTATATGTGGTACCTTGCTCAATAGAAGTGACTCTGAGAGGCATCTTGGAGTCCTAGTGGACAATCACTTAAATGTGAAGTTGAAATACCACTTTATAATTCCTTGGTAAGGCCACACTTGGAATACTGCATCCAATTTGGGTTGCCACAATGTAAAAAAGATGTTGAGACTCTAGAAAGAGTGCAGAGAAGAGCAACAAAGATGATTAGGGGACTTGAGGATAAAACATAGAGAACGGTTGCTGGAACTGGATATGTCTTATGAAAAGAAGGACTAGGGCTGACATGATAGCAGTGTTCCGATATCTCAGGTGTTGCCACAAAGAAGAGGGAGTCAAACTATTTTCCAAGGCACCAGAGGGTAGAATAAGAAGCAATGGGTGGAAACTAATCAAGGAGAGAAGCAATTTAAAACTGAGGAGAAATTTCCTGACAGAACAATTAATCAGTGGAACAACTTGCCTCCTGAAGTTGTGAATGCTCCAACACTGGAAGTTTTAAAGAAGATGTTGGATAACCATTTGTCTGAAATGGTAGTAGGGTTTCCTGTCTAAGCAGGGGGTTGGACTAGAAGATCTCTAAGGTCCCTTCCAACTCTGTTACTCTGTTTTGTTCTGTTCCGTTCCATTCCCATTCCCAATTCCCTTCTATTCTATTCTTCTATTCTATTCTATTCTATTCTAATATGAAGTCTTGTGAGACATGATTGTTTATTGAAAGTGAAAGTGGTTGGGGATAAGAGTTTGCCTACGTCCATATACAAATAAAAGATATATCAAAAGAAGCATAAAAATTAACTGGATGCAATGGGAATGGAGAATTTAAGTATGTAATAAAACAAGAGATCAGATTGAGAATGAATGGGTGGGGAATGAATTGTTTTCAGACTGAAACCAATAGCGTTTGAACATGCAGAAAATAAATGAATAAAATAAAATTAATTAAAGTAAGTAAATATGCTTTTATAAGCCATACCCAGAGTTCAAAAGCAAAAAAAATGTTTAAATGTGTTAGGAAATGCAGTTTTCTGTAATCCATTTTTGCAAATGCTATTGTCTGCCAGCACATCTGCAAGACCAGCCAATATATATTTATACCTATTCTCACTACTGTCTTCCTGTTACTCACATGCACATCCTGACTAGATATCCCCCCCCCTTTTGGGTTTGGGGAGTAATGGACTTGTACTATCCTTACCTACTGTAAAGTGTTTTCCACATTAAGCTAAGTAGGGCAGGATCCTCACACAAGTCAATTAACACTGTTATCTGATGTGCTATCCTTTTCTTCTCATCCAGATAGGTGCTGCCTGATAATTTAGATCAATCTACAAATGTGATGCTAAAGGAAGAAAAGTGGGAAATGGGTGGGGAATGGTAAGTCGCTTGAGTAAGATGCGTATAGAACTTAAACATTGGGAAGAGTTCTAATTGAATTTCTTGTGTTAAGGCTAGATCTTAGGCCATCCATTGCAGCCTTGTCTTGGAAATTTGGGTATACAAGTGGTACCCAAGTTAAGAATCAGTTCCATTCCTAAGTCTGCTTTTAACTTAAATCTGTATGTACAATCGGAACTCATACTTATAAATGGGCTGCCTATTTCTAAAATGGCAGATGGCATTCCCCTTCCTTGAGCTGACAAACCTCTGAAGCTATGCCATGTTTTCTTGAATTGCTGAAAACAGACTGTATATTAAAAACATGGAGCTTCAACAGTTCATGAAAACATTGTGTGGCTACTGCAGTTCATTAGCTCAAGGAAGGAAAATGTCCGCCATATTTAGAAATCGGCAGCCCATTTGTAAGTACGAGTTGTCCATAAATCAGACATTCTTAACCTGAGGATTGCCTATAAAAGATGGTCCTCATATAGCTCATCACATGAAGCTTAATCATCTTTTAAATAAATTAGAATCTTTCAAATGTTTGGCTCATTTCCATCTCCTGCAATTTGAGTTTGTTTAATGTGTAGTGACACTTATGCACAGGACTGTTTCAGAAGATGGAAGAAAAGATCCCTGCCCTAAGGATTTTACAGTCTAAAACAGCCTTCTCCAACTTGATATGCTCCAAACATAGTCAGACTAAAACCCCAAACTGTTATGACCCCAGAATTTCTGAATTTAATTCATTTCCCCTCCAAGGGATTTACAAATTGAGGTTTTTATGATATATTCTAGAATTTTCCCAGTATTAATGTCAGACCAACTGATTTATAGTTTGCTGAATCATCTTTCCTCCCATTTTTTTTAATAAACCCATTTTCCTCTTAATTTCTCATTTCATAGGATCTAACTTACCGTTGAACTGGGTTTGTTAAGACCTTTTTTTTTAAAGTCCAGTTTAAGTGTTTAACCTTTGCTTGGTTTTTTTTTTTACTTTTAGAATCAAGACACTAGTATTGCAGTCATTCTCTCCCTGTGTTTTTGTTACTTCCATTTCTCAACTGTTTCCTTTATTAATTAATATCTAATCAGACATTATTGATACTTTTGTGATTTTTCCCCATTCTCTAAAAGAGAAATGTCAGTAAAATAAGTCAGGAATTTACTGGAAGGGACATACTTGGAAACATTTGTCTCCCAGCAGATGTTGGGGTAATTAAATTCTCCCATCACTATGACTTCATGCCTTTTAAAAAAATATTTGCAATTTGCTTTTGGAAGGCATCATCCACATCTCTTGGGTTGGGAGGGTGATAGCAGACACCAATAGCAGTATTGCTTTTTATTTATTCCTCTGCTTAATTTAATCCAAATGCTTTCTCAGTTTTGCCAAATTCTTTTATGTGCATTTCTAAAGAATGGATATTTTTAACATAGTTCTATTTATCCTCCCTTTCTTTTCCTTTTGAACAAATAGAGTTCTTCAGTTATTATATTCCACTCATTAGAGTCATGCTACCAGATAATCTTTTTATATTTATAGTTGTTTTTATATTTCTATGTTTATTGTATTATAAGCCACCCAGAGTCATCTTGATCCATGAGATTGTTACAATATAAATTTAATAAGCAAACAAACATACTTGCTAGATATTAATTCAAACTCATCTTACTTATTTTCTATACCCTAAACATTTATGTATGGATAGGAAATACCATAAACTTTATGAACCAATATTCCTTCTGATTTTTCTTTAAAAGACTTCCTTTCAACAACTTTTCTGCAGTGGTTTTTTAGAGTGCAAAACTTTTCTTTTATTCAGTTTAAAACTATCCTGATCAATCATGACATGTTTTGGCCAAATGTGTATTTTTATCAGTTCTTAAGAGGTGCAACTCATTCCGTAGTTCATCATCTAAATATTTTCAACCATGATCCCAAAACAACATTTTTTTCCAGTATTTTGTAGTCAACCTACTTTAGTTTTCTTTTTTCTCTTAGTCCTTCTACATGGACTGGAAATCTGAATGAGAAAATCATCTGAGCTCCCAGGAACTTTAGCTTCTCTCAGAGTTTTGCCACACAAATATGTAGCATTGGATCATTTTCCTCAATGAATAAATAAACAAGTGTAATACTTTTGACTCATTTGTTTAGTTGGGTTCTCTTTATGTGGTTTCAGGACTTATATGGGGAACAGATCACATTTTAGGTCATATTTATGCAGCAATACAAATATACAAAAGGGTTCAGAAACTTTAAAGCACTAGGATACCTATTTCCTTCATGCTATTAACATATCAGACTTCTTTGTGTTACTCAGATGGAATTGGCATCAAGATCTCTTTCCGCCTTAACATTTAATGATGTGAGTTCTTCTGGAAAGTGTATGATGCAATCTGTAGAGGCATTTTTGCACGTGAGGCTTGAAAGTGACTTGTGCTTAAATTGGTGCTCAAAGAGAACATGCAATTTGATTCCCTTTCAGTTATCTGTCACTTTTTCTGAGTGTTAATGTCATGAGTGCAAGCAGTCTTGGTCTTCAAGATGCCACTGGACTTGCAGCTGCTCTTCTAGTTTGTCACCTCTCTTCTGAATCTTTTTTTCTGGTTTGTCAGCATTGTTCTTGAACTGCGTATTAGGCTGGGTATGTTCCATATTTAAGTAAAGATTCTGTAACTATGCACTCTGGATTTTACACTCCTTTAAATATACTTGTTTTTCCTCAGTTGTATAAATCATCAGATTGGCATGGGTTCTCTTTTCCTTTCTCCTGATGAGTTCCCTGTTTTTTGTAAGTCATGGGAAAGGGCAGAGAAGCTATGCAGGCTTTGGAGCCGGCTTGAAAATTTTATTCACTGCTTCTTTGGGTTCTTCATTTCAGTAGGCTTTGCCCATGTTGTTGATTTTCAAGCACATTTGTCCGGTGTAAGAGTTGGAAACTGACTTTAAAAATACACACAGAAGAGAAAAACAATGTAAGCCCAGCTAACCATTAAAAAAAAAATACTGTATCCAAAATTGATCGTAGGCTGGGATTTTTATTTAATAAAATTTAATAGGTTAAGTCAAAGCTCATACAATTTGCAAATTTTCAAACTTTACATAATCTTAATCAGTTAAGTTATATTAAAAAGAGCTGGTAGGGGAAAGGGAACAAAATAAGATTTTAATATCAAATTCCTTGGTTGATGTTTAAATTGAGTGGTGATATTTTCAAGAAACTAAATTCTGTACCTTGTGTTATCCTTTCGACTGCATGACATAATTGTCCTGGAACCCTGAGAAGTGATGTTGAATCTGCCACTTTTCAGTTTCATTACATTTCTGGGCAAAAGATAATGTTCAGTTCTGTATTAGTTTACATTAAAAAAAAAAGACATCAAATCCCAAACCAATTTCCATATCTATTTCCCCTAACACTATGTACGCTTTTAAGATTATATTTCAGTAAGGGAATGTGAATTAAATAGCTTTGCAAAATAAATGGATATCTTACCCCTATGCCCACAATACTAGGTTTTAGAGGCTTTTTTATTATCAGGAGAGAATGTAAATAACTAGTGATCTCTAACTGGATTTTTCTTCATTTGGTTCCATTGGATTTCTTTATTGTTTCTCTGATAATTAAACAAATGGTTGGCTTCCTATAAAGCATCCTCTTATTTGATCTACTTTAGGACTCTGGGAGGGTGACTTGTGGCAATGGTATTTTTTGAGTGTCTCATATTTTTATCATTATGAAGACAGTTATGATATGAATAGGACTGGATTCAGGATTTTGGAATTTAAAAAAGAACTCATATCTCACATACCTGAGTTCAATTTTTAAAATACTCCTCATATTTCTTTGGAGGAATAAGTTATTTCAGGTTTTTTTTTTAAAAAATGGTCTTTTTATGCAGTTCTGTGATAGGTTCAGATCCACTTTTTTTTTAAAAAAAACGAGGATATACTGTGATTTGTTCCACTTGGGCTTAATATCTTGGGCAAACTGTTATATAACCACAGTTTAATGTGATGTGTGAATCAGGGAAAGAAAAAAGCTGAATGAGGAGGGATGTGTAAGCTGTACAGAATGATAATTAAGAGTCTGCTTAGAGGTGCTCACCAGTGATTCCTCATAGAATGAAAGATCATGAAGATTAGCTTTGAACCTCTTATTTCTCTCCTAATCAGAAGACCACATAAACAATAGGCACTAACGTAGTGCCTCAGATATGCTAGAATACTATTTCTAGATTTTCTAACTATGACTACTGCTCATTCTGGACTGCATTTAGGTTCCCATTATATCTGGAGGACTTCACAGAAAGCACAAATAATTGTTGATGGAAACGTAACAAAACTGTGAATTACACAAAGTAACAAGACAGGGATGCCCACTATTTCCTCTTTGGTTTATTTAAGTTTTGAAATGCTGACTAGAGATATACAACATCTCAATAAGATGAGAGGAGTTGGGAGTAAAATTTAAGGGGGGAAACCCTTGTGTATTAAGGGCTTTTGCTGATGACTTTGGTACTGGAAAAGCCTTTAAAAGAATTGAAATATTAATGGACAGATTAAAAGAATTTGATATTTTAGTAGGTTTCAGGATTAATGAACAGAAAATGAAGATGTTAATAAAAGTGTGAAATTAAAAGATGAATAAAGCAGTTTTAAAATTTAAAAGGTAAATATCTGGGTATTGCTATGATAGACATAAATTGTATACTATTTAAAAGTAACTGTTAAAATGTAGAAAAAATAATAAAAATGTACTAATGTGGAAAAAAAGTATAACTCATTACTGGGAAGACTTTATCTGATAAAAATGAGTATCTTACCAGAGTGATGTGTTTATTTCAGAAAATGCCTGTTTTGGCATCTGATGCACCTTTTAAAGAGTGGCATATATGATATTACAAAATGCAAAGACAAGAGGAAAATTGGCTCTACTTGATTTGAAATTATATTTTGCAGCCTACTGTATGGAACTTTGAATGAAAGTAGTTGTTGCTGAGAAACATATTGCTTTTGGAGGTAGAAAAATATGACATGAGATTTAGGTGAAATGGATGTTTGTGATACAATAAGGGCAAGATTAATGTGGATGTTACAAATCATTATGTTAAATGTGCCTTATTGAGAATATGTAACACATACAAACCTAGATTGTGTCTGAAAACACATTTGTCATTCTCAGCACAAGTAGCATTTTGTGTAGAAATAATAGACAAACCCAAATGGCTAGCCTATCATAAGATACTAAAATTTTGTGAAGAGGAATATAATATAAAATTGAGAAATGAATTAGTGGTGGCAGAGGGACATAGTTGTCAATGTTCTCTTATTTATAGTTATTAGAAAGATTTAAAGTAGACAAAATAATTTATGGTTGTAAGACTGAGTTTGAAATAGAATTGTGTAAAACTAATGAACTGATAATTTCTAAAATAAAATTATTTTTATTGAAATTTGAAACAGAAGAACAACTACTCATAGAATGTACAATAAAGAACGTATGTAAAATTTTGAAATAATTGAAAATTATATTATTTATGTTATGTAATTATCATAAAGAGAGTTTTTATAAAATGATGTTCCATTTGTATATTTCACAGGGGAAATGCATAAAGGCATAACATTTATGCTGGAAATGTGAATAACAAGGACATTTTATCACATTTGGTAGAAACGTAAAAAATGAGAAAACTCTGAATTCAAATATTTAAAATTGATTCAGAAGATTTTAAAAGATTAATTTGCAATTAATAAAAGAGGATTTTCTTTTGGGATTGGACAAGTAATTGGGAAAATAGTGGAATTTTGCTTTTGTATATGATAACTGAAATGAGATTATTGTAAGAATAAAGATGGAAAGATTCACCTTTATTAACAATAGAAGAACGGTTACTAAAGATTACTGAGATGGCTAAATTGACTTCTTTGATGAGAGAAAAGACAATTTCTACATTTATTACTGCCAGGAAACCTCTTATAGACATTTTGAAACTGAAAAACGTGAATTTCAGATTTAAAAATCCAAAGATTGGACAGGATAGGATATAGAATAAATAAAGTTATTTTCATAGAGTAAATTTATAATTGTATTTGTAACTGCTGTAAAGAAGGCCTTATAAAGAAGGAAGCAATTTCTTTGTATTGCCTCTCATTCATTAAGCTTCTTCCGTCACTTCTTTGTATCTCTTTTCCATTTTCCTTTTTCTTTTTTTCTTTTTTTCTTTCTTGCACATTTAACTTTCTCTTTGATTTCTTTCTTTTTTTTACTTCATGTTAGTTTGTATTGGTTTTATCTTTTTTTTTTTTTAAAGAAACTTTAATTATAAACGTATATTGTAGTTAATTTCTATGCAAGATCCAAAAAACGTGTCAAGGCTCTTTCCAACATATTCTCCTTATTGTGGCAGTATTGCTTAGAAAATAATGCTAATAGTTAGTCCTTGACTTAGAACAGTTCATTTAATCACTGTTGAAGTTACAATGGCACTGACCATTGCACCATCGCCATGATCATGTGATCAAATTTTAGATGCTTGGCAACTGGCTCATATTTTTGATGGTTGCAGTGTTCCAAGATCATGTAATCACATTTTATAACCTCCTAACAAGCAAAGTCAATGGGGAAGCCAGAATTGCTTAACAACTGTGTTACTAAACTTAACAAACCCAGTGATTCACTTAACAACTGTGACCCAGAAAGGTCGTAAAAAACAGGGAAAAACATATACTTTACTAATTTTTCATTTAGCAACAGAAATTTTGTGTGTAATTTTGGTCATAAGTCAAGGACTATATGAATTTTAAGAATTGAATTATACAAAATATTTTTGATACTACTTAAATGTGTTTGTTTAACAAAATTTCTATATCATCGTAATTTTAAGACATCAGTAATCATAAAAACAAAATCTTAACAACATATCTTTTATCCCATCAATAAACATCTCATCAACAATAATAAATACTGTACAGAAAAGATGGTGCCAACATAAAGTCAACTTCAAAGGCTTGATAAAAAAATACTCTTGAGAATTTCCACAAGAATGATAGGGGGAAAAGAATGACTTTTAAAACGGTTAGACCTTAGTAATAACTTAGGTTATTAAAAATATTTTGAGGGCACATCAGTATAGGGCTATGATGCGAACCTATGGCACACGTGCCACTGGTGACATGTGCAGCCATCTCTGCGGGCACACGAGCCATTACCCAGATCAGTTCCACTGCGCATACATGCATGCTTCCTGTCAGCCAGCTGATTTTTGGGTGTCTGCTGGGAGAAGCATGCGCATGCATGGGGGATGCGGTGCCCCCCACTTCTGTTTTTGGTTCCAAGAGGCTTCAGGGAAGCCTGCTAGCACCAAGATGGGGGGTGGGGAGTGTGCAGTGCCCCCCATCCCCATTTTGGTGCTAGCAGGCCTCCTACAAGCCTTGGACCAAAAATAGGGTTTGGGGGGTGCCCCCCATTTTGGTGCTAACAGGCCTCCCTGAAGCCTCCTGGGACCAAAAATGGGAGGTGGTGGATGCGACCCCCCCACACCCCGTTTTTGGTCCCAGGAGGCTTCAAGGAGGCCTGCTAGCACCAAAATGGTCATGGGGATGGGAGAGCATGCTGGGCAGGTCGCATGTGTAGGGGTGGGGTCTTGGATTATGGCTGTTGACACGCGAACACATGCTAATGCATGCACGTGCACACTTTTGGGACTTGAGGGAAGCAAGGTTCACCATCACTGGTATAGGGCCAAAGGAATGATTAGGTTTGTACCATGATAAATTACAAAATGGTTAGTTGTGGGAAGATTTATCCTCTGAACTCTGAATGTCCCAATAAGCACTTACTTTGGGTTTAGCAATATTACCAAGCATTTAGCAACACTCTTCAGAATCTATCATCTTAAGAGCTTCCTATATTTTTTAAAAATTAAACTGTGTTTCTTTGCAACCCAAAGAAAGCTAAATTGAAACTGTGAAGATTGGATTTTAAAAGTTTGCTTATGATCCCGTTTGTTTTATCCCTCCACATTTATCTTATCCCTGCCAATAAATCGCAGTTGCAACTCCAAGCCCTTCCCTTGTACAGTTTTTTAAAATCTCTAAGATTTATTATAGCCACATGGATTATTTCAGTTGTTGGCTCCAAGTCTCTTTTGCAGCATACACTCATACCCACGCATCCAAATTTCTGCCTTCATGCCTGAATCTGGTTTTTATGCCACACTACCGTATCAAACACGGACTTCCCTGCTGCACCCCTTCAGCCACCCCTTTGCCTCCAGGTGCATCTTGACTCCCTTTCAGCTATGGACTTCGGCCATGGTTTGTTTTGCAGCTGCAAATATCCTGAGTCAGCAGGAAAAATCCATGTTGGGTGCAGGGATAGTGGGAATTGGGAGCCAGCCAGGCAGTTGCATGTTAAGAGCGTTATTTAAATGACTGGAAAAGGAACTAGTTTATCTCCTGCAGAGAGTAATTTTTTTGTTTCTTTGGGGCCTTAATTTGAATTTGGATGCTCACCAAGAGTAAGCTTTTGAACCTAATTTCATCCTGGAATGTACAGAGAAGTGATAGGGATGTAGTTTTGTTTTCTGTAAAGAAGACAGGCTCTGAACATGTACAGAGCACTTTTCCTTCAAAAAACAAAGAAACAGAACAAACTGAACACAGCTGGATGAACATTTGCATCCCTGACACAACATAAAAGGTTATTTAGGCAAATTGAAGATTGGAAACATTTTTTCAGCCGCGGCTTGCACTTAGCTTACACAATGTGCTGAGGAGATGAGATCATGATGCCACTAAGAGTCTTCCTTTTAGGATAAGTTGAAGGCCATATGGCATTTATTTTACCTTTAACACACCACACATCACCACCCCACCTCACACAAAAGCACAGCTTTTATAAAAATGGAATTAAAAATAAAGGGAGATGGGAGCACTTTGGGTGATGACTAGGATGTGTAGCAAGATTACAAGGTGCCATCAGCTACGAGTTGATAATCCTGACATGAAGGTTTGATTCATACATTGCACCAAACCACAAAGTTGGTTGCATCCTGGATGAAATCATTATGATTTCAAACTCTGATTAATGGCTTGGTATGTTTTGTAAGCTTAAATTGACTCCAGAGGATGGCCTGGAGGAACGTTGTCCACACGGTCGTGAAGGTGGGACACAACTTCGCAACTAACAACAACCTTTTGTAAATCAACCTATTCAATTATGATTAAAGAAGCCATTATGAAATAAAACTTGGTGTAGCATAATGTGTGAACTATATCAGTCTAGTGTTTTAAGATACTAATAGTAGACTAAGTCAATTGCACTTGTTTTCATACCATTGTCTTGTCTATGCTACAGGGACAGTGGGGCATTCCTATAGTCATTCTCAGTTCCTTTTGAGAATTTGAGGAAAAGACTGGCTTGATGATTGCAAGACTCAATTACAATCAAATACAAGCTATGTTGTGGACATAGTGGAAAAGTAAACTTATTTCGTGGAGACTGTTGTATGCGTTGAATTGCTTTTGGATAAATTTCAGTGGCTGGTTTGCAAAACACTTCCAACTAATATAAGTGGGCATCGGCTACCCGTAGTTTGCAGTTCAGAATATAGTGTTAAGTCAGCCATTGTCTTAGCAAGTTGAATAAATCAGATCAAGCCCTAATTTATTTTTATGTGAGTATAGCATATTATGTAAATACATTAATTTCTTTCTTGAATTTATGTATCCGCTCATCTCAGCCTTGCGACCTCTAAAAAACTAGCTCTCAATCAAAATCTCATACGTGTCTGATTCCATTAACATTCTAACCCTGATGCCTAAGCTTAAACCAAATCTTTACAGAAAGCTAACAGGGTCAGGGCCATCCAGATTTGAAGGGGGATGCTGTTCCAAAGAACAAGCACCACAATAGAGAAGTCTCATTTCCTGCATCTTTTTAGTTGGCATTGTTTCACAGAAGGGATATGGAGCATGCCTATCCTGTGAGATGTGGTAGAATAGACAAATTCCCATTCTGTGTCCACTATAATAATCAATGATAAATTGTATCCTGCATACTGTAAGCTAGTCTGAAACCTGACAATTCTCTTTCTTCAAGGATCTTTGGAACTGCAAATTATTAGCCTCTCAATATCCTTCTTCTAAAGGGAAAAGATTAAAATTGTCTGAGTTCATTGAATCCGGCAATTACTTCCTGAGTCCCTGAATATTATTATGTTTACAAGCTGAATTTAAGATTAAGCAGATTGTGTGAACTGTGCTAACGTGTATAGTTGGAGAATAATGACAAACTGCATCATTGACCTTTACAAAATTACCAGATATATCGGTCTGCATCTTGAGGGACACTATGGCTCCTGTTGTTCTAAAGAAAGACATAGTCTGGTAAAATGAGACTGATTGATATCAGTAAAATGAGGTGAAATGAGAATGATTGATATCTTTGTAATAATCAGATGGTGATATTTTATTTTTCAGAAACCTTGGATGAAATAAGATAATTTGAAAATTTTCATTTGGCATCCAGGCTAACTTCAGATCGCAGGTGAGTACGCTCAGTTACAGTATTAATGTAACTCATTCTGTGGCTTGTTCAGCTTTAATTTAGCATGTTTGTGCTTTGTAAACCAAGTTTTTGTGCTACCAAGAATCTGTTACTGTAGATGTTCTGTGTTCTAAGTGATGTGTTATGTCTGCATGGTGTCTGTTTCTTAGTCTGGTTTGCCTTATTGGGTTGACATCAGTCTTGCAAGTCTCAATGTGCTCCCCTTCCTCTTTTATCTCAATGAGAATTAAGGGTTTAGGGCTGTCCAAAATGTTTTTATAAATTATTTTCTTTCTTGGCTTATATCTTGTTTATCTCATCATTGCCTCGCTAACGGATTTTTCCTCTGCTCTTCAAGGCCACCTTCATCACATTAGGCTAATACAACCTTATACCACCAGTGTACCATCTAACTGGATCTCCCATAATTATCAACCAGCGTGAATATTCTAGATCCTCACATTGGATTCCACACAATCATTCTAACTCTGCCACAAAATCAACAATAAAATCCTGTACTAAATCCTGGCCTGAAACCCAACTCAAATAAGTCTAGATCAGTGGCCACCAACTGGTGGTCCGTGAGAAAATTTTGATGGTATGCAGAAAAATTATTTGCATTTTTTATATTGCACTAAATACTATTTACCTTTTTAAAAAAATCATATTAGTGGCCCGCGGGATTTACAATTATGAATTTAGTCGTCCCTGTGGTCCGAAAAGTTGGTGACCCCTGGTCTTAGATCAGAGGTATCAAACTCAATTCATTAAGGGCCAGATCAGCATTATGGTCATCCACAAAGGGCCAGGTGGGCATGGCTGGGTGGTCACGTGACTAGGTAGGCATGGACAACTCAACCTGAACTGCTCAAAATCGTTCACATTGAGGGGGACCTGTGATGGGCCAGGCAAGATTTTGCGCTACTGATCTTGCACTACAGTAGTTTAGGCCTCTATTCTCTGTGAATTGAGGCTTGTACCAGATCTGGCCAAAGAGCATTTGCAAGATGATGAGATTTTGGGGCAGCATTTGCTTTGCTTGATGCCTCCCATCAGCTTGAAAATACCTTTCACACTATTCCAGTCTCAGCACAAAGAGCATTTAAAAGCTGATGAGAGGTTTCAAGCAAGGTGATTTTGCTGCCCCAAAGTCTTGTCGACTTGCAAATGCTTTTCATGCCAAGATTGGGACAGTACAAAAGCCATTTGCAAGCTGATGGAAGTCTTGAACTAAGGGATTTCGCTGCTCCAAAGTCTTGCAAACGCTTTTCATGCCGTCCCAATCTTCCTCTGTGCTCAGAAGGAATGAGAGATTAGCAGCACAGCCACTGACTGGCTTTTCCACACCAGGGAGGGGTGGTCCCAGTGAAAGGGGACTGTGAGGCCAGACAGGCAAGCAGGGCATGGAGGCGCTGATGCAAGCATGGCGCTGATCTACAACTTGGTGCAGCCATCCGGGCCAGAACATGGTCAGATTTAGATCAATCCATGCAGCTGCCCTGGAGTCAGCAAGAGACCACCCTGCTGCCTCGGTCCCAGCAACTGGGCATGTACACAGGCAGCGAGCACTGGCATCCTGGGTGAAAGGGAAGTGCTAAGAACAGTCAGCTTGTGGGGCAAGACAGTCCCTATGGACGCTAGGTCCCACGGGTGCATGCCCCCATGCCCAAGAGGCAGGGCAGGGTGGCAGGGCAGCCTCTCAAGTCAGATATAAGGCTGATCATGTTCTGGCTCAGATGGCCTCCACTAGGTTGTAGAATAGATCAACGCCCATGCTCCATTCATTGGCCTGGCTTTGCAGTCCACGAGGCTTCCCTTTCACTGGGACTCCCCCCCTCTTGGAAAGCAATGGCCAGGCTTCTCGGCTACAGAACCCGACCCAGGCCAAGCAAGTGAAAGAGCACTGTGCACATGCCCAGAGGCACCCTCTCCAGATGCCCAAGCTGAAGTGTCTGATGCACCCACCCAAGCGCCGGACCAGGGTATAGCCCCTGCAGCTCACCCCAAATTCACCTCTAACCCGCTGCACCGTCTAGATGCGATGGCTCGCAGCCTTGCCCATGGATGCCCCTGGCCAAGCCCCATCCACGAGTGCTGCCTTGGAGTGCAGGGCAGGAGTTCCACCAGCAAAGCTGGTCTGGGTTTTCTGATCTGCAGGTGGAGAAGGACAAGGCTCCGGCAGCCTTTTCTCCACCTGCAGATCAGGAAACCCAGACCAGCTTTGCTGGTGGAATTCCTGCCTGGTGGTTCAAAGGATATGGGAATCTGCAGGCGCCAGGCATGTGCTTTCCAATGGAGGAGGAGGCTGTCCGAGTATAAAAGAAAGCGCTGCCAGTCTCTCCCCTTCCTCTCATCCCTTTCTGAGCCTGGCCTCTCAACCCGTGAGGCTTTTCTTTCATTGGGACTGCCCCAGCCTCTGCATGGAAAAGCCACTGCCGCCGGCAGCATGGCTACCAGCAGTGTTACCAAACTCTCCCCCTCGTCCATGTGGTTTGCCCTGGAAACAGCAAAGGGCCAACCTGTATCACCTTGGCCTGGTACAGGCTGACCTGACACTGATCTACAACTTGGGGACTGAACGTAGTCAGCTTTATATCTGATGTGTGCAGCTGTCCTGGAACCAGCGAGATAACACCCCACTTCTTTAGCCCCACCCCCTGGGCATGTGCACAGAAAGCAGTGAGCGCTGACATCCTGGGTGAAAGGGAAGAGCTCAGAACTCAGTCAGCCTGTGGGGCAAGATGGTCCCCAGGAACGCCAGGCCCCATGTGTGCTCACCACCTCTTGTGCATGGGTCTAGGGCAGTGGTGGGCAACCTTTTTTTTCAACTGAGCCAAATCTCGCCAAAACCACGATTGAAATTTATTTTGAGAGCCACATTTTTAAAACCGAAAATACATAGGATGGTACACTGTTTTTAGTTTCAATAAACTCTGGCATTTGAAGCACACAAGTCTTAAAGCTGTCAAGTTACAAGATCCTTGCATCCCTAACCCTTTAGGAAAAAAACCCCAAGGGGTCTTCAAACCTGACAGCTTTAAGACTTGTGGACTTCAACTCCCAGAATTCCTCCTCCAGTCATGTTGGCTCAGGAACTCTGGCATTGAAGCATGCAAGTCTTAAAGCTGTCAAGTTGCAAGACCCTTGCACCCCTAACCCTTTAGAAAAAAAAAACCCAGGGGTCTTCAAACCTGACAGCTTTAAGACTTGTGGACTTCAACTCCCAGAATTCCTCCTCTAGTCATGTTGGCTCAGGAACTCTGGCATTGAAGCATGCAAGTCTTAAAGCTGTCAAGTTGCAAGACCCTTGCACCCCTAACCCTTTAGAAAAAAACCCCCAGGGTCTTCAAACCTGACAGCTTGAAGACTTGTGGACTTCAACTCCCAGAATTCTGAGAATTGAAGTCCACCAAGGGCATCAATCATATTAGCCCAGGGATCTGCAAAATTGGCTCTTAAGATTGGTGGACTTCAACTCCCAGAACTCTGAGAGTTGAAGTCCACCAAGGGCATCAATCATATTAGCCCAGGCAAGGATCTGCAAAATTGGCTCTTAAGACTGGTGGACTTCAACTCCCAGAATTCTGAGAATTGAAGTCCACCAGTCTTAAAACAGCCACCTTTGCAGACCTCTGTGTTAGCCCAAAGCCTGGCGCTGGGCGGGCCTTGCTCCCCCATTGGTGGAGCCCCAAGAAGCGAGGAGGGAGAAAAAGAGACGGAGGCAAGGAGCTTCCCCCCCCCCCCGCAAAAATCTTATCAGGGAGCCGGCGGGCAGTAGCAAATTAGCTGATCACGCGGCGTGATCAGCTAATTTGCTACTGCCCGCCCGGCTCCCCGGTTAGATTTTTGCTGGGAGGAGGCGGGGGGGAAGCTCCTTAGCCTCCGTTTCTTTATCTGCCTCCTCGCTTCTCGTCCGCGCCCGATTTCAGGATCCTCCCTAATCATTGTGGGTCAAAAAGAAAAAAGGGAAAGGGGCGCTTGTTTTGAAGTGCCCGAGAGGAGGGAGGGGAGCGGGCGCCCGGCACACAGAAGAGCCACATTAAAGTGTGTAAAGAGCTGCATGTGGCTCGCGAGCCGCGGCTTGCCGACCACTGGTCTAGGGGGCCGAGTGGGGGTGGCCCCTCACTGACTCCAGGCCAGCCTCATGGATCTAAGGCCGACCACATTCCAGCCCGGATGGCTGCTAACAGGTTGTAGATCAGCGCCCGATTGGCCTGGGCTGAGGCACTGCAGGTCAGTCCTTTGTTGTTTCCAGGACAGCTCTGTGGTCCAGGTGTAACCACATTGCGGGCTAGATCTGGCCCTCGAGCCTTGAGTTTGACACCACTGGTCTAGATAATCTGTTTCCTCCAGAGTTCTTGTCAGTTGCAGACCAATCTTTCTCAACAACCTGAAAAGGGAAGATTGGAGATTGGTTAGTACCTGTCAAAGATTATTTGGTCCATGAATGGACTCTTGAGCGGGGGGAGTGTACCACTACTTCTTTCAAGGCAGAAAGCATTATTCCTCCTTTTAGAGAGGCTAACAGCATGGGTTAGGGACATAACAATTAGGAACATGGTGGTTCAGTGGCTAAGACGCTGTGCTTGTTGATCAGAAAGGTCGGCAGTTCGGCGGTTCGAATCCCTAGTGCCACATTACTGGAATGAGCTCCCATTACTTGTCCCAGCTTCTGCCAATCTAACAGTTCAAAAGCATGAAAAAATGCAACTAGAAAAATAGGAACAATCTTTGGCAGGAAGGTAACAGCGTTCCGTGCATCTTTGGCATTTAGTCATGCTGGCCACATGACCATGGAGATGTCTTCGGACAACACTGGTTCTTTGGCTTTGAAATAGAGATGAGCATGCCCCCTAGAGTCGGGAACAACTAGCACATATGTGCGAGAAGAACCTTTACCTTTATCTTTAACAGCATGGTTTGGGCTTAACTGTAGGTCACTCCCCTGGTCCTTTCACAATCTAAAAAGATCCAGATCAAGTAAATAGGTGAATGAGCTGTCAGCATGGAGAACACTGTCTACTTCCTCAGCAATCTTCGACTCAAATTCATTCGAAAATAATTGTATCCGTCACTGCCTTTATATAAAATGATAATTCCAGGTTCTTCACTAAATAATTCTTGGATGCCTTCAGGTATGATTTAATATATTGTTGTTTATATTAAATTATTGTTGTCTGTTTTAAGCTCATTTTTTATTTAGTTGAAGGGATTCTGGGATCCACACAAAAAGTTTTCATAATCTGCTTAACATAAACAATTATATTTAAAAATGTTTAAATATAAACCATTTAATTATTATTTTTAAAAATAACTGAATGTATGGTGTACTTTCAAAATTAAGTTCAAAAAGCGAACAGGCTTTACTTAACTCCAGGAAAAAATATTTTCCCAATAATACCTAATATGGAAAATAAAATTGATGAAAGCAGTGGGACATAAGGGATTGTTCAAATGAAAGGACATTCCCCATTTCGAATTTTTTGTATGTGTGGTTTTGCATACAGTAACTAGTACATACCAGTAATGGCAAGCCTTTTGGGCTTGTCATGTTAAACATTTGGAAAATGCCTAATTTGACTTTACTGGTATGTCCCCCCTGCCCCCCCAAAAAAAAACAAAAACAAAAGAGAAACAATTCTCCATCTCCTGTCACTCCATCTAGGCCATCCTGAACAATACCACTCAGCAGTGCCAAGGCTGGGCCTGAAGTGGTGGCTTAGACCTTGACTTAAGCCTTAGCATTACCGCTGTCATTTAAAAAGCCCTCCTCGCACCCCAAGCTTTGGGGAATGGCATAATTGTTCCCCATAGCAAAGCACTCCCCAGGATTTTTTTGCATGCCACTTAGCCCCAGGGGATTTCTCTTTCTGTTAACATGCCCTTATGGCCCACCTGAAGCTGCTCTTGGTCACACAAGGCCTTCTTTCTTGAAGTAACTTTGGAGAATGCTCTTCCATGGTTTCTGCAGCCTCCAAAAACTGTGAAAGCATGTCAAGTTCTTGTGTAAATTATAGAGGCTTCAGAGGCCATGCAAGAGCATTCTGCAGTTGCTTAAAAAAAAAAAGGCCTTGTGCAACCTGAAGCAACTTTTGCTGTCTCCAAAAATCACATAAGAAATATGCTTTTGAGAATTATTGTCAGATGTTGGTGAATACTGGTGTGACATTCAAAATGTCGTGGTATGTCACCTTTGATACATGTGTCATAGATTTACTGTAACAGATTATTCAATACTAAATATTCTTGAGTTGTTCTTATTGAGGTCCATCCTAAATTGCACCAAATATAAAGAATCTAATGGACAGCAATAGTGATTATTCTACTAAAGTTCAGGAAAAGGTCGCCACGATGTAAAAAAGATGTGGAGACTCTAGAAAGAGTGCAGAGAAGAGCAACAAAGATGATTAGGGGACTGGAGACTAAAACATATGAAGAACGGTTGCAGGAACTGGGTATGTTTAGCTTAAGAGAAAGAAGGACTAGGGGAGACATGATAGCATTATTCCAATATCTCAGAGGTTGCCACAAAGAAGAGGGAGTCAAACTATTCTCCAAAGCACCTGAGGGTAGAAGAAGAAGCAATGGGTGGAAACTAATCAAGGAGAGAAGCAACTTAGAACTGAGGAGAAATTTCCTGACAGTGAGAACAATTAATCAGTGGAACAGCTTGCCTCCAGAAGTTGTGAATGCCCCAACACTGGAAGTCTTTAAGAAGATGTTGGATAGCTATTTGTCTGAAACGGTATAGGGTTTCCTGCCTAGGCAGGGGGTTGGACTAGAAGACCTCCAAGGTCCCTTCCAACTCTACTATTGTATTGTATTGTATTGTATAAAAAGAGTTAATTAAGTGAATTGTTTAAATAGCAATTAAAAATAACCTATTAAATTAAGGATAAGTGGTCATCTACTTCATGCATTTCCAGTAAGTTAAATGTGCTAATTTGTGAAGAAGGCAAGTATATTGAAAATGCAACAAATATGTTTTGACATGATGTATTTTTTTCTTATTTTACAATTATATAATGTATTTTTATTTTCATTTTTAAAAATACAAGCAATATATTTTTTTAAACTGAGATTTAGATTTAAATTGAAAAGTAATTTTAGATTTACATTTAAACAATATACATGAGGAAATAGAAAGGAAACCCATCAAATTTGAAGACAACACCAAGCTGGCAGGAATAGCCAACACTCCAGAAGACAAGCTCAAGATCTAAAAGATCTTGTCAGACTTAAAAACTATTCTTTGATCCAGAACAATTAACTAATTATGGGCCATTTTCAAATATTCCATTCTTGGATGGGTGATTGAGGAAATTATGGCCTTGTATGTCCAAATGTACCTGGTTAAAATTGATTTTCTGGACTTATTTCAATCAAGATTTCATCTAGGCTTTTGAATTGAGGCTCACTTGATCACCTTGATAGGTGACATTTATCAGAAACAGGAGGGAAATATATCCCTGCTTGTTGTCTTGAAACTCTAGATCAGGGATGTCAGGGATGTCAAACTCGATTTCGATTGAGGGCCGCATCAGGGTTGTGTTTGACCTTGGCAGGGTCAGGGGCATGGCCAGGGTAGGTGTGGTCAGCTCAATGTCACTCATATCGGGGGCACCTGTGGTGGCCCGAGCACTCTGCCAGCAAAAACAGGCTTCCCAACTCCGTTGTTGGCTGTAACGGCCTCCTGCAACTCTGCCAGCGAAAATGGAGCTTGCAAGGGCCACGTGCTGCTCTCCCAAGCTCTGTTTTTGCTGGCAGAGGCACCATGGGCCGGTCCTTTGCTGTTTCCAAGGCGACCCCGCAGGCCAGTTCTAATCACCCGGCAGGCCAATCTGCCCCCCGGGCCTTAAATTTGACACCTAGATGGTTTTCAGTACTATTCACCACCACATACTAAACCTCTAGGCCACTGATCTATACTATGGTTACCTATTCTGATAGCATTAATATGAAATGTTTGGGATAACCTATTTGGAGCAGGATGCCACTAAATATAGAAAGAGCGTTTCACAATTTGGGAAATCTGCTTGAACTCCAGTTATAATGGCCACTGTGCCAGTACATCAGATTCAGAAACCCTAATTCAAGGTGCCAATAGTATTTTTAAGCCTTACATACATAGTGGTTGACTATGCCTTTGACCACCTTGCTGAGGGCTCTCTTTCCTTGGAATACTGTATCTCACCTCCCAATATATTACATTTTCTAAGAGCTGTGAAAATATGGTTTTTTAGAAAGGCTTTTGAGACAAGAAAGGTAATGTCACTTCTGAATTGCAATTTCTTTAATTAACTGATGGATAATTGTAGTAATTAATCTTTATTTTTACTTATTCCCAGTAATATCATAATACGTTCAGTTTACAGAAATGGAGCAGTATGTAAGTCTAAATAAACTTGCTCAGGTATCTAAAGAAAGCAGGACAAGCCTTTTTGAAAACTAGTTATGGTTAGGAGGTCAACTACTGGATATGTAAGAAAAGACATTTAGTTGTCTTAATTTTGTTATGTTTTGTATTCCCCATTATAATTGCATTTAAGCCACCTTGAATGTTGTACTAAAGGGACAATATAAATTCTAAAATGAATTAATTAATTGCTGAAGCCTCCAATTATGTAGGTATGGGACCTGAATTAAAACTCATATGATATGCAAGATAGCATGAAAATCATCAACATGGTACATGATTGAAATATAGAACTCTGAGGAGCATGGTATGAAATTATGTATTTTGGCCATATAGAATTTTAATAACTTGGATAGTGATGATAGTGACTTTTAAAATGTGGAATGTCAAATCTCAGAATCATCTTGAACCATCACATCTACAAAGTATGGGCCATTATGTTTGTAAACACAGTCATATGTCAGATATTTGAAGCAGATTGCATTATATTTGTTTCTGAATAAAATCTACAGTAAGTGATAATTTAGCACAGGTGGAAGTTGTTCTAGAGGAAATTCATTACCAAATTACATAGCTCTTATGTCTGTTAGTCCTTGTGAGGTTTTTGGAATATATTCTAGACTACAGTATTTGTTTTTAAAGGGGTAGTAATCCAATAAGGAAATTTAATTATATTTGTATCCCCTGCATTGCAGTCTGAGCTTTACAAAATAGTTCTGAAAATTTCTTCTTCCATATTCTCCAACAACAACATGTTGTTGAGGAGTGAAGGGAAATTAACTTCCTTTTACTTTTCTTTAGGACTTTTTCTTGGCTGGTATGTTAAAGTAGAAATGAAATGCTCTGCTATTGCAGTGCCATTGCTTATTTGCATATTTTGAAAGTGAAAGAAGGGGAATTTCGGCAATTTAGGAAGGAAATACATGCTGGGAAATCCATGCAGTTGAAGTTCTGTTACATTGGGGACATAGAAAATTGGTATGGCTGTTCTGTTGTATTGTCCACAAGTTGTGAAGCACATAAACCTAAATTCTCTTGTAAAGGTTTTCATGCTTTTTTGTAAAGGCTTTTAAACTTCATTGGTATGAACTATTACAGGTAGTTGTCTTCAGCTTGCAACCACAATCAAGACTAGAATTTCTGTTGCTAAGCAAGGCAGTTGTTAAGTGAGTTTTCCCAATTTTACAACCTTTTTTGCCATGATTGTTAAGCACATCACAGCAGTTGTTAAAGGAATCAAGCAGTTGTTAAGCAAATCCTCTTTCTCCCATTATCTTTCTTACTAGAAGACACCTGGGGAGTCACAAAAAGTGAGCATATGACCTTTGCAGCCTTTATAAATACATGCTAGTTGGCGAATGCCCAAATATCGTTCATGTAGTTGTGAAGAAGCTGTGAAAGTTGTAAGTGCAAGAATTATTTATAAGTCACATTTTTCAGTGTCATTGTAACTTTGAACGGTCACTAAATGAATGGTTGTAAGTTGAGGACTACCTATACCAGTGATGGGGAACCTTTTTGTAAACGTGTGCCAAAATTGTGCATGCATGCACAATAGTGTGCACCCGTGTGCCCCACACCCACAATGCAATGTGCCCTGCCCACCTGTGCATGCGCGCGCAACCCCCTGGGTGGGTGGGGGAGTTTTCGCCCTCTGCAGGCTTCAGGAAAGCCCCAGAGTTTGTTTCTTGCCTTCCCCAGGTTCAGAAGGCTTTCCTGAAGCCTGGGGAGGGCGAAATGGCCTCCCCCGGCCCCCTGGAGGCCCCCTGGAAGCCCCCTGGAAGCCTGAAACGGATCATTTCTGAACTTTTGACTGGCCGTTGGGTCTGTTTCTCATCCTCCCCAGTCTCTGGAGGCTTTCCTGAAGCATGGGAGAGCGAAAATGGCCTTCCCCAGCCCCCGGGAGGCCATCCGGAAGCCTGAAACGGATCGTTTTCGAATTTTCAGTTCGCCCGTTGGCCCCATTTTTTGTCCTCCCCAGGCTCTGGAGGCCTTCCTGAAACTTGGGGGAGGGCGAAAATGGCCTCCCCTGGCCCTCTGGAAGGCAGAAAATCAGCTGGCCAGTACGTGCATGTGTGCTGGATCTGATGGCTTGTGTGCCGGCAGATATGGCAATGCGTCCCACCTGTGGCATGCATGCCATAGGTTTGCCATCACGGACCTATACAGCCTGAAAAATTGTATTGAGACTAAATATGTTGATGCAAGGGGACTATTTGACTTGTGTTCGTATTTCTTCTAGGTCTTGTTCATAACTTGAATCTGCCGCATTTGAAATAACTAGTTCAAAACCCAGAATATGTTAACATTTTGACCCCAACATGCTCTTTTCAGACTGTAACTCATATCTTCCCAAAATTAGTAATTTAATGCATGGAACGGTTTGCGAATCCCTAAACAAACTAGTAAAGGCTGCATTCTGCTGTGCCACAATGGGAATAAATTAGGGAATTATTTACAAAAATTCTAGAGCGAAAGCTTCTTTATTGCAACAAAAATAATAGTCTTTTTGCATCTGACAAGAATGAATGTATTATGGTATAAAGTTTCCATGGATTGACAAATAATAAATTTATTAGCTTTTACATAATTGTGGAATTTTAAAACCTCCCATGGCATGGATGCAGGTTACTTGATGAACTGTCTCGTCCCTCTAAGGCAAGCCCACCTTACTCATGCCAGCAGTGGAGGCCTGCTGTGGATCCTGTCAATCAAGGAACTCCAGGAGAAGAGCCTTCTCTCTCTGGAACACTCTGGAACATTTTGTCCCCCAGGGTGAGGTCTATCCCCACCTCCGTATCCTTCCCAGAGGCCTGAAGACCTGGGATCCCAGCAAGGGAGTATCACATTGGAGGTGGCTACTGAATTAATTAGCTGACTCCACCTCCCCCCTGTACTTTCTCTTCCCCCGCCCTCATTTTTTAAATTCAGACTATTTTACTTTTATTGTTTATTGTTTCATTGATTTGCTAGTGATACGTTTACACTTTTATCATTTTTCTGTTTTACTGCTGTAAGCTGCCCAAAGTAGCCCTATAGTTAAATAGGCAGCAAATAAATTTAACAAATAAAATAAATTCTACCGATTTCTAAGACAGAAATTTAAAAAGCCTTGGCATTGTCACTCTTCCAAATGCTCACTTTGAGGCCTGTGATACAGTGAAAGGTGGCAATAGAAACTTACAGAGAAGGGACTGGCCTTCAGAAGGGCTACTTCTCAAATCTTGATGTTCTAGTGTGATGGACGGATGACAGATCCCAAGTTTTTTTTTTTTTTTTTTTTCAAAAAGTTTTATTGGTTTTTTTAAAAACATTTATGTGGAAAAGGGGTAGGTGGAATTACAAATTTTGGCAGTTGCAAATGTGGCAGACGCCCCCTCCCTCCAAACTCCTAGGTTACATCAAAATATCAAATCTTAATACATAATCATAAAAAGTCAGCATCTTAATTCTAGAAAAAATAATTTTCAATCAATTTATATAATTATAATATATAGTCTAGTTATAAATTCATATTTACTTTCGGTCTGTTTATAACATTGTGATTTCCTTATTTATTTTTGTGATCTGAGTTTTCTTGGTGTTGCCCCTTCACCCCCCGCTGGCAGAGCTCCGGCCCCTCCCGTGTCCTGTATGACCGTTGTAGTATCTTCTGTTTTTTCTAGGTTGGCTTTGTTTTTTTCCATAAAGGCCTGTGCCTCTATGGGTGTATTAATTCTGATTCTTGTCTCCTCCCAGAATATTAGCATACCTTCAGGCATCAACCATCTAAACCACACCCCCTTCTGGTATAATTTATTCGCCAATTGCGAATAATTTTTCCTTTTTTCCCTAATTTTTTTGGGAATCTGCTTTAGAATGGTTATCTCCCTATCACAGTATGTCAATGTTTGCCCCCTTTGCACACCCAGTATTTCATCTCTTGTGGTTTTCCTAAGAAATTTAATGTGAACCTCTCTGGGTACATTATGTGTTCTGGCATATGCTGAATTCACTCTATAAGCTAGGTCTATCTCCCAATCCATCTGTTGTTTATCTTTGTGTATGTATTCAGCTAAAATATTAGTCATAATGTCCCTTATGTTTTCCCCATCTGCTTCTATTACATTTTGAAATCTAAGATAAAAGGACATTCTCTCAAACTCTATTTTCATTTGTTGGATGTCAAGTTCTTTGTTCCCCTTCTGTAAAGCCTCTACCCCCCCCCTCGCCTCCGCCACCCCACCCTCCACAAGGTCCAGTCTCTGTGAGTTCTTAAAGATTTGGGCTTGGTTCTGTTTAATTTCATCTTTCATTTCCCTTAACTGTTTCTTAATTTCCTCCTGGCCCTGTAGAATTTGTTGAAGCATTTGTTGAAAGTCTATCTCTGTAGTCTTGGGTTGCATCAGTTCTGTTATCTTTGACTGTGTAGCTGGGCTAGACGTTGCAGACGTTGGGGCAGAAGTAGCAAATCCAGGCTTTCCAGGAGGTGGTCTTTTTGGAGGCATGGTTTTTAAAGCAAGGAAGTCTGTCAAAATAGAGACTGGGCAGCTGGAGAAGTAGAGCAGGCAGGCGAATCCAGAAGGCAGAGGATCCAAACAGATGGGGATTTCTTTAGTCAGTCTAGCAGTAGATGAAAGTTTTTTCCCCAAAGAGTTCAAAGAAGAACAATCCACAAAAGATTCCTCTGGGTGGCTCGGAGACAAAGACCGGAAGCCTGAATTTTAGAGGTGGAGTCAGGTTTCACAGTTCATGAAGACAACGGAAGTGTGCCATCTTGCCCTGCCAGCTTTGGGCTCAGAGGCATAATAAAGTTTTAAAAATTCAAAAAGTTCTCAGTTCACCCATAGATTCTGGAGCTAAGTCCGATGAAAGTCACTTTTATAAGGGTGAGGCATCATTAGTTGGCTCTCCCCCCTCCTCCTTCCCCTGAGGGCGAAAGCAAAATTTTCTCAAGCCGCTTGTCCAAGGGAGGGGGGGAAATCCCCCTCCCTCTAGCCGCACCTCTGGCAAAAGTCCGAAAGTTTAACTTTTTTTTCTTAAAGAGATGCTGAAGGGTCCATAAATTTAAGATAGAGGGAATGGAGAAGGGCAGCCTCTCACCACATTGCCGCTGCTTCGTTCAATAGCGCGTTCTCCGATCGGCATGGGGCGAGGCGCGCGCACACGGGCGCCCTCCGATACTGCTCCCCGGTGCCTAGAACGAAGCGGAGGAGCCCCCGCCAGCCGCCGCTGACGCCAGGACCCTCCGCGAGCCGTTCCCTCGGCAGGACACCTCTCCGGGGCGTCCTGTGCCCCCCCAGAAGCGGGGGAAGCCCACCGGGAGAGCGGGAGCAGGCAAAGGCTTGCCTGTCGCCGTAGCCGCCGGAACCGGAAGCCACAGATCCCAAGTTTTGACTGTCCTTGTTTCTTAACCCTAACTCCTTACTTGCCTCCTAGTTGCCTCTGATCTCGTGCTGCCTTTTGAATGATATTGGGCATAAACCTGATAAAGAATGGAATGGATGGGATCACCCTTCATGATGAGAAAACGAAGTGCTGTTATTGAGGAGAATTCTCTTCCCTTTCCTAGTTTCAACTTGGAGGAGAATAAAGGGCTGATTTTTGGCACTTGGCTGCTGAGAAGCACTTTGGCATCTTAGCACACATATGGCCAGCCTCTGTGTCTCTCTCCCCTAAGTTGAAGGGAGGTTGCTTAAAATTTGTTTTGGCTCTCCCTTCCGAAGGCCTCTATGGTTCAATTGCTCAACCATCACAGTCATTGTAAAATAAGGGAAGAAAATTGTGACAAACATGGGCCAAGGTAAAGCAAAGATGAGCAGAAGATTATTCTGTGTAATCCCTATGAAAACCTAATACAGCTTGCTCAGAAGAATATTTTGGGCTGTGAATTGGGCCCCAGTGTGAATACTCTGTATGCAATACAGTTTGGTATGCAGTTTGCCTCAAATCAAATCAACATACTTGTGCATATCTTTTTTCCTAATTAAGATTTTTTTTTAAAAAAAATATTTTTAGTTTGCAAATACAAATTTAATAAAAGCTTTTTATTCAAAATAATTGGCAGATTTAGGAATGTTTGGGAATAAAATATGTCCATGTGTGGATCTGTCTGTGAAGCTCTACTGTGTAAATGAACATAGATACAGTACAAGTAATTCCTTCCTGATGCAGTTTTGCTTTCCAGCTCCTTTGCAAGACATATTTAGTATGCTGAACCTGGGCCATATTTATGTGGAAACAGTGGTGGCTTCCTATAACAAATGGTTTGTGACAGATTAGGCTGCAATGATTGACATTGTTATATGCCTCCACCCCAGTATTTAGACTTAATTTGATTCTCCAATTCAGAAGAAGTAGTTCCTGGGGCATGGTTTTATGCCAGTGGTGAAATTCAATTTTTTTTTACTACCGGTTCTGCGGGCGTGGCTTGGTGGGCATGGCAGGGGAAGGATACTGCAAATTATCCACTTTTGGGGGAAGGGTATTGCAAAACCTCCATTCCCACCCCACTCTGGGGCCAGCCAGAGGTGGTATTTGCCGGTTCTCTGAACTATTCAAAATTTCCGCTACTGGTTCTCCAGAACCTGCTGATTTTCACCCGTTTTATGCCTATCTTTGTTGGATGGGGGAAGGGAGAATATGCACAGTGGGGAAGGAGTTAATTATGTCTGGATTTGCCAGGGCAACTAGTGTAGTGTTCTCCCCTTCCTCACACTTTTTAAAAAATATAATACATTACAATTCCCCACTATGTCTTTGTTCCACTTGCTATTTCTGCTGATACAATTAATACCTAATCAAGAAAATGTGGATGGAAATTACTTTGAAAAGTTGACACATCCCATATGTGGCTCTCAACTTTGACCTGCATGTTCTGAAATAGTATCTCGAACTTGTCCTGTTTCCAATTCTGAACAGATTAAATAGTTAGATGTATAATTTGAGAATCTTGTCATTTGTGTTTTTCAGTCAATTCTGTTTGCTGATCTTATTTAGAAACTGATGTCTGCTTCCGTTCTCAAAATAATTATGCAACATTATTAAAAATGTTGCTATAAATTAATTTCATATCCTGGCCATTTAAATATGTGATACATTTGCAATAAACATAGGGGAAATAGTCTTTCATCTTTCAGTCACCTTTTTTTCCATGGATTATCGAGCTAAATACAGGTAGTCCTCACAGTTCTTTTAGTGACTGTTCGAAGCTACAACATCACTGAAAAAAGTGAGTTATGACTGTTTTTCACACTTAGGACCATTGTAGCATCCCTAATGTCACGTTATTTGCATTTGGATGCTTGACAACTGACTTACATTTATGATGGTTGCAGTGTCCCGGAACATGTGATTGCTTTTTGTGACCTTCTGAAAAGCAAAGTCAATGAGGAAACCAGATTCACTTAACAACCGTGTTACTAATTTAACAGCTGCAGTGATTCACTTAACAAATGTGGCAAGAAGAGTTTAAAATGGGGCAAAACTCACTTAACAGTTTTCTCATTTAGCAACATAAATTTTGGGCTCAATTGCGGTCATAAATTGATGACTACCTGTAATCTTGTGAGATCTGTTGGCCATGCTGGCTGGGAATGTGAAAGCTATTTTCCAGTGCAGTTGTAAAGGTTTGGGTTGGAACCCCATCGACGCAATTGGACATTTTAATTTGCAGAATGATTCGGAAGTACTTTTCTTATATATGGTGTTTAATGTTGTTATTATTAATATTAGTTTTCTGTTCTTTTTAAAAGGTGTTTTTTGAATATGTTGTACATCACCTTGAGTAGCATCAGCAACTGGAGTGGCTTAGACACTGATTAAATAAATAAATGCTACCATGCAGGATGTATACATCCAGGACATCAGACGTGACAGATTAAATGTAATATGTGTTCCATGGTTGAGAATGCTTATCTGTTTTGAGATATGTCCACACGCACACCTACCCCCGTCAGTTGCTCTACCTACTCCAATCAGATTGGCACATTCATGGTTAATTACCTTTTATTGTTCACATAGGCTTAGCTAAACCTTACTAATTCCTTCTGATTTATCCTTGTTGATCAGCTGATATCCGTGGTAATATGATGGGGAGAGGACCTCCATCTGTTTAAGCTTTGGTGTGCTAAGGGTTCAATTGCTGCCTATAAGAATAGAGCTTTCCTCCTTTCCGACTATCCCTTATTAAAAGTGTTCCCAGTCATTCTACTTATTTCCTGGGAAAACATCAATAAAGGATATACTCAGAATAGCATAGAATAGAATAATAAAATCCCACTCAGAGTGCTTTTAAAGTAAAAAGAAGACTTAAAAAAGAAGATTAATAATAATAGTTCCCATCCTGTCACAAAAAATATATATATTTCACTCTTTTGCTGAAACTTTTCTATCTTCAAAAAGCAGCAAATGCAATCCAGGTTCCTACCATACCTTTTCTATCCCATGGATTTCTCTATAGTTTCTAGAAACTCTATAGTTTCATGCTGTTGCCTAAGATCCTGATTCTATTATTTCTCTTAATGATTAATGTAAAGTAAACATTAATTCAAATCTACATAAAGATGTCTGGCAAGTCATTTTTGTCTGTAAAATGAGAATAAAAAATTATATACCAGTAGCTTACTTTGGGTAAGGCAGTCAAAAGAAAATCAGGACATTGGCCCTTTATTCTAGAATGGTACAAACTCTAAAGCCATGAAAGTTTGTAATATGTCATGAGCAGAAGCATAGTTTCTTGTATCTCTTTTATGATTATCTGAAGCAGAGTTAACTATTCAGAATAAACAGATATTCACAAATTTCCACGATTAAAGAAATTAACGAGATTTGGTTAATGTAGTATAAATGTTAAAGCTACTTCCTCAAAATATCACTTTTCAGTGGAATTTTCAAAGACGTTTACAACAGACTGTTGAACAATTAAAAACAACTTGATGAAGAACTTAGTGCCTCTGAGATGATGTAATTAAGAATATAAAGAGTTGCTAGGCTATGTCATCATAACAGAGAAATGAGGAAGTTAGAAATTTCTGGAAGAAGCATCTTTTATCCTTAATTACCATGTCTGACTACTAATGTAAAACTATTTGAAATTAGTTTTAACAATCTTACTCTGCTTAAAAGAACACTTTGCAATTTGGGGAATAAACAAGAAGACATTGAAAAGTGTTAGGGCAAATGTTTCTAGCTTAACCGCATCTTCAGCATAATAATGTTAGTATTGTTTTCGTTGTTTGTTTATTGTTACATGAAAGAGATTCTAAAATCTGTAGATTGAAATGACATATCTAATAAGAGTTCAACTCCATCTCCAATTTTGCAGATCTGTGTTTTGTATGCATGGAAATAATTCCAACACTCTTTCAAAATATTATTTGAAACAGTTGATGATGCCAGTTCAGGCCAGTATTTTAAAAAGCACCAGAACTACTATAACCTGAAAGCACATAATACCTTGAGCAATTGGGTTTTTTGGTGAAATGCCTGAGATTGTTCAAATTGTATTTTATTAATAATTGCAAATGGAAATAAGAAATGAAAATAAGTTCCTGTGAAATTAAGTCAATTATTCTGATGACAGCAGCCGTATATTATATATCCAAGTTACATTGAGAAGCAGTGGTGGGATTTCATCAGAAGCAGATAACTACAAGTCCAGTTATTTGAGATAATTATAGCAGCTGTGCATAAAGTCATTTGAGGAGGAAATCTTGCAGATACCCCGTTTCCCCGAAAATAAAATCTCCCCAAGTAATAAGCCTAATCGGGCTTTTGAGTGCATGCGCTAAAATAAGCCCTCCCCCCGAAAATAAGCTCTCCCCCAAAATATTTAAATGCATGTACAGCCAGTCCCCACCTTTTTCTCTGGTTGCTTGCTGCGCAAAGAACACAAGATGAGGAGGTGAGGCAGGAGGGGGGAAAGGGAGGGGGAACATGCCCCATCCACCACACACCTTTACCTTACGGCTGCTCCCACAACCCTAGCTCCGCGTCCCTTCTGTCACACTAATGGCTGCCGCAAAAAGAACAGCAGGCCCAGTGACACGCAACACAGCAGCAGCCATGAGGTGACCACTCTTTCTGCCTCCTGCACCTCAAAAATAATAAGACCTCCCTGAAAATAAGGCCAAGCACTTATTTTGGGGGTCAAAAGAAAATAAGACCCTGTCTTATTTCTGGGAAACACTGTATTCAGTCAGATAAATTCCGTAAAATGTAACAGTTATTTCATTTTTTGCCTAGGTATCCTTTATTTCAAGTATGGATAAAAAAAGTAGAATTTTTGACGACTACTAAAAATGTACTCGTTCTTTTTAAGAATTTCTCTGCGTTGCTTAGTTGGAAGAAGTGATATTGAGAGCTGTAAATTCAGTGTGTTCAGCTTTGCAGAAGGATAAAGAAATAAGGTCCTGTGAGTTAGAGAAGACTTGGAGTGAGGCTATTTGGATTGCATTCATATTTCTGCTTTGGGAGGGAGGGGGTTAACTATATGATTTTAGAAAAGTGTTTTTCAAACTTGGTAACTTTGAGATGTGAGGATGACAACTCCCAGAGTTTCCCAGCCAGAATTCCAGAATTCTGGGAGTTGAAGTCCATACATCAAGATTGAAAAACACTGTTTTAGAAAAATCTAGGAGGCAGTCTCTGATGTTTTCTTCCCTGCTCCTGATGTTGGAAACAGATGGAGCTTAGTAAACTGCTAGTGTTTGTTATAGTGTGGTATTTTTTATGTAAAATGTATGGAAGATGCACAATTCAGTATCTAGTTCAGTGAACAGAGTTTCCACCTCATGTATGTTTGAAATGTCACTATGGAGAGAACTTTTCTTGCTAGAGCAAGCTGAATTTGGTAAAGGCATTTTTTGCACTACTGCACTTCCTTGCCTTCACACAATTGCAGGCCACAAATAATGAAAATTTACATTAGCATAGTGAAAAATTTCTTGATTGTCTTTGAAGTCAAATAAGTGCTACACAGCCAAATCATAAGTCTTGTGTTTATAAAAGATGGGTTGTAAAGTTGTCTAAGCCAGCTACAAATTGAAAGGCTATTCTGTTAGGAGACATTACTGAGCAAATAGATTAGGACATCTTAAGTACAACACAGAGGCTTAAAGTGGTTCCTGATGTTTTTTTCTATTCTTGTATTTGGCTGAAAATTGAAGTTCAGGACCCTCCTTTTCTGTCTCTAGAAAATCTTTCCATCCATGCCATGGCTTGCATGTATGAATATGAACAAGAAGTACAAATAATCCTTGACTTACGACCAGTTGCTTAGCATTGAAGTTATGACACATCTCCCCAGAGACACTTATGATCTGATTCTAAAGTTCTAATGCCTGCTTCCTCTTATGGTCATCTGACCACATTTTGGGCACTTGACAACCAGCCTGCATTTATAGCCATTTGCAAATGTCCCAATGTTTTTGCCAAAAATCAGCAACTTCTCATTTTTGGGGGAAATGACCCACAGCAAACAACTGGTTTGTTTAACAACCACAGTGTTCATTTTAAGAATGCTGCATTCACTTAACAACTGTTGAGTTTTCTTAATGACTGCTGCAACAAAGGTTGTTGAATAGGATCAGTCACACGATATTCCACTTTAGAATCATGATAATTTATGACCAAAATGGACAGATTCCATTATGATCATAAGTTGAGGACCATCTGTAGGTATATTGGGGTGATTGTTAACCGAAGAAGACCTTCATTTCTTTTTCCTTTGTTTTGATTAACTTATTTTCTCCCGATGACAATGAATAAAAAATTTCAGTGTTCTGGCAGTGGCCTGGGCCCAAGCCACATGCTGCAAAGAATCTCTCTCCCCCCCCCCCCCCCCCAGCATTTCCATGTCCCTCTGAAGGACATGAATTCTGTGTACGTCTTTGGCATACTGCCAGTCTCTATACTTGGCAGTGGCTGTTGTGCGCCAATCCTGAATGTAATAAACACTCAGCTTGGCTCTCCCACCCATGGTATTTACACTTCATGATATAAGTTCCATGGCTTGGCAGAAGTAGCAGGTGGGTGGGGGGACAGTTAGTGAGCTGGGAGTCTGCACAGGAAAGGCAAGGACGCTTGGGAAGGATGAAAAGCAAGAGTGATTTGGCTTGGAGGGCAGTTAGAGGTAATATCTTAAGAATTGGAGATGAGATCTTGCCAAGTGTTTGAGAGCTAATAAGGCTTAATGATCAAGGAAACAAAGTGGGAATCAGAAGGATCCCTCTGGGAGGAGAGCCCTATTAACCTGTGATGAAACACTTTTCTGACCAACAATTTTTATTAAAAAGTGTAAGCTTTCTTGCGCTGCGGCTCCCTTCATCAAACCTTGGTGATTCAGACCTTGCTTCTGTTGTTAATTTACTGGATGATGTTTAACAATCACCCTCTCTCTCTCACACACACACCATTTGCAACCTGTGAGTAATAAGGTCTGCCTTGAGAGAGTGCTAAAGGTTTTTAACAAGGTAACACAATTCTTCGTTAATACTATTACTATTTTCCCTATTTGTTTTTGGAAGCTGGCTTTTTACTCAAACGACAGCTACAGTTCATACTCACTTTCTCTAAGACATTTCCCAGTTAATGACAGCTTCTTGCATTGCATATCATAAGGATGACGACATGACTTTCCCCAAATTTTGTTTCAGGCAGATACCATCAAACTGGGCCTTCAAATGTGCAGCTAACTTGGCAAACAATTCTGGAGAAATTGTAGCATTTGGGGAGAGAGGGGGAGGATAAATTGGACAACTCCGCATTCTATAAATCTTTAGAATGCTGATATGGATTGTCTTGAATTTGACATTTTGTGTGTGTGTGTGTGTGTGTGTGTGTTTATTTTCACCTTATTTTTCAGTGTTTATATAAATGTATAACTCTTGTTTTAAATTCGGGCAGTTAGAGAATTTGCAAAGTTTCCAAAAGTAATAACTCCATATTTTGGGAACATTTCAAGATTTTAGAAATCTGGAGAAGGGATAGGCATACTCTCACAAAGAAAGAGGTTTGATTGTGCTCAGCATACTTAGAACTGAGTGACATGTATCCTAATGTTCTTCCTCCTTATCCCACTGCTTCCTTTCTGCCGCCTTACATGGCGTTAAAATCCTGTATTCCTGGAGACCCTGTGATTCATGGTTTCTCCTGTACATACCTGATCGAGTTGAACTCATGGAACTCTTTGTCCTATAAGACTTGAGAAGAGAATGTTTTGTGTTCTGATACCTTGTCTTGCTTCGGTCACTAGCATGTGCTACTTTCAGCATTATATTTTCTCTCTACCCACCCACCCCTTAATTTGTTACATACCTAAAACAAGTCGAAGTCTCTTTTTCTTTTAACTTGGCAGCTCTATTTTTCCCCAGAGCTGGAAGCAGAATGCTAAATTCTGAAAAACCACCAGGTTCTACTCCCCCTCCCCACCCTAGCCCGTGACCTCTGAGAGATATATTGTCTGAAGTTTTGGGTTGGGCTAATAGAGAAGCTGATTTTCTGTAAACATGCTCAGCATGATCTACTTCACAAGGCTGTTGTAAAGATAAAATGACAAGGACACATATGCTAGAGAAAAGTCAGACTTTAAATACAATTAGTGATATATGTGCACACATACAAACACATGCATATACAAAACTGGTTCCTATTTTAACAGTTTGTACACTCATCAACCCTATTGATTCAACATCTATTTTCCTGTCCATACTACACAAAATTGTTTTGTGTCTTAACCATCTCTTTCTCAAATCTTAATATTTTAGAACCCAAAATTAGCAGTTTTGTAAGCTAAAACCAATTCTACCCTGTTTCCCTGAAAATAAGACCTTCCTGGATAATAAGCCCTCCCTGAAAATAAGGCCAAGTGCTTATTTCAGGGGGTCAAAAGAAAAGAAGGCCCTGTCTTATTTTTGGGGAAACACAATAGTAGCATTAATACTTGGAGCTTTAATAAGAATCTTAACAGGCAGAGTATATTATTTAAGTAACAAACTGCAGTATTCCTGAGGATCAGCATTATTTTCCCCAAATGAGGCTATGAAAGTAATGGTTGGCCTATTTGTTATTTCATTATTAGATTTTTATCCTGCCTTTTTTAACTTTATAAATTACTCAAAGTGGAATGAATACACACAAACATACACACGTGTATATATAATATTCCTCCCTCCCTCCTGCTTTCCCTATAACAACCCTATGAGGTGGATTTGGCTGAGAGAGAATGACTAACCCAGTTACCCAGCTGGGACTAGAATTCATAGTCTCCTGGTTTCTAGGTCAGTATTGTAACCACTAAACCATACTGGCTCATTGCCTATGTGTATTAGATGAATTCACGACAAGGCTATTTATACCTTCCACAGTAGAAACTAGGAATCTGGTGTTTACTCTCCCGTCTGGTTCCCCTGAATATAGTAGAACCAGACCCCAGATACCTTTCTATTTTCTTCACTCACTTCTCCCTTGGCTTTTAAATCAAAGTTGAATGTTGGGATTTTAAATTCAGACTTACATGTACCATTCTTTCACTCCATTCCTTTCCATGAAAGGGACAAGGACACAGCACTGTGAGAGTTAACATGATCTATCTCTTTGTCTCCTCCTCCCCACCCCCCACCAACCATATCTGTCTAGGGCTGGGTCATGCCAGAAACTGACTAAGCCGGATTGTGCAACAATTTTTTCCCCACCACACTCCCTGCCCCCAACTGCCTGGGGCGGCTGCTGCTGCTGCTACTTCTACTGCTACAGCAGACTGCTAGGGACTGGGGTGTGTGTGGCTGGGGGCCTTTCAAGGGGGAGAGGTGTGCCCAAGGTGGGGCAGCCAGGTGGCCAAGGGGGAGAACAAAGGAAGGGGGACTTGCCTTATTTACCCAGCCTTGAGTATTTACTTGGGATGGGCAGGGAAAATGGAGGAGAGGGGAGTGGAGAAAGGAAGAGGGGGCCTGGAGTTGATGAATGGGGTTCTCTGGCAATTCTAGAGGGAAGGGGGTGGCTCTATTGAATTAGAAGGGGGTTGAAAGACAGGCTGCAAATCTCCAGAAGGAGAAATCCACAACACACAGAACTTTAACCATGATTAGTTGAAGTGGAATGAAAAAAAAAATTGGGGGATGATGGTGATAATGACAGAAAATATGAATCTGTACACCAGAACTGCTTTCTGTTCTTATTTTGGAGATGGCATCTGAAAGATTAAGTGTTTGCTGGTTACTGTGTGAAATCCAGATTCAGAATAGGTCAGGATAGAAGAGTTTCAGATATTGCCTGTTCTGTGACTATATTGGCACATTGTACTAGCCCAACCTATAGTATAGTTTGTTTGTAATTTGGTGCAAATTGTAAACCATTATTTATAACTTAGTATCTTGTGCAGATTCTGCAAGTTGTGGATTATTCAGTAAACCTAGATTAACCGAACCACTGTGATGTGGGTCAGCCTATGCTAGGAACTGTGTATTTAAGAGCACGGGAGAGATAATGAAACATGAAATCTGCCGTGTCTTGCTTTTTGTTTATTTTTCTTTAGAGTTTTAATTTCACAGCAGCTTTGTGCAGTAGGTTAAGCCATGTACAGTAATTCCAAAACTAAATAATACAGAAAGGTCTGAAATGGCAAACATTAAGGCACTGTGCTAGCTGGCTGCATCCACCGTCTTAGGCAGTTTTGATCTCCTCTCTTAACAGTTTCCTGTGCTTTTTCTGCCAATAGGTATGCAATGATATTATCTCCAGGGAAATTATAAGGGTGATCCAGAGTTTCCAGATGGAGTGCTTATGACACAGTGTGCAATTGAATTCCATCCCTGAGCAGTAAGCTGCGTGAAGAAAATGGTGACATACCAAGAAGGGTTGTTAAACTTGGACTAATTAGTGATGTGACCCTTAGTTTGAGAAAGGCACAAGAAACTAAAGCTATATCATTAGAATACAAAATTGACATTTGCTTCCAAGTTTAAGTTATGCCCCATGCAACAAAGCTAGGAAACACTTGGGTAATGATGTGGCTATGTTGGGACAATTTTAAAAATATGTGATCTTTGTGACTATTGATCATTCTTCCATAAGCAGACCACCAGCTTGGGAGAGGGATAGTGCATCAGCAAGGCAATGAGACAGTATTAGTTGTCAAGGATAAATTGATGTTTTCCTGTGAGAACAGCTAAACAGCTGAGATCATGGAAAATTAACTGGTGCTCTTAAGGTGTTTATTTCTTTGCACAATCACAAGCTTGCACAACCAGGGTATTTGCACAATAGTCAAGTTGAAGGATGTTTACAAGGAGAATGACAAATTTGCTGTAAGAACACCTGCAGACTTTCATAAAGGTTACTGAATTAATGGATAAGAGATTTGTGCTTTGAATGTCATCTAATGTGAGGCAGAATGGCCTTCAGTGACCACTTTGTTGGCCAGTTTTCCAGTATGTAAAACTATTAAACAAGTAAGATATTCAGATTATTCCTGCTGAAGAAAGTAGGTGATTTTTTTTTGAGAAATTCAGTTTTCTTAATGCAGTGTTCCAGCTATACAAATGCCTTGGGCAAACAAACTAGTGCACTTTACTTGCAAGATTGCAATAGTGGGACTTCCTTAGATTATTTTATGCAGGATGCATCGTAATATGTATCCTGTGATAATGGGGAGGTAAGGAGCTAGTTTATAAGCATTTAGTCTTCACTATTTTCTGATCAGAATATCTAGTTATCTACTTAGAGATGGATTTACCATATTCTTTGGTCTATAAGACGCCCCCACCCCCACCCCCACCCCAAATGGATGGCAATATCTGTGCATCTTATAGAGCTAATATTGTGGTGGGTGGAGAGGGGGGTTGGTGCGGTGGTGGCATTTGCCACCTCTGTCTGTCACCGCTACTGTTTGCCACTGCCGTGGTATATTGGAGCCTTTGCTGCTGAGTAGCTGATTGGCGGTGGGATCGGCCTTCCCCAGCAGGGCTGGGGAAAAGCAAAAACGCCCCCATTTTCCACCAAAATGGGGGCTTTTTTGCCTTCCCCCAGCCATGATGAAGCCTGCAGAGTGTTTTTTGGGGGAGGCAAAATGCCCCCATTTTTGCGAAAAACGGCCCATTTTTCACAAAAATGGGATGCGAGGGCAGGGCTTCAGGAGGCCAAAAATGGCTGTATTCAGTGTATAAGATGCACCAACATTTCGATGCTCTTTTAGGGGGGGAAAGATGCGTCTTATACTCCAAAAAATGTGGTATGTTCTATATTTAATTTTCTTAAGTTCTCTACTCAACTCCAAATTTTCCTTTATGTACATGCAAACATTTTCAAAGTTGCTCTTTTACAAAGCACTTGTGGAGGAGGAGAGGATGTATTTATATAAGAATAATCAGGCTGTTTTGAAATATGGAAGATGATCCTTTACTCTCTTCGTTCATGTTGCGTGCAAATGTATAGCAAAGCTGAAAATGACTCTTAACCATTATGAAGCAACCACACTATCGTTCTACCTTTGAAGTGATTTTGTATTATAGGCCTCCGGCACCACCTCCCTCTGGTCTTTTGCACTAACAGGACACCACTTGCCTTTCTAGAATGCAGACAGAAGCACTAGGAAACTGTGTTTTAACCACTGAATGTTAATAGCATGCAAGCTTAGGTAGCCAAAGGATTTATGTAGGCCAACACTAGAAGAATAAAGTGGCCACCTAGGCATCAGAAAATACAAGGCTTTGAGAAGTTGAAAAGTAGAGGTGTCTCTCCATACTCACTCAGCTAGTCCATCATGATAGTAAATGTGGTAGATGTAGGCCAAGGTGATTGGGGATGAAGCAGCTGCAGTGGTTGGCATCCAGAAGACACTTAATGAAGAAAGTTGGTAAATAGCATTGGAAAAGAGGTGTGTACTTCATCTCAGCTAGCAAACTATCTTGGCCAGTGTTTTCTTTTAGGCTAGAATGTTTTGGAAGATTGTGCAGGACAAACTATAAACATGGGTGAGTTTTACCCTAATATAATCATGAATAAAGCCCATTTCCTGTCCCCTCCCACATTTTACTGTTTTTAATCATTGAGGTTATAAAGATGCAAAAAGAAATGCAATTTTCTATGTTTCCCTGTCTCTCCTTCTCTCTTCTTCAAATTTCTTGTGTGTGGATTCAGTATTGGCCTAAAACATATGGAGGAGAAACACAAAACTATTGGGTTTCTAAGAGTTACATGGCAAATCAACAGACGAAGGACTTCTCAACATGGAAATATATAGATATAGAAGTTGCATCATTGAATCTCTGGGGAATGTAAGTTTAAGGGTGGAAAGGAATAATGTACAATGCTTTTTGGCTGTCAGTTCATCTCTTTGCTGTGGGTTATAAGTTTTTTGCATCAACATACTTTAATCTTTCATATTAAAAGGTCTTCTGGCATACATATTCTTTTGGAAAGTGTTGGAAAGTGTTTTCCAAAGGAAGTCATGGAAAGAAAGACTCAAGTGTTGGTGCAAAGCCAAAGCATTCTGAGATGGGTTCTGGATTCTCCTGCTTAGCTGCACCTCAATGATACTGCCAACCATCAGTCAGTTGCCATTTCTGTCCTTTTCTCATTTAGCTGGAATTAGAAAGTCCCAAATACCTTTCTACTCTGCCTCTGTGCATAGAGTTTGGCCCTTGTTTCAATGCATGCTCTATTTGTCACTTGACATGGTAGTTTTATTTCCTTGACTTTAGATTTCACAGGTAGCTGAACTGGGCATCTTGCATCTTGTCTACCTAGTGAATAGAACTTCCTGCACACAAAAATGAGATTCTCTATTAATTCCCTTTGTTTCCAAGCTTTATAATTACTTAGATTGTATGTTACTTAGACCAATTAAAATTAACTAGTAGCCTAGAATGTTGTTGTGTGGAATATAGCTGTATTCGAATTTCTGTGGTACATGAAACCACATTCTCTAATTTTAGTAAATTATGCAAATTAAGCTGCACATATATTGTTTTTTAAATTATTCGTTATTGTTCAGCTAGATGTGACAAATTTGGGAGAATATTGTTATCCTGTCTAATGATTGCTAAAAATTAATTCAACCTACTCTGGCTTCATTGTTGTTTGCAATACACTATTTGCATAAATTTTGAGTGCATCTTTCAACTCCTAGATATTAAAGGTGAATATGTCCCCTGTCCAGTTGTATTCGACTCTAGAGGGCAGTACTCATCTCCATTTCTTAACCCAAGGAGCTTCCATGGATCATGTGGCCAGCCTGACTATATGCTGAGGCACACAGAACACTCTTATCTTTCTACTGAACTGGTACTTGCATTTGCATGCCTTTGAACTGCCAGCTGGGCAGGAGTTTGGGGCAAGGACAGGAGCTCACCCCATCACATGGTGCTTGGGTCTTGAATCCGGACTGTCAGCTTTGCAGCTGACAAGCTCAGAGTTTTAACCATGGAGCCATCACCCCCACTTCTAGGGAATAGAAACTTACAAAACAAAAACTGAATTCTGCACCAGAGTAATATACATGTAACTATAGGTAGTCCTCAATTTATGACCACAATTGGGCTCAAAATTACTATTGCTACGCAAGACAGTTGTTAAGTTAATTCCCCCCCCCCCATCTTATAACCCTTCTTGCCATAGCTGTTAAGTGAATACAGTTGTTAAATTAGCACAGTTGTTAAATGAATCTCACTTCTGTGTTTTTGCGAAGATGATCACTGACCTCAGGACACTGCAACCATCATAAGTGAGTCAGTTGTCAAGTGTCTGAATTTTGATCATGTGACCCTGGAGATGCTGCAATGGTTGTAAGTGTGAAAAAAGGGTAATAAGTCACCTTTCATATTTGAGCGCTGTTGTAACTTCCAGTGGTCATTAAATGAACTGTTATAAGTCAAGGATTATCTGTATACAAAGAATATACATAGTCCTTATATTACAAGGATTTGCATTCATATGTTTTATGTTGAAAGTTCCAAGTTTGTTTTGTTTGTTTGTTTTATTGGATTTATATGTCGCTCTTCTCCCAAAGGACTCAGGGCAGCGTACAGCATTAAAAAACACATATTACAAAAGTTAAAAGGAAATTAGAAACAAGTGAGGACTTTGTTATCCAGACTTAAAATAGGAGCAGGCAATTTTTGTGTCAGAGTCAGAACCACATTTGGATTATAGACAGTAATGGGTACCCTAATAAAAGGGGGTAACAAACTAGCTATTTATGAAATGTGATCAAATAGTCATTTATCAGAAAGCATTCTAGCCTTCTTAGAATTCTGACCACCATATTGCATAATTTTATTCTAACATCGCCTTCTCTGAAATGCAACAGTTTTCATACTGGATCCTTAAGAACTCAGAAGTGCTTATAAAGTTATTTACAGTGTCCCAACTGTCCCAATAATCAGCCATTTTGTTGATTCAATTCCTACAAGATACAACTGTTAAATGGTATGCAAAGGATCTTTCTCTGTATGCACGAAGTGATGGTGCAGCTAAAGAATGCAGTGTGGGAGTAGTGGGGACACCATGTCAAGTTTCAGTAGATAGGCAAAAATATTTTTAGAGAGATGTGGGGGGCAACATGGTTCATAAGGAAGCTGAAAGACCCAAGTTTTGTATGTTAAAAATTAAATATATAAACAGCTGTCAGAACAACATAAAATAAAGACTTTAAAAAATCATGCATTGTGGTTAAATTTTACAGCTTATAAAAATAATAACACATAGATTTAAAACCCTAAAATTAATATATTATTGAATGGTGAAAGATGTTCCAATTGGAAAACAATTTGAACTGAAAGTCCATTCTACAATATGCTATATAATATTGAATATGTCATAGACATGAGTAATGTGGGACTCTTATCCTGGAACCCTTAGAATTTTCATAGGCATGTACATTTTTTAAAGTAATTATTATTTGATGAATATTTAGTGTTTAGAATTGTTCAATATCATATGCTGTACTAATACAGTGAAGTATCATATTTCCAGAGCTGAAACATAATTGTATGAGAAGATGAAATTTTAAAGGTCATACAGTTGTACTCATTTATGGCATAAGCTATTTCATTACTCACTATTAAGTGTTTCATTTGCATTCTTATTTTAATATTGCCAAGCATGTGTAATTGAGGATTATATTAAAAGAAAAGGGTAAAAAAAACTATTCTTCCTCTTTAATGAGGAATAGATATTGGAAAATGATCACTACTGACAAATACTTTCTCACATGTCAAAAGTTTTTTTGGTCATAAGTTGCCATGATCAGAACAAACCACAAACAACAGGTTGAAAAACAAAAGATGAAAAAATATCCTCACACTAGCAATAATACCATTATTTGCACCTACAGCAAATGCACAAAAAACAAACCATGAATATAAATGAGAATGAGTGTAATGTATTAGATCATAGGATCTCTGAGGATAGTTGGTCACAACTCAATCTAGTTATAGGTTCACTGGAAAACTTCAGTTACTATCTCTCAGTTTTTCTTCTGCTATATACAATAAATAATGATTAAGTGTTTTTCAACCTTGCCATTTTAAGATGTATGAATTTCAGCTTCCAGAGTTCCCAGCCAATGTGTTGACTGGAGAATTCTGGGAATTAAAGTCCGCACAACTTAAAATGATCAAAGTTGAAAAACACTGATATAGACATACCTTCACAGCTATTGAAGGGCTTGAGCCAATTCTGACATCATGGTGAAGTGAGTTGTGTGTGTGAGCTGTGTGAATGAATACACATACATACATACACCACTGGCAAACTCTGAAGAGGAGACTGGAAGTACATTAGTTATATGTAATGTTAGTGAACTAACAAGGACCAGATGTTGCATTTTCTATTACATGGCTAAAGTAAACCTTAACTTACTTGAAGTTAAAATCAGGTTGTCTTTCCTGAATATAACAATGAGTGAAATAATTGAAACATATTCAGCACTTCCTATCTCCTTGTGATTGAAAAGATATTGCACAATCTTGATAACTCATGCAACTTCATTTTATATATTAGTCTTGCCTTCCTTAACCTGATGACCTTCAGATGTACCAATTTCTGCCAGGCAAATTCTAAAATGCTCAGTCAGAACAACTGGAGCACCACAGTGAAGAAAGCTGGTCTAAACTGCAGTTTAAAGTCAAATCATATTTGGTATCTATAAAGCACTTTTATAATGTACAACATGGATTCATCTACACTACAGTACAATTGTCTTGCTTTCTCCCCCTCCCGCTTTATTGACAACAGGATGGAGTATATGTTTAACTTTATACTGTCTGTTTGCACAGCACACTTAACCAGGTCAGTTAAAGACTCTGTGGCTGCATGTGTGCAGTGTGGGAAGCTTGCTTAGTTTCAGCTTTGGATTTTCTTTCCTTGGTTAGTTTGAGAGAGGGTGATTGCATTGTGGTGTGTTGTAAGATGCTACATCTATTTAGTCAGCTTATGTATAGTAAAAACCCAGAAAGAGTTAATTCAAAAATTGATATGTGTAAACTCAAACAATGTGTTTTGCCTCCTTAAGCAAAGATTTGAGACTCTAGTGTCATCCTTCCCTTGCAGGAATATGGGACCTATTGATAGACCCACCCCAGGTAACTGGTGAATCTATTGGGTTCCAGAAGGAAATTGGCATTTCCCCCAAGGATCTTGTGAGCAGATTGTCTGGAGCTTTGATCACTGGCTGGAATGTATGGCTGGCTGGACTGTATTTCCCCTATGTGTGCCAGTCTAGAGAGCTCCTTGATTTACTGAGGAGCACTGGGAAATAAATTACTAGACTAGATACTTGGAGTGCCATTGGAGGAAGAGTTGGAGTGATTCTACCTAACATAATAAGAATCTATATTAGGAACTACTTTGTGGCAGTAAGGTAGCAAAATATCATTATTTTTCTGCTCTTGTTGCATCTGCTGATAGTTATCCAGCAGTCCTATTTAGAATGACTTGATCCCTGTTGGATAGGGACAGACCATGGGATCTCTGCAGGACTGTTGTAAGGTATAAGATGGATATCTGGCAGGTAAAGTTGCTCAGTTCTGGTCCAAGTTGGAATTTGACTCACCTTGTGGTGAGACCTGGGATAAGTTTAACTTAATGATCCCTGAGGAAATGGAAAAAGTTCTTCGCATTTTTAGCTTGGCCATCTATTTCTTGGATCCAGGTCCCTCCTTGGTTATGTAGGCAGGTGATTTGTGATTGGGTCCATACTTATGAAGTCAGCCTCTTTGAGGGAGGTGATGTTGCCTCCAGACTGGAAAAATGTGCTGGCATGTTCCTTTCTCAAGAAGCTGTTTTTCTACATCCAAAAGTTTGGGTAACTATTGTTCCATCTCCAACATTCCTTTCTAGGCAGGTTGTTGAAAAGGTGGTCAGACTACAGCTACTGAGGGATAATTTGGAAGAAACAGATTATCTGGACCCATTTCAGTCAGGTTTCCGGCTGTGATTCAGTGTGGAGTCAACTTCAGTTGCATTTGTCAATGACCTGTGTCAGAGCCAAGATGGAAGCAATGCATCCACCCTTGTGTTCCTTTGACCCTCAGCAGCTTTCATTACCATCATCTATGCAGCCTTCTGGATCTGCTTTGGGGCAATTTTTACAGTGGTTCTCTTCCTTCTATGCAAGTTCCAGTCAGTAATTGGTGGGGAGGAGGTCACTTCCTAAGCTCTTCCTTTATTGGGTGCCTCAGAGCTTGAAACTCCCTCTCCGCCTGTCAATATCTATGTGAAACCACTTGGTGATTCCATCTGCTGGTTAGAGATTGAATACTATCAGCATTCTATTTTTTTGACTCTAGGTTGGCTAAGTGTGTCAAATTCCTGTCTCAATGCCTGGTGACTGTGTGGGTATGGATGAAATTGTCTTGACCTCAGTCCTACAAAGATCAAGGATATTCTATCATTTACATGGAATGGGGTTACAATCTAGAGATCTTGCTGGACTCACATCGCCTGCTATAACCAGGCAGGTCTTTGAATTTCATGTAGTTAACCAGTTTTGCCCTTTCATAGATTGAGAGGCCCAACAGGCAATCACTTAGTCATCTCATGGCTTGACAACTTTAACTGATCCAGAATGCAGGAATGCTAGCAGTGGTGGATATCCTTCAGTATACTGATGTGGCACCAATGCTCCATGAACTGTACTGGTTACCATTGTGCTTCGTGGTATGATTCGGGGTGTTCAATATGACTTAAGGTATCTGACGAACCACTTATTTCTCTTGATATTTGCCTAAGTAATGCAAACTGATAGGCCCTTTCAATTAACAAGTGTCATTGTTTGGGGTCCAGGAAGTGTGCCTTTTCTATTGCCCCCTGGAGGTGGCTCCATTCTGATGGTGTTCTGCGGAGTCTTGAGGATTCTATGAATGTTAATTCTTTCCCCCTTTCCTTCCATCAGAACCTTCTCCAGAGAGATAGGTCTTCACATAATGTGTCTGAAGTAGAATAATTTGAGCCTGATCATTTGTGCCTTAAGTAAGGACTATAGAGAATACCACTGCATGGATTATCTGCAATTGCTCCTCTATTTTTGGGTGTGACAACCTTCCAGTCTCATTGTAGCATTATTCCATTTTTATAATGATTCCAATCTTCAACTATTGTAATTCAAAAGCAACAATATAAACAAGTTCACAATGTCAAGGAGCTGTAATCTGAGTAAATAAAATTTCTGGAGCTTTTGCCAAGAAAAACATAGTTGTAGTTTTGACAATTTATCAGAAGGAACAGGTGCCAATGGATAAACCTTTGTGTTTGGAGAACCCTAGTTATATCCTCAAGAGGGAAACAGTATCTACTCAATTTTTTATGCAAAGTAGAAGATGATTAACAGATTACTTCTGTGCTACTTCAGTAATAAAAGACGTGCAATTACCAAAACCTTTCCTCTCTAAAGCTCTTGGAGTTTCTACAGCCCTTTTTCAATCCACAGCAGGAAGTAGAATTTCCCACAATGACAGGACAGTCTTTCACCTAAGATTTATGAAATGTATTTTTACCAGTTTTTATTCTGGAACTAACTTTTAATGATACATGCAAACTAAGGAACTATAAAAATCAATATTTTCATACTTTTTAAAAGTATTCTGAACAGGTTTATCACTGCATTATTGATCAATGCAGTGGTAAACCGCATTGGTCTATCACTGAGCAATTTACAATTGAACTATTTAAACCTGAAAACAGAAAAAGTGTTTTTCAGATAAATATCATGCTATCTTCTCATTACTGTATTTTAGTATTAAAGACTTATTGAGGGCAAAAAGGATCTTTGGCTAATGTTCTGTTGAGCAAATATACATATCAAAGGTACTATAGCATTTATTATTAATTGTATATTATTATTATCATCAGAATTGTATCACAGCAGCCAGTTGTTTTGCCAGATTTGGCATTAATTACTAGTCGGGCCCCACCCAGGGGCCTAGGACATCGTAATGTATTTTTGTAATATGTGTGCGGATCCAAGCAGTGCGGCCTTTTGCATTTGACTGATGGTGATTTTGTCAATTTTTAACTGTTCTAAATGTAATTCCAGTGCTTTTGGAATAGCACCCAGTGTGCCGATTACCACTGGAATTACCACTGCTGGTTTGTGCCATAATCGTTGAATTTCGATTTTTAAGTCCTGGTATTTCGCGATTTTTTCATATTTCTTCTCGGCGACGCTGCTATCACCTGGTATTGCGATGTCTATGATTGTAACCTTATTTTTCTCAACCAGTGTGATGTCTGGTGTATTATGCACCATTATTGTTGTTGTTGTTGTTGTTGTTGTTTGGTTAAACATTGGTAAGATTCACAGCCTTTGGGGCTGGTTGGTAGCTCAACAACATGAGTCCTAACCAAGGACCTAGCAACTGTTAAGGTAACATCGGAGGATATAAGTTGTTCCAAGTAGGGTGGTTTATTTTAGAGTCAGAATGTTCAAATCAGGTAAATTTAGAATTTTCAAATAGCGAGGTAGCTCTTTACGTATTGTAATTATTGTTATGTCAGGTGTTGTAGGCCAAGTGCTTGTCAGTCTGGATTCTGAAGTCCCACAAGATCTTCATTCTCAAGCTGTATTCCATCATCTTCTAGAACCTTACTTGCCTTGGTTGCCATTGTTTCACATTTGTCAATTCCAAACTGCATACCAATGTCTTGGCTAAATTCTTTTGTGCTTTCAATTAATAAATTCAGTTCAGCTTTTGTTTTACCAAACAGCTTCAATTATTATTATTATTGCTGCTGTTGTTGTTGCTGTTGTTGCTGTTGCTGTTTTTGTTGTTATCTTTATAGAATTGTTCTCTAGCAAGTTTGGGCACAAGCATTTTTTTTATATATATAAACACTGGCAATTTATTCTTGGAGCAAGTACAATCAACTACAAAGAACCAGGGTTTAAATTGAACCAAGTCTCAGCAAAAAATTAAACTCTGAAATACATTTGACTCTAGGAGTTGCCCCAATATATGTTGAACAACCACCTATAATATAATACTTTTTGAATGTGATGGTACAAAATTATGCTAAGTAATAAAATGTGTGAAGATTGTATAGCACTGGCGATTGTGGTTCATTTTTGTTAACTACAATTGAAGAAGAAGAACAAATGTTGCCAACATATCTTAAAATACTGCAAAGTGCTTTGCTTTACCAGGAAAGAACTAAAGCAGAGTATTTCTCCAAAGACGAAGGAAGACAGGTACTATGGAAGACATGGAATCAGCAGTGTCCTTTCTTTGCAATTCTTTAAATCACTCTGGCTGAAATTTTTGGTTTCTTGCATTGAGATAATATATATAAAGTTAAACACATGTACTATAGGGACACAACAGCATTCATTCATTGCAACGTTACTATTACATAAGTGATTTTGGCTAGATACCTTGAGGTGTATTAATAGTTCAATGTGTTCCTTAAAATGTGGACATCTTAAAACGGAGAGCCACAGTTATATAGATGCTTAAAATGATAGTCCCGTCATATGATCAATATACTTTATACTATGTTTCTTCATCAGCAATTATGTAATTTATCCGAGATAAACATTTTGAAAAAAGCAGCATAATCCATGGAGAAATAGATCTCAAGAATATAGCCAATTCTATGTAATTTCAAAATTCTAACTGGAATGAGAAGAAATGTACTAAAAACACCTATCTTTTCCAGTAGAGTAGAGGGAGGGGTCACGTGAGGTTTAACACAGCCTGATTGGTCCATTAGATTGAGAGAAAACTTCTCAACCTTCAGCTTCTCCTATTGGTTCCCAGTTTCCTCTCAGTCTGGTCCAAAGCACTGTGCTTGGTTCCTAGTGAGACTTATTTCTTCTACATCTAAAAATACAATTTGACTTATTGGATTCTCTAAATTAATTAAATTGAGTGCTGCGCCCTGTAGGACAGCCTGTTACTGTCCTCAGCAGGCAGGGGGAGCCCCGTGGGGCAGCTTGCCCTCCTCCCTGCGGGCCGGACGCTCCGGACTGGTTCCCGGGCTTCAGGTGGGCTAGAACTAGGTAAAAATAGAGAATTGCTCTCTGTGTCCTTATGTTCATTAGTGGGTGTATGCCACGAAGATGGAGTGGGTTGAAGTAAATGAACTCCTAAATGATCCAACTATACTTCTTCCTTTATTGACTTCTGAAACACAAGCTAAAGATAAATAAAAATAAACAAGCTGGGATAAATAAATTCATGAATTTTAAGCCTAAACTTCTAGTAATCATGTCAGAAGTAAAAGCTGACACTCTCCTCCTTTTCACATTTCCCCCTGCAGCTGGGTGCTAATTCTAGAAGTGAGGTGTCAGAAGCTGAAATCACACCACAGTATTATTTTCAGTGTTAGATTATAGAGTTTAAATGTTGCTTTCTAGTTTTGCCTTTACCTTCCACAAAAGCAAGTTTCTTGAAACACGAGGACTACTCACATTCTTATTTTCATTAAAATAAAACAATAGAGGAACACATGCAAATGAATAGTCCTGTTTCAGAGTCTTTGGATTCTGTAAAAAAAGTCAATATTGTGCAATTTGTCCTGAACTTCAAGGAGGAAAAATGAATATCTTTGCATATTCTGCTGCATAGCTCATCTTATCTCCCCCCCCCCCCCCCACAGCTTAGCGTGTGGATTAATCATATTGAAGTTAAGCCAACACATCTTTCTCCTGGTATTTGAGCTGTTCCTGGCAGGGCCTCAAGTAGTGTGCTCCTAGCCCAATCCCCATCGCTGTCTTAATTTCCTGTATTTTAAATGTGCCGCAAATGTTGCAAGTGTGGAAACCACACAAGCAATGTTTATTGCATGTTCAGTAACCACACTGAGGTTGTTTATTACGTGTTTATTGCATGTTCAATAACCACAACCAGAGTGACTTGGAAGGAAGAATAATGTGACTCTCCCCCTTCCTGGTAGCTTTGCCTTTTAATACCCTTTATCCCAAACGGTTTGAATTCGGCAAACTCCTCCAAGTTGCCATGGGCAACTGAAAATAATCAATGTGTTCAAAATTTTGAATAGTTTAGGGATCTACTTTTAAGAGAAACGAGACGTACTTGTTTTCAGAATTTTCTTGTCTAGTCTGTTTTTTATAAGATGGGGAGAACTTTGATGTAACACACTGGCAAAAATTAAGTCAGTACAATTGGCACGAATGAGGTAGTAACATCCCAATTGGAAAAAGGATATAACCCCTCCCTTTTACTCTCTGCTCTCTACCCATCTATCTTTTAGTTATCATATTGATGTATTCTCATTGTCTTATTTTTCTTTGTTTATTTTATTGTTCTATTATTTTACTTCTGCTCTGTTTACCCTCTCTTCATTTCTTCCTTTTTATTGTTATAAGATGCCTAGAGTAGGCCCATGGAGCGATGGGTGGCAAATACATTTAACAAATAAATAATATATAAAATCAGTGGTGGGCAATGTTGGAGCAGAATGTCCAAAATTCCACAGGTATTCCTCGACCTGTGACAGCCATTGGGAATAGAACTTCAGTTGCTATGCAGTGTGGTTGTTAAGCAAGTTGTCGTGTGACCAGACCATTTTTACTATAATTGTTAACTGAATCATGTGGTTGTTAAGCAAATCTTGCTTCCTCAGTTCCTCAGCTTATTGACTGGGAAGGTTGCAAATCACAACCATGTGACTGCAAGGCACTGCAACTATTATAAATTCTAGCTGATTGTCAAGCACTTGATCACAATCACATGACCAGGAGGATGGTTCAACAGTCATAGATTTAAGGATGGATCATAAATTACTTTTTCCGGGCTGTTATGACTTTGAACCATTGTTAAACGAATGATTACAAGTGGAGGACTACCGGTGGTCCTCAACTTATGACCACAGTGAAGTCCAAATTTCTGTTGCTAAGCAATATAATTGTTAAGTGAGTTGTGCCCCATTTTATAATCTATTTTGCTATTGTTGTTAAGTAAATAACTGCAGTTGTTAAGTGAATCATGCGATTAAGTAGATCTGGCTTTTCCCATTGACTTTGCTTGTCGAAAGGCTACAACAGGTGATCACATGATCCCAGAACACTGCATCTATCATAAATACATGCTGGTTGCCAAGTGCATGAATTTTGATCATGAGACCATGGGGATGTTGCAATGCTAGTAAGTGTGAAAACTAGTCATGCCATTTTCTTTCACTGCCACTTTAACTTCAAATCATCTCAATAGTTGTAAGTTGAAGACTGCCTGTACCTGTACAGGTAGAATGCCAATCTCAACAGTGGCAGTGCTTCATATGAATTACTATGATTTTCTAACTTGGTGCACATGAGGTATGTTGGAACTGCAGTTTCCGGCCTGCATGAAGGAAGCAAAACTCGGCAAGAGAAAAGAGAATCCAGGACTGTCCAAATGTCAATGTTTATTTCTCCACCTTCACCAACCAACATTGTCAGGTATCAGAACAAATGGGAATTATAGTTAAGCAACATATGGGGTATCAGAGTTTTTTGCTTCCATTTTATGGTAAGAACAAAGCGGAGCCACAGAAATGTAATCTCAAGATCTTCCCGCCCCTGGGGTCAGCTTTGCAGGTATAGGAAATCTTCATTTAGAACTTGATCTTTCAGTCACAGAAGTAACTTTGTGACCAATCCACACATTTATGAACTTCCCAAGTCTGTAAAGCAAAGGAGAGCTGAAATAAAGTCATGTCTCAATTTCATTTAATGATAATTTTGTTTAACAATTGAGTAGTTGGTCCCAATTCTGATCGCTAAACAAGGATTTCATGTATGTAGAACACTAAATTTACTTACAGAAAAAGTAATAACTCCTTTGACTCAAGATCAAATCTTAATAACTTTATGGGCACATCTATGTATCTAATTTTCTTCACAAAAATATAAAGGTGGCTTTTCTGAGATGCTTTTTGACTTCTCCCTGGATCTGCTCCTCAGATATTTTTGATACCGTCCTATCCAAGCAAGTCTGACTTCACTTAACTCTTTCAAGAGTGGCCAAGTTCTAGACAAACCTTTCATTTATTGGAACTTATTTATTAACATAATTTATCTTAGCAAGTAAATTCAAATCAGTTTTTAAAGCTTATTTTTATTTTTAAAATAAAATGCATTAATTTTTTCAAACTAGTATTTTTCATAATTTGCCTTTGTAACTTAGGTTGAATTGTTCAACCTATGCATCTGTACCTGAATGAATGTGATATCTATTCAGATTATTGGCAACATATCATGATTACATTGTACAGGATGTTTTGGAAGCTGAAGTTAATATATGTCACAAAGATGTCTAAATAATGGTCTCTTATTGCAATAATATGTATTGTAATACATATTACTGCCCTCTGAAGACTCTCCTTTTAAGAAAAAATTTGATTTGCTGTCATTCCAATAATCTTCTCAGATACATTAAGGAAAACTAGTAATGAATACATTTTAGTGATGAGGCCAAAGTGGTTGTAGCAATACCGCTCCTACCATGTAATCTGTGAGTTACTATAGACAAAATTTCTATTATCTCAGCCTGTACAATTTTGGCAGGTATAAAAAGTGACATTTAAGTGAAGCATTTATAGTGCTATGAAACTGCTATGTAATTATAACTACTATTACACCTGTTTCTTGCTCCTGATGATAGTGCATTTTGAACTAAACAAGACTGCTTTTATTTATCTGGCTCCACCTTTTCCTTTATGTGATCTCATCCCCTTGCCTGTGCTTCATTCGTTATGTCGTCTGGATGAAGTGACCTTCAGTTCCCAAAATTCCCAAATCAGGTTGTGGTAGGCCGCACTAAGATGTGATTAAATGTAAGATAACAATTAGGAATTGGTTGTTGGGGGGCGGGAGGAAGAAAGACTCCCTTTCTATAAAAATCCTTTAAAAGACTTGAAGATAGGATTACTACTAAATAAAAGTTTCTGAATTTTGGTGAAGTGTATAATTGCTCAGTATTAATATGAAAGTGAACTTCAACCTTATAAAATAAACAGTGGTGTGTATTCTACATGCTGGTTAAATTGCTGACGATAGAATGATATTTCTATCGTAGCTCACGGTTTTGCATTGCTGAATTCAAAATAGTGTGTCTCCTATCCATTTTCTTTTCTAGTTATTCTTCTTCCTTGAATATAGAAGGGCTTGGTGATCTATTCTTTGATTTATCTGTATCCTCTCCCCCATCTTTGCTCTGATTTTCCGTCCCCTACTTGAACTCTGTCTATATCCTTGCGAAATTTCAGTTCCCAATCCATTTCAAGAGAATTGAGTCCCAGTGAAAAGGTCATTTGAGGATAAAGCTGGGCCTCCCAGCATTTTTTCCTCTCTCTTCCCCCAATATTTTCCCCTTTTGGGGAGGCCAGCAGGGCTTGACTGTTTTCGTATTTCCTTTGATGATAACACAGTTTTGGCAATGTGCCAGAGAGCTGCAGGTCTCCTTACAGAGCACTTTGCATGTAGCATGTTAAGGCTGAGATAGCAAGAGCAGCAGGAGAGAGAAAGAACACTGCTTGGAGAAATAGGGGGTGCAAGGAAGGGCTGAGGCCTACCATATCTTTACTAACCGGGAATAGGGGAGATGTGGTTCCAAACAATATCCAATCATTTATGAGTGGTTTGGAGAAAACAGGCCATTTTTCCTTCTTATGTTCATATGTTTTCTCTTGTTTATATATCTGTCTACTATTGCCCCAGTTGTTGTGGTAATACTTTTTATATAAAGGTTTCCAGTTGTGATGGGTTCAAGGGGTCAGTGCTCATCTCCGATTGTCAGCTGAGGGAGCCTGTGTTGTCTGAGATATGCTTCTGTCATCATGTGTGGCCAGCATGAAAATATGGAATGCAGTAACCTTTTCTGCCGAAGTGGTACCTATTTATCTACTCATATTTGAATTCTGCCAGGTTAGCAAGAGCTGGGACAAGTAGCGGGAACTCACTTCATCATGAGGCACTCAGGTCTCGAACCCAGGCTCTCAACTTTCCAGCTGACTAGCCCAGCATTTAACTGCTGAACCATCACACTGCCACTTTCTATATAATATTCCTGCTACCCATCTTAATATAATCTTACCCAGTAAGTTTCTACTGTATGCTACATGTATAAACAAGTTTGTGTGTCATAAATATACTAAAAACTAATAGTTGCATCCTTGTTTTAATTTTTCTGAAGGAGAGATAGGAAGCTTGCAACCCTCCACAAGTTTCTGAATTTCAGCTTCATTAACCTTCATCACCATAATTGGGGGGAAGGGGAGGTGTCTGGTAACTTTAGTTGGTATCATTGGGTGGGAGCATATGTTAGGAAGAAATCAATTTAGACATTTTTAAATTGGAAGGTCCAAGAAATCAACTAAGCCAAAATGTTTAAGGAAGTGACAGATTGTATAAATGGTCATCATGTTTCAAGGCTGTATATGGACAACAAATTTTACAGCTAAATCTTGCTTTTGAGCAGCTCCAGCAGTTCTTCAGCTCTAGCTCCATGCTAGGAAGATGATGATCCTATTTAAGCTATGACTCTCCCATCTTTGGGCTGATATATCTTTCTAATAAGGATATTTATTTCTTATGGACAAGTCTTTATTTAAAGTTATGCATCTAATAGTATTCACTTTGAAGTGGAGTTTTTAAAAAGGCTAGATACAATCCTTTTAACACACTCCAGCAGTTCTCCCCTTCCCTTCCCTCATCTCCTCCTCAGCCTTTTTGACTTAGGTAGTCCGTCTCCTGGGGTGTGGTGGGCTTTTGGCTATGCAGCTTTGGAATTCTGGTGATCCAGTCCTGTCATATGTGGGGATTCAGAGTTTGCTTTTTAAGAGTAATTGTACAAGTTCATAGAAGAGATTTTTCAGCTTCTGTCAGCTGGAATAACGTAACTGAACTAGAACAAGTTCAAGGCATTTTGCTTGAGGTCAAAGGCAAATTGATGTCTCTATTGTGCTGTCTTCTATTCTGAAATTGATTGGACAGAGAGTTTGGTTTTCTTTTATCCCTGATAATGAACTAGAGAGAGGCAAGGTCACTTAGGGTTCACAAAACAGTGCTTCCACGGGCCTCATCTTGCCCTGTCCAAGACTGCTGTCTCATTTTGCCTAATGGCAGACTCAGTGGTGAACCACACCTCTCTTTTCATATAACTGATGCTGAGTGGGGACAAGAGGAGGTAACTGTTCAGTATGCTGTGTTCATAAAATTCACAAAATGATTTGGTTTGGTTGTTGTGTGAGGTGATCTTTGATCTGTTCGGGTTTTTTTTTCTTTTCATATACCACATGTCACTTGTACATGCTATTTCAAAGAGGCTTGTTCCATTGGCTCAGATTGTTGAATTTAAAGTCCTACATCCACTTTCCAATTTGGGCATGGATACATCCCATAAAACACCAAAGCTGATACAGAAACCATGTGGCTGCAGCTCTAGACTAAATGTCTGATTGCATTTACCCGCTGTGGACCAGTTTTTCAATTGCTGGATTCACACATCAACTGGAATTATATTGTAATTTCCTTGCTTTGGGCTTAGCATGGTGTGTGAATCCAGCTAAAAGTAAACTATAAGTATTATAAATTATATTAATCAACCAACTATGGCTTTTAAAATCCTGACTTAGTATGTCATATGTGAATTCAGCTATGAAGCACCAGAACAGAAGTATATAGCAGAATGTTAGTTAGACAGTGAGCCAAGTTTGATTTATTGATTATGCTGTCTAGTCATTTTTAGCTCCCAGCAACCACACTCATAGATTTTCTCTATGACAACCTATCCCTAACCTGCTCTTTTATGTCTCCCAATAGAGCACTCATCACCACTGTAACTAAATCCATCCATCTTGCTGCTGGTCATCCTCTTAGCTTCCACCTTTCCTAGCATTAAAGCCCTTTCTAGAGAGCTGAGTCTTTCTATAATGTGTCAAAGTAGGATAATTTGAGCTTGGTCATTTGTGCCTCGAGTGAGAACTCTGGGTTAATTTGTTTGATGATCTATCAGTTTGTTTTCTTGTCATTCCACGGTACCCTCATCCAAGTTACATGTTTCTAATGTTTTTTAAGAGTACAATAATGGGATCATTAATTATATATTGCCTTTTAATAAATCAGATCTACCAAGCCTTAAAAACAAACAAAAAAATAGCTTTTCTCAATGTCTGTTCCTTAGTAATGAAATACAAACACAATAAGAATCTATAATGCTTTTTATTATGCCTAAGATATTATGGTACAGTTATACTTATATACAATGGCTCTTATATGATAGAAAGACACTGATATGCTGTTTATACTGTTACCATTCTCAACTTGTAGAAGAAGTTAAAAGTAAAAGGTAATGGTTTTCTTTTAAAACATCTTGAACTTATTTGCAGGGACTTACTAATTAATAGCTCACATTCTTGATAATTATTCTAAAGTAGTTCTGAAGAATTGCAGCAAGAGCATAATACATAGAAACAAATGTAAAGAACATTTTCAGTTCTTTAGAAAATCAATAATATTTATTTGGTCAATGACCAGCAAAATGTAAAAGAACAAAACAAACAAAAGCCGAGTGAAGCAAATAAATGCAATAATATGTTAATTAGTATACTATTCCAATAGGAAGAGAAGAGCTATGGAAGGGAAATTTTGAATTCATACTAGCTGTAGTCAATAAAAAGGGATAAGGAAACTTGAACTATAAAATATAAGAAGAGCACGAAGTTATTAGCATCTGCATTACTGACTCAGACATATGAAGGAATGCAACTGTTTACTACTGTTTACTACTACTGCCAGATTTGAGCTGCAGAAATCCTGAAAACCACCAGATAGCAAAAAAAAAAAAAGAGTTAGAATCTGCTGAATTTCATTCCTTCTGTTTAGTCCCTATCCAGATTTTTGGAATCAAGCCCGGGAGGCCTAATATTCTTTAATATATTATTAATATAGTTATTCAGATTCATTTATAGTTGGACCTGACTGGCTGGTCCCACTGAGGTGACTGAAATTTGGATTTGTTAGGTGGGACAAGTTTGCACCTGTGATTCCCAGGGAACGAGATGGAATCCTCAAGTCTGCTCACCTGAACAACCATTTGTTTTGTATCTTGCCCCCTCCTAACTTGTTAGGTAGTGTGCAGTTTGCCCTCATTATAGGGTCAGTTTCTTTGAGGTAGGAATGGTTCTGCCAGTATCGAAACATAATAATGCACTTTCTTCTCAAAAAGCTATTGGACTCAAGTGATCTGAACTGTCCTTCAGGCAGTCATTCATGGTTTGGTCATCTTACAAATAGGCTTTTGCAGCACGTTCTACAGAAGACTGCCCCTGAAGACCACTTACAAACTGCAGCTAATCCAAAATGTAGTGACCCAGGTAATTATGGGATGTCTCAGTATGCCCATGTAACATAGCACAGTCTGCTGGTAGTTTTCCAAGTGCAATTAGGGTGCTGATTATCATCTTTAAAGACTTTTGTGGCCTAGGGCATAGCTATTTGAGGGTCCATTAATATTCTATCAGGTAGACTCTATTTTCTATGTTTTCTATAAAGTCTCCATGATATTTTTTACCTGTTCAATTTCACACAGTTGGCATGTTCTGACATATTGGCATATTGGGTCAATGGGACACAGGAAGCATACTTTCTTGGTCACTACCTGCCCTCGGGAACAGCATTTTACCTGAAATTTGTACCCCCCCACACACACCTTATTTTAAAAACTCCTTAAAACCTGGGGTTTTGCCCTAGGCTAATTTGGATGTTAAGATCCTTCAGAGAGCACTTGCATGAGGCTGAGACAGAAGATTGTTCTTTATTATTGCTATCATTTCTTATTAATTGTTAGACTGTTTTTAGTATTGTACACCACCTTAGAATCATTTCTGAACTGAATGGTTGTACAAAGCTAATGAATAAATAATAAATATTTAAATAAATAATGTGCAAGTGTTCATTGCATGTGGGCATTACTGAAGGAAATACAATCTGGGCAATATTCCAGGGCACTATTTGAAATGCCTTGATAGCCTCACATCTTTTGCCTTTTCCAGGCCACTTGATTCTTGGCCTAACAACAGGCCTTTCCCCTTTACCAAGATAAGATGCTAACCACCACCCCCATCATTGGGGGTGAAGGTGAGCCAATAATTTAAAGCATTTTGTCCAAATCTTTGCAGAATGAATAACAGAATCACAGTGAAGAAACTGACTGGGGGATGGGGAGGGTGTCCCACATCGACTAAAACATTTAAACATTCAGCTCTGATCATTCCACTACTGGTTACATTACTTTGTTTCCAGAATCAGAAGTGCTGAAAAAAGTAATTAATTTCATGCACTTTTAGGCTGCTGATACATAATGTGAGAATAAGGGGGGAGATGCTGCTTTAACACCAGTACAGCAACAGATGTCTGGAGATGAGAGGAAGGCACCATCACAAGAAGAAGGGGGATAATTGCTAGAATAGTTCTTCCTTGGTTATATGCATGTAAAATTCAGCCAATTTGTCAGTGCTCAAAATATTTCTTTTTTTCTTCCTCATATTTTTTTAAAATTTGGCATATAAAATATATTCATAATAAGCAGGCATAGACAAAACTGTATTTCATTTGTATATTTTAATCCTGCTTTTTGTGGTTTTGAATTGCAAAAATTGAGAATTTAGGAGGAAAGATTCAGAAATTATAACCAGCATGTTACATGTATATGTCAGTGAATTAGAATGTTTTTAAATTTTCGTTCCAAAGTCGAGAGAAAGGGAAGGACTTAAGATAAAACATGAATAAGAAACCTATTCTTTCTTTTTACCTTTATAGGGTCTCCTCTTCAAGCTTTTGACCCAGAATGCTTGCAATTTGCCAACAGTGAAGGAGACCACAATGGGGCTTGCCTCATAGCATAATAGCCCCTCCTCCCTCAAATCTCAAATCCACATCTGTCGTGGCGACCGTGGAGTGTTGCCTCTGGGGGCGGAGCCCACCTTGGTCTCTCTTTATTGATCCTGGATGGAATTGCGGTGAATGGAACAGAAGCCCAGCACGGTGGAGTGCCTGTCGGAGCCAGAGGACACCCGGTAAGGTCATCAAATTGATGGCAATCTGTAGAACATTAAAACAGTTAGAGAATGCAAGTGGCATTAAACCTCTATTTAGTTTTGAATTTGTTCTAGAAATGCACATGATAAAGAGCTCTATTCTTGTTGATGGGACACATTAAAAATTAGCCCTGTGCTAAAAGTTAAATTTCTACAGAGATCTTCGAGATCTTTTGAAGTGTCTGAGTATACTTGATTCTCAGTTTTCCCAATTTGACTCATTTCTGATTGTCCTACAATACCTCAATAACATTTAGAGGGAGCAATGGGGAATATAAAGTTAGACCTCTGTGATTTTAGTGTTTTTCCATTTGATGCTACCTCTACTGCTTTCTGCATTCACAGCACGAAACATACAATTTAGCATCATATTCAGAATTCAGTGTACTTTTCACTGTTTTTTAAAAGTAGATCTGAAAAATTGGCCAATTTCTCACTACCAGCTTTTTTTTTTAAATTGTAAGTCTTTCCTCATGGCTCAGTCAAAATGCTACTCACTCATCCCTGAACCAGCAGAAAACTAAACCAGCAGAAAACTTGCTGACTCCTATTCTGCCTTTCTATCCTCAGTTCTGGTGACATCCTGATTTCAGTGTACAGGCATGTTAAGCAAAGCCTTTGGTTAAACCTTCTGTTTTCGGCCATCTTCCCTTTTCTGAACATAACCAGCTGGCAGCAAATGATCGCAGCACTACTAAACACCAGAGATTTAGTCACTTGTCAAAACCCAGTACCTCCCCAAGTTCATTATATGAAGCAATAAAACAGGAGCGATACTTCAAACCTGCTCCATCCCAGACTCCACAAACCAGATATCAGAGGTGCTTGTTTTGAGAATTAGTTTAATATATTTTTTCAAAGGGGTACCAAACTCACTTGAAAACAAGCCTGTGGGCAAATAATAATGAGAAGGGGGAATCTTCTAGCAGTGAAATCAGCTCTTTTTACACAGATAAAAAATTAAGGGAACTATAAGGGACAGAAGGAAAGGATTGTATACACCAAAGTAAGCTATAGGTAGTGGGCTGTACATTTGCTAACATGGATAGTTAAGATTAAGAGATTGATTGTATGCCCCCTGAAATTGTCACTGGTTCCTAACAGCTTAAGGGAAAACATCTGTACAGCTAGTCATGACTTAAGGCTGTCTTGTGAATCGACGGAGGACAGGAGAAAGGCAACACCATGGGGACATGACAGATCATAGATGTTGCCAGAGAATGAGTTGTACTTTGATAAGATGTAAATGAAAAAAGCTGCTCTTGTTCTTATTTTAATCGGAATTAATTATGAACTGGAAAAGCCAGTAGGCAGCTCCTAATTGTTAGTGTGAGGATAATATTGCATTGCATTACTACAATGGTTCTCAAAACATGGCTTGTGCTGGTGAGTCATTACAAGGGCATGACACTCTCCCCACTTTGCTCAAATGCAATAATATTTTATAAATTGCTGGCTCTCGACTGGTTGTCAGGTACTTGGACAATGTCCTTTGCGGTCACAGCAATGGTTCTGTAAAAATCCTGGCTTGTTTCAGACAGCTATCCAAACTAAACTGTCCAGAATTTTTGAGGCCCTCTTGCCTAGTTTCCTTCCTCTATTTCTAAAGGCAGCTTGATACTCATCTTCTTCATGGGCTTTAGGTTGGGTTTTGCCATTGAGCCTAAGTTTCCTCTTAAGTAGGCAAAGCACTGCATTTCAGTTTCATGCAAAAAGACAACATTTTGTGGCAGGCAGCCAGCATACTCCATAGCAAATCTTTTTGAAGTCGATCCCTCGACAAACAACTCCATGGAGACAACTTTATTACTGGTAGATATTTTTCAATAAAGGGGTATTATATCTCCCTCTCTTTTTGTATTTTAAGAGATTGGACAACCATTTGTCTGAAATGTTATAGGGTTTCCTGTTTGAGCAGAGGATTGGACTAGAAGACCTCCAAGGTCCCTTCCATCTCTGTTTTTCTGTTATTCTATTACAATGTTGGCGAATATTTTCAGCACTGAGTACTGAAAGGGGAGCGTGTGCACGTGTGTGTTGGAAGAGCAGCTGCCTGGTGCACATGCACACAGAGCCATCTCTCCAGGCATGCGGGCTGTCGCCCTTTGCTCCTCCAGGTTCTGGTGCGCTGGCCAGCTTGTCCACATGTGCGGGAGCACCAGAAACTGGAAGAGCAGCGTCCTGGTGCGCATGCGTCCACTGGGTGGCTGCTTTTCTGGTGCATGTGTGCGCACCAGGTACCTGGTCTTCGCACACGCATGCACACTGGAAACCAGAATACCAGCTGGCCAGTGTGCATACACATGCCAGAAACCGGGAGAGTAGCTGCCCAGCACATGCTCTTTGGCCTCTTTTTTATGATTGTTGGCTAATTCATGTGTGATTCACAAAAAAATGTTTATAGAGGTTGGGGGTTACATAAACTAATTATTGTTGAGAAACGTGGACCACAAAATCCTTCTAATACTAAAATCTAGAAACTTTGAGAAATAGTGTATTGCTTTGAAAATATTATTGCATTGAAAATTTTTGTTTCATCAGCTTCTCTGAATTGATTACTATTGGACAAAGAAACAAATCAATTTTTCACATGTGTTCTTTTGTTGTATGTGAAATTTTCAGAGCATACATTTTCCTTTGAAGGAGAAACATAAGTCAAGCGCAGGCCTACTCATAGGACTGCCCTGTGAATGGGTGCTAGTATGTGGCTGAAATTGTTAAAATGCCCATGTGGGTGTGTGAACAAGACTGTGAGTCAAAATGCAAATTTGTGTGAAGGCTGAAAATAAAAGTAGAGGATCTAAAGTCTTTCAAATAATGTTTAGTGTTGCTAGTGGGAGGGTTCAATTTCATAACTAGTTTTAGATATACAGTGAAAAGCAGCCTTATTTTTCTGCCATCGTTATTTAGAAATAAAGGTTCATCAATACATTCCTGTAGATTTCCTTCTTATCCATTTTCTTTGCCTGGGCTGATTCACATGATAACATTACCTGAATTGAAAGAACTTTTTAAAAAGGTAAATAAAGTGGTTTAGAGAGCTTGCTGAGTGACCTGAAGAGTTTCTATAGGTTGCTGGTAATTGCATACACCATGCTGCCTGTCTCTGATTTAGTTTATTGGAAAGAGGCCATTCTCAATTCTGTCATCTTTGGATTCTTTTAACCTAAAATAGAACCTGATGACTTCTGGATGTAAAACTTTAATCTGACACAAACATGTTCTCCCTTCTGTTATTTAAAAATATTCAGAGATCAAATGTTCTTTATATGTATGATGGGTAATTAGGGGGAAAGTCAGTAGCTTTTTCTGGTCCATGTTACATCCCCAAATCACCCAAGATCTCTTTGAGAGTTCAGTAATTTACAATTTATTTGTGATTTAATTGGGGTTCTATACTACCACACTGCTACACATTTATTTCTGATTTAATTGGGGTTCTATAGTGCCACACTGCTATTGGAGATTCCAACAAAGATCCTGGATTAGGACAAGGTAATTTTTTCAAAAGACAACTTTTATGCAATATATAAGGACTTTTCTCCATTCTTATGTGTGCATATTTTCTAGCTAGGCACTTCACAGATTGAAGCTTAATGTATGAGTTTATCTCCATTGAAAAGTCGTGTTTTTAAGATTGTTGGAATAATCTTATCTGTAATTATTGGCTTTTCCGGTAGACTCGAGGGAGGGGCGACTCCTAGGATATTCTCACAGCCTGATTGGTCCAAAGACTGAGGAAAATCTTTTAACCTCCTCCTTTCCCTGTGGCTCCCAGTTCCCCTCAGTCTTTTGGTGCAAGCACTGTGTTTGTGGTTCCCAGAGAAAGTGAGTAGATTTTAGCATTCGTTTGGATTTGATCCATTGGCTACTTTAAATTCTAAATTTCTGAGCTGCTATCTTGCAGGGATAGGGTCCCCCGTCCCGCAGCAAGCCGAGGGAGGGCTAATTGGCTTCTAACCCTCACCTCGTGAGTTTCCGGAGCTCTGTCCAATCCCTGGAACTGCGGGGGTGTTAGGCTCCGTTTCTGCAGCTCCATAGGAAGGGCTGCCAGGTAGAGGTGCCGATTAGGCTGTGGGCGGCTTAATTTAACACCGGGAAGCCGCACCTGGGCGAAACAAGCCGTTGCAAACTTTCAAGCCGCGGCTGAAGACAAAAAGAACGTTTAAAGTGCATGGAAACCTCTGGCAGCAATTTTAGAGGTGCGCACGTGGAAGCAGCCATTTTGAAAGCGCGCATGTGGAGGCGGCCATTTTCTGGCCCGGAATCGTCGCCTTGCATCACGGTTGAGTTGGCCCAGCAAGCCTCAGCCTTGGCAGCCCCCTAATTGTTCCCGCAAGGTCCTTGTACCGGCTGGTGGCTCTGGGCGAGACATTGGAGGACACGTGAGTCACACCAATGGTGGAGAGCATGCAGTCCACTTCACGGGCCCTGGGGAGCGCCCTAATTGGGGCTGAGGAGGAAGCCATGGTTGGGCTGAGGACAAGGGCAGCGGCAGCGAAGCCTTTAGCAGCCCAATGACCACCCAGAGCAGCCCAGAGGGATGAAAGCCGGTGTCAGAAGGCCCTGGAGAAGAGGATTGCTAGGACAGAACAACAGGCCCAGGCCAACAAGCCCTCTTCTCCAGCCAGATCCAGATCCCCTCTGAGGCCTGAATCCCATCAATCGGCCTCCCCCCCCCCAGGGGGTTTAGCCCTTCTTCTCCCTCTATCTCCCCCTCTGGAGCATGCAGGCAATCTGGGCTGGAAATTTTCCCATCCCCTCCTGCCTCTTTTCAGGGAGGGGGTCAGGGATCCATTGGAAGGTTCATCCGGGATTTCCTCCCCACCTACACCCTGGCCCCACAGGGTCCTGCCTCAGGACTCTCGGAGGATGAATTTGAGTATCTGGAATTGCTCCCTGAGAGCATCAAGAAGCTTATTTCCTCAGCCATTTCGAAGGGAATTGTTTCTGCAGTTTCCTTAAGGGAAAGTCATTCTTCTAGGGAGCCTAGGTCCCAGGTTTCTCATCAGGCTAGGAGCTCCTCAGACCTTAGACATCAGATGGCAAGGCCGCCTTCACTCTCAATAGTCAGTGAGGGCTCAGTATTAGGGGATGACGCCCATCAAGACATGGGATTTTTGGAGGATGAAGAGACTGTCCTCCCAGATCCCCCGGCCTTCCCAAATCTCTTCGCTCCTCCAATGTTTAAAACCTTGTTAAACAAAGCTAGGAAGACCACTAAGCTAGGGACAGGTGATCCTGCCATTCCTCCACACAGAGACCCTAATTTGGTCATGTTCTCCAATATAGCGACCAACAAGGAGGAGGTCCCTGCTCCTCCCCTTTTTCTGGAGGTGGTAAAGAATCAGTGGGCTCACCCTTCCACCTTTCCTAACCCAGGGAGCAATGACCACCGCTTTTACAACATGGAGCAGGCCTTCTCCTAGGCGCTTCAATTACCTAATGTAGACGCCCCAGTAGCCACCTTAGCCAACGCCTCATCCATAGTGTCAGGGGCTGTGGCTGATAAGTTGAAGCCGGAGGACAAGCGGGCAGAGCTTACATTATGTAAGAATTTCAACGCCTCGGCATGGGCCGTAAAGTTTGCTGCAGCTGCCTCTTATTTCAACCGATCAGCAGTCATGTGGCTCCGCCAGTTGCAGGACCGCATTCCTGTTCAGGATGAACGACTGCACCAGTATATCACAAAGATAATTGCCACCACGCAGTTTTCGGCGGATGCTACCCTTGATGCTGTGAAGTACTCGTCCTGAGCTCTAGCTACCTTGGTGACTTCCAGGCAGTTGTTATGGTTACGTAATTGGCAAATGGATAACAAGTCCAAGTGGAGCCTGATGGCTGCCCCCTACACTAAAACTAATTTCTTTGGTGAATCCTTAGATCCGATTCTCAAAGAGAACAAAGACAAAAAGAAGGTCTTAACTACCAATGCCAAGAAGATGGACAACCGTCCGTCCTCATTCCATAGACAGTCATTCAGGCCCCCAAACAAGATTACCAACACCAGAGGTATGTTCCCTTATAGATCCGATAGGCAGTTCCAGAGGCCCTACTACCAGGACAGGGGTAGGTACCAGGGTCAGTCCAGGCAGTCCTTTCGTGGAGGGAGCGGCTGCCCCTTCCGCAAAGGGAAATGACTCCAACCCGGGGTTTTCCATTGGCCACCATCTGGAACTTTTCGCGGATCAGTGGGACCGAGTGACATCAGATGCATGGGTAAAGACCACGGTCAGGAACGGCCTCCATCTAGAATTCCTCTCTATGCCCCCAACCATCTTCAAAACTTTTCCACCATCCCGGGACCCGGAACCCGGAACCCCATCGTCTGTGTCTCTAGCCATACAACATTTTCTGGACATCCGGGCGGTAGAGCCGGTCTCATGGATGGAATGAGGGTTGGGTCACTACTCCAACCTATTCATTGTTTTGAAGAGTTCGGGGGGGCTGGAGGGTGATACTGGACCTCAAGCACCTCAATGGTTATCTGATATACAGGTGCTTCAAAATATCATCCCTCAGGTCCATTTTGCAGGGCATCAGGTGGGGGGATTACCTAGCGTCAGTGGACCTGACAGAAGCCTACCTCCACATCCCCATCCTCCCCGCCCATCTCAGGTTCCTGCGTTTTTCCCACAACAGGTTCCATTTCCAATACAGGGCCCTCCCCTTCAGGTTAGCTTCAGCCCCACGCATGTTCACGAAGGTCCTGGTGGCATTGGCGGCTCACCTCCACTCTGTCCCGGTGAGACTACAATGCTATCTTGACGATGTGCTCATGCAAGCCCATTCTCAGGCCAGGCTGTCCACGACCTCAAACTCACCATTTGGACACTACAAGCCCTGGGGTTTTCTGTCAACTTCCCCAAAAGTCATCTCTCGCCCCGTACGAAGATCTTACACCTGGGGGCATCGATAGACTCCATGGAGGGCATGGTTCGACTATCCTCAGAGCGGCTCATCAGTCTTCAGGCCCTGGCAAGGCAGATGCATGCAAGGCGATCAGTTTCCATCCTGACCTTGGCCCGCCTATTGGGCAAGATGGTGTTGTGCATAGGGATTGTTCCCTGGGCACGGCTTCATTCCTGGACCCTGCAGTGGGACCTCATGACATTCCAGCGGAGACGCACAAGTAACTCTCTGCGACTCGTCTATCTACCAGAGGATGTGCGCCTATCCCTGCGGTGGTGGCTTTCCCCGGCTCTTCAACATGGATCGGAGTTTGGGGAGCTGGATCGAGTGAGCATCACTACAGACGTGAGCCTGTTCGATTGGGGGGTGCTCATGGACTCCAAGATGGAGCAGGGCCGTTGGACCTGGTCGGACCTTCGCCACAATATAAACTGGCTGGAACTGAAGGCCGCCCAGCTGGCCCTCCAACTGTTCAAGAGTTCGATAGAGGGCTGCCACGTCCTTCTGTTGACAGACAATGTGGCCACAAAGGCCCACATAAACTGTCAAGGGGGGACTCATTCCAGAGCCCTTTGGCTGGAGGCATTGAAGCTCGGCTCCTGGGCAGAGACATCTTGCCTCAGTGGTGTCGGAGCACATCTCAAGCTCAGCCAACCACCAGGCCGATTGGTTGAGCCGCGCGACTGTGGACCACGGGGAGTGGCAAATTCTACCCGAACTATTCCAGAAGATTTGACAGAGGTTTGGCAAGCCATTGGTGGACTTGTTCCGACAAACACCTAGCTCCCAAGATTCTTCTCTCAATTCCCGACCCGGGCCACAGAAGAAACAGACACTCTCCGGAACAGATGGCCTCTGGGCCTATGGTATGCATTTCCCCTTCTCCCTCTGATACCGGGGACACTGAGGAAGATAGTAGTAGAGAGGGCGGACATCATTCTGATAGCACCTTACTGGCCCAGACGACCTTGGTTTGCGGACCTCATCCAGCTCTCCGTCTCTTCCCCATGGAGGATTTCTCGGGAGAAGCTCTCCCTGCGCCAGGGGGTCTTGATCCCCCCGGAACCCCAGTGGCTCCACCTGACTGCCTGGCGCTTGAGCGGAGCCTCCTGAGGAGTGTCCTCCCGAGTTATAGCGACCATCGAGGCGTCTAATCGCCCCTCCATCACACGGATATATAATTCCATGTGGGCGGCGTTTGTTAAGTGGTGCAGCCCACTCAGGATTTGTCCAACCGAGGCTTCGGTCGCTCAAATTCTAGACTTCCTCCAGAAAGGTCTGGATGGGGGTCTCTCTCACAACACCTTATGGTGTCAGGTGGCCACCCTGGCCTCAGTTCTGCCAGGGGACGATCATTCGTCTCTAGCCCACCATTCCCTGGTCAAGAGATTTCTGAGGGGAGCCGCTAATTTATGGCCTCCTCCCATCCATAGGTTCCCAACTTGGGACCTACCCCTTGTTCTTAGGGCCTTGATGGGCCCTAAGAGCCCTTGTGCACTGTCCACCTTAGGTTCCCATCCCTCACGGTGGCATTCCTTGTAGACATGACTTCTGCCAGGTGCATTTCCGAGTTGGGGGCTCTTCATCTAAGGACGACCTCTGTCAGTTTCACCAGGATAGAGTGGTCCTATGGTTGGACCCTACCTTTCTCCCTAAGCTCAATTTGCCCTTCCTTGGGCACAGGAGGTTATCGCCAATTTCTGTCCGACTCCTTCCCATGAGAGAGAGAGTGCCTTTGGCACCGGCTAGACATTCATCGCACCTTGCGCATTTATCTCCAACACACATCTTCCTTCCATAGATCTGAGGCTCTCTTTATTTCATTCCAGCCTGGCTCCTTGGGGGCCAGAGTTACCTCTGCCATCATTGGCAGATGGTTACAACAGGCCATCTCTTTGGCATGCGAGTCCTCGGACCGCCCCCCACCCTTTGGGGATCAATACTCACTCTACATGGAGTGCCGCTACTACAGCAGCATGGGCCACGAAGGCTCCTTTTGAAGACATTTGTCGGGTGGCCACTTGGTCATCCCCGACACCGTTCATCCGCCACTACCGGCTGGATGCCTTTGCATCGGCCGAGGCATCCTTTGGGTGTAGGGTTATACAACAAGTAGTGACCACCCCTCCCCCCGGACCCCAGTTTCCCTCCCAGGGACTGAGTTTGAGTACTTCCCAGGAGTCGCCTCTCCCTCGAGTCTACCGAAAAAAGAATGTTGGTCCTTACCTGAACGTTTCTTTTCAGTAGATGAGAGGGAGGGGCAACATCCTGCCCCAGGTAGACATAGGTGATAGTCAGTTGGGGTGAGGCTGGGGGTGGTTTTTCCCTTGCTGTTTTGTTGGCAGCACGTTTTTGGTCATGCAACTTCGAGGAACTGGGAGCCACAGGGAAAGGAGGAGATTAAAAAAGATTTCCCTCAGTCTTTGGACCAATCAGGCTGTGAGAATATCCTAGGAGTCGCCCCTCCCTCTTGTCTACCAAAAAGAAACGTTCAGGTAAGGACCAACGTTCTTTCTATTACTATTTTGTGGATTTTCACTTCTTACTTCAATCACAGAGAGGCAAATGTTTATTAAAACTTATCCAAGCACACAGTTCATATGTAGAATCTCTCTATCCTGATTTTATAAAGAACAAGTTTATGATTTTGCATACATTAGAAGCCAAATCTCCAACAATAGGTGAAAATCACAATTTTTGTGAATGTGGCTTATAAATTTAGCAATTAAGGATTAACTACAGGCGATCATATACAAATTATAATCAATGCTGCAAAAAACTTCATATAAGTAGTGAGATTCAAATCATTTAACAACCGCTTCGCTGCCCTAATGACCAGCTGGGTAGGCATGGCTCGGTGGTCATGTGACCATGTGGGCGTGGCCAACTCAACGTCACTCAGGTCGATGGGTGCTTTGCCGTAGCTGTTACAATGTAATAAGGGTTAACCAGAGAGGCAGCTTCTGTAAGCGGGGCAATAAAGATTAGGCTAGGAACAACACCAGAATGTTTCCTTCCTGCCCTCCTTACAGGATTAGCCCTGTAAAGTGGAAAAAAACAAAATAAGATTTCTTCCAACAACTGGTTCTCCGAACTGCTTAGAAAGTTAACAACCAGTTCTCCCGAATAGGTGCGAACTGGCTGAATCCCACTACAGCTTCCTATTAAAATTCAGGGAACAGGGTTTATGTGAAATACATTGGATTAGTAATCAATTGTTACTATTAACCAGTTGATACCTTAATTCTAGCTTTCTGAAGTGGTAGCAAACGAATCTGGTAAACTGAAGTGATAAAATTCTCCTTTCCCATGTAAAATTTAATGTCTGGGGAGGTAGATAATATTATGTATGTGAAAAAAAAGTATGTAAGTTTACAGGCATGTGCAATATGCACAGAGGTTGCAGTCATGTCATGAACTGATTGAGAAGTTCATTTTCAGCCAAGTTCGTGAGGTAATTTCCAAATGCTATAACTAGAGATTGTCAATTCACACTGCAGTATCCTCTGTCTTTGTTTGTTTGTTTCTAGAAAGGAAACTGAATCGCAAGTCTGGCATTAGGTTAGGAATGTGAAGTCTTAAGAAACTTCAGCAGGTTTTGTTTGTTTTCATATATTTTTCTCTATTTTATTTTAGTTTTAGAATAACAACAAAAGGTGAGCTTTTGACAAAAAGAATATGGAAATGACAAAAAGGGTTCAGCATGAAAAACAATTAGGAAAAACATTTGACAGGTTCAAAAGAGAGAAAGGGGCTGGCCAAGTACATTCTAGGAGTCAAATGATACGTATTAACTTGTCCCAGTCACTTCATCTCCATTTCATTTTCCTTAAATCGCATTTGTTACTCAACCTCGGAAGTAAATTGTGCTGTGATTTAGTTGGATAGTGTGAGCAAGATAAACTATAGTTTCTCTGTGCTTCTGTTCAGTAACACTCAGATCAGTTTTAAATCAACAGATCTAGTTAGCTACCTGTACTAAGATTGATTTTAACCTTCTTTATTTTTCCTTTAATAATTTCAGTGTGATGAGGTGGACCCAATTATTTGATTTCCTTAGGGTTAATGCAGCCCATATAATACAGTAGAAATGTTAAATGGATAAAATGCCTGTTATAATTAGGCTGCTGCATTCTGGATTGCTTTTTAGCTTCCAAGTGGTTTTTAAGGGCAGCTCCATGTGTAGCAGATTGCAAGAGTTGAAACACGAGGTACAAGAGAATGTGTGACCCATCAACTATTCCAGAAGCAGCCACAATGGGCACCAAGATGAAATTGTACAAAGGTCTGCACTTGCTTTTTAGGTAGGATACATCAACTTCTAGAATAGATCAACAACCACTCCATCTTGTTGGGGCTAAAACCTATTTCTCCCTATCTAAATACGAATGGCTTTCAGGCATAGAGGTAGATGACTGTGTTATTTGGGATGGAGATACACAGCTGGTTATTATTAACAACCAGATTGGTGACCTTCCTTACAGCTTCATGTAGATATTAAATTGTATGAGAAAGGGGGTGGAGGGTCAAGCTCTACAACACTCTACAAGAGAAAACTAGCAGCTCTGTCTCTTCTCCCCCAAAATCAATTGTAACCATTCGTGGAGGGAGGATAAGAATCCCCAAGGTCTCCCAAGGAGACACTATGATTAACATTATCAAGGACGGTTGAGAGATCCAGCAAGGCCAGCAAAATCTCACCCCATCATAGGACATTTACAAGTGCAGCCTATCCTATCTTGAGTCCAGTCAGAAAGTTGTTTGAAAAGGGTCCAAATAATCTGCTTTATCTAGAACTCTCTGCAACTAGGCCTCGATCATCTTACTAATATTCCCTAAAAAGGGAATGGAAGAACTGAAAGTTGTCCATGATAGCCAGTTTTAAGGGATTCCTGCTTCAAAACAAATAATGTAAACCCCTTCTCCATGAAAATGAATGCAAAAACATAGAAACAATTGCTATTTTAAAATTTTATTGTGAATTTATTTAATTTCTATACCTGTAAGCATATCCAGCCATATGTATAATAAAAATGCAGTACAAATAGCATCAATTTAAAAATTAATTACCAAGACCAACAGTGCAAAAATAGAAGTCATGAAATTGCTACTGAAAATAAACGTATTCATAGCTTTCCGGTGAATCTGCAGATAAGGGATCTGAAGCTTGCTCTACGGATGTGAGGTCACTATCAAAAAGATCTTTTCTCTTGAACAGTACCTGCTATTATGATGACTTTCATTTATTCCACATAGGAATAAATGTAACTTCAGAATGCAGGCACTTTAGATGAAAGAAATCAATCCTTAAATTATTTGGACCCAAATAATTTAAAGTGTTAAAAATTAAAAGATGAAATGAACTTGGAACATTTATTCATCACTGCTATAAATATAAACCTTATTGATTCCCTGTAAGCCAGTCACCAACATCCAAGAGGCTATTTTAGGAGTATTCAGAAATAATTGGGACTTTTGGGGGGTACAAATGTAGCATTTGTCTGTGACTCTTTAAAGTAGCTTTATCTTTTCTCTGGATCATAGTTACCTTCCAGTACTGCAGAATGATACAATTCCTGTGAAACAAAATTGCAGATAGATGCAAACATGATAGATTCAAACACTTGACCAAATTATTTATGAAGCCTTGTTTAGCTTTTTTTTTCATTTTGTACTGACCTAATTTCCTGAACTAGTTACCTAATAAAACCAATAACCCAGCTTGGATTTTACTATGAATAACTGGAACATGTTCAGTTCTGTGACGATATACTCACATCTGACATAGCAGCATAATTTTATAAAAAATATTTCTGGCTACCAACCCCAGAATTCTGAGCAGATTTCCAATTATCTCTGAGGCTTAAAGGAAATCCAGACCATAGATGGCAGTCCATCAAAGATATATCTTCATTGGTCTTATGATCCTGCTTCAATATCCATGTTTCTTCTAAACTAGTTTTTGAGAACAATCAGAGCCAATTTTGCGAGTCATCCACATGTTGATTGCATATCAATGCAATGTTCAGACTATTTTCTTCTAGCACGTTTCTTCTAGATCAGGAGTGTCAAACTCGCGGCTTGTGGGCTAGATGCCACACGCGCTGGGCACCCCCACCCTCATTTTAGCAAAGGGGGAAAAGTTGCAGTACATCACGTGATGACATGTCAATGCGAGTTTTACACCCCTGTTCTAGATATTGAAAAACAGAGTTGAGTAAATGACACCAGTGCAAATATTTATTTCCTACAGGCCAGCTCTTCCACAGCTGATGTTCTTGAAATATATTGGACTACAGGGTCAATATCCATTCTGACTGGCAAATTATAACAGCCAACAACTGGGGGGGCGGGCGGGCAAAGAGACATTACCTTGAGAAACCTGGTGTAAATAGGGAGTCTGATATGATGCAAATTCCTGTATTATATTTGAATCCACTGCATTATAGTAATTCTCATAGATGCAGATCCAGTTTATTGCATCATTCAGGTTCACCGGTATTCTTTAAACCATGTTGTTTATGCTTGTGTGGCTATGTGTATGAGTGAGAAAGGGAGAGAATTGTGTGGTTCTTGGTCCCATTTATTTGCTAGACAGAACAACTGTGATTTTGTCTACTTCCACTCCTAAGAAGGGCTTGTCTCCATGTGTGCCAGGCTGCAAGCTGGGTCTGTTTATCCCTCTGTTTGTGGCATCTGGAAGTGCCAAGTAGAGGTGGGGATAGTTAGGATAATGAACCCATTCTCTGACACTGGCAGGGACTGGACCCTCTTGAGCCCCACAACGCAGCAGGTGTCTTTTGCTGCCGAGACTGTCTGTCTGTCAGGCAGTTGTATTGCTGCCTCTGTTTGCCCAGACTTTGCTGGCATGAAGTATTGGCAGCCTGGATAGTTAAGCAAGGATGGGGAACCGAACTGTTTTGGAATTCTCTCATCTCTCAAATCCTAAAGTTTACAACACAGTTTTTGCTTTTTGCCATTTTTTCATGGTAATCACTTCACAAAAAGGCAATTTCTGTTTTTATAAATGGCTGAGGAAATACCGATTGTGCTCAAGGTCTTTCAATGTAATACTGTCAAATCTCTTAAGAATTAAGTATTTTTGCTCTTGTTTGCAATAATTGGAAGGACAGGGAATTCGAAGGACAGAGAAGGTTCTTATGAAATAACTTAAATTAGGGTGTTAGTTAAAGTTAGGGAGTAACTTAATTTAATCCATATGTACCTTCTGTCCTTCAGGATGTATTCCCCCCTCCCCAAACACACACATCAGACTTCTAATTGAGCAAGTGCAGTCTCCAGGTCTATCATTTCTGTTCTTGATAGGAGTGTAGCTGGTAGTTCAGCCTGAAGACCGCTGCCGTTCTTAGTTTTCAGTATTTGTTCTTTGCCCAGTTGGAAGTTGGTGCTGGGTCTGCCAAGACTCTGTCTGGAGGATAAATCTGAGCTAAATGGAGAAATCAAGGTAAGAATGGAAAAAGAAGACTGAAAAGAACCTGGTGGGAACATAGAATGTGAGTGAATTGCTCTACTAAGGTAGAAGAAAGTGAATTGGGGTTAGAATTGTACAAAAAAAATTATATTGAAGTGAAGTTCTTTACAGACTTTTGAGTTTTTTCACTATTAGTTGGGGGCTAGCAAGAAACTCAGATAACCCCAGAAGAAAGGATTGTTCAGACCATGGTGTGATTTGTTTGTCAGATTTATATTCTATCTTTCAGCCCAATGGAGCTGCAGGCAATTTTTAATAATATAAATTTAATATAATGTATAAAATACAACAATAAGGTAAAAGTTTTAAAAACCATGTAAAAGCAATTTTAAAAAAAACTCTCAATTGCCTCATATTTAGAGATCGCCGTATGGAGCAAAAGTCCTTTCCAAATTAAAATTAAAATACATGTATTGACTGGTGTAGATCTGTAAGGATAAAGCTAACCAGGTCTCTCCAAGAAGACCATGTGATTCATGTGTTGATGGTAGAACTGTATATCCAGAGCAGGCTTGAATGCGGATGGATGGATGGATGGATGGATGGATGGATGGATGGATGGAGATAGATAGATAGATAGATAGATAGATAGATAGATAGATAGATAGATAGATAATTTGTTTTCGTAGATTTTCACGGGTGTAGGTATGCTGGTTTTGTTGTATTCGGGTCTTTTCCCGTGTAGATATATATAAAAAAATAGAAAGCTCATACCCTGAAGAGAGTACATGAAACTATATGTGACAACATGTACTTTTTATTTTCTAACTATGACACAAGGGTCTGTATGGGAAGCATTGTTAGAAAGAAGGATTATGGTTAAGCTAGCCTTCGCTTTGCAGCCTGCTAACTTTCCATTTTTTTTTAATTTAAAAGAATTTTAATAAATGAAATTAGGTCACAATCAAAACTTAATGCGCCAGTAACTGAGTTTCTTCTCCTGTTCCCAACTGATGGAAGCAGAAATGGGAATGTCACTGTTCAAATTTTCCCATGAGTTCCCTGCTATAGTGTGTGTGTGTGTCATAGTTACTATCAACTTTTAAGTGTACTATAACAATGTAGGGAAAGCACCACATGGATTCCAAGTATTTTATGTATGTATGTATGTATGATTAAAATTAACACCATTATTTAGGTTTCCCTGAATTTAAATTCTCCTATATATGATTGCACTGTTGATGGTTTTTTAAAAAAGAGATTTACCTGGAAAGACAGGTATAAAAGGCAACCAAAGTCTTCATTTATCTGTTTTTTAAACTTTGTTTCCATCCTGGATGGGAAATGTGAATCAACCGATGGTAATAGTCTGTAATTCTTTTGGTGTTTTTTGTTGTTGTTGGTGGTGGTGGCAAACCTGATATATTATATATTATATTTATATTATATTATGCCTTAGAAAAGTTTTTTTCCCCATTCGTCATGTTCGATTTTCAGAGTCAGTAGTCATATTCCTTTCCGTTCTCATATTTTCAATACTATAATAACCCTGTGAGAAAGGGTTGGGTGAGAAAAAGTGACTGGTCCAAAGTCATCCAGATTACTTTCACATCTAAGAGAACTAGAACAGTTTCCTGATTTCTAGCTTGGTGCCTTAACCATTAGAGGTGGTTAACCAGGAGTGGGCAATTAATGTTCCCAAGGGCCACATGAGGAATGGGAACTGTTGAGGAGGGCTGAACCAATAGCTGCTGGCTGCGTTCCACTCACTCGCCCACAAAGCTGCACTTCAAGAAGGCGGTGGTTGGTGGTTGAGCTCAGGTTCCTTTACACAATGGCTGCCATCACCATCATCTCCTCAGGCTGCATCAGCCAAGGGGCAAGTGGCACAGAATAGTACTTCGTCTTCTTGTCCTTCTGCAAGTTGTTTTCTAAGTTCCAGTTCACCTCAATGCATGGGTGGGTCGGACAGGGACAGCCAAAGGGCCAGATATGGCCCAGAAGCTATAAAATTCGTAGCTCTGCGCTAGACCAAACTCGCTCTCCAGTTTGGTTTTTTAATCCCTCCTTCCTGTGTCTGACCCAAGGGCATCCACCTGCCAGAACTAGAATTCATGGTTTCTCAGTTTCTTTGTACACATACATTTAAGTAGAGAATGTATTCTGTTGGGTACATATGGGTTGATGCTGAAGGATACCGTGATCTAATTTTTAAATTATATTTCAGGCTAGCTATATCTCTGTGCTTTAGTATTTGAAACCAATGTTCATTTATGAGCTTAAGAGCTTTCCAGAAGCATGAAGAGAGACCTCATCTTGTGAGTGGTAACCTGTAAAATTCCTCCAGGCACTTCCCCTCCCCCCTCCAAATATATCTGTCTGTATATGATTAGTTTCTGGTGATGAACACACCTGGCCACTAGATGGCATCCCTGTTCCATAAGTTATTCTCGGGGGGCGGGAGGGGGAGATCTAATTAGGCAACATCATGCCAGAAGAAATTGAGACCTGCAGATAAAGGTCATGTGGAATAGATTTGAATAGCAATCATGCAACCTTTGCACTGTGTAACTAGTGACAGTGATCTGAAAAAGGGCAATACCAATGTTTTCCCCCAATGGTAAAGTTGGCATGCCAGACATGTATAAACACAAAGCATTAGTATTGTATCAGACTCTAAAAGAACATGCATTCACAATCTTAATGGCCAACAGAAGTGCAAATGAACACACTCACAGAGCACTATGGGCTCTACTTAATAACAACACAAGGAATCCAGCAATGGTTGACTTCAAAGTTGGGTTGATATCTGCCAATACCTCATCCTCTAGTCTGTGGAAATCTTGCCCCATTCTCTGGGGCCGCCCACTTTGCCCAAATTCATCACAATGAAATATATGTTAATATTTCTTTTGATCATACAGGTAATCCCCTCTTTGTGTAAGGAGCTCAAGGTGACATATCTGAAGTTAGCCGGTCTCGTTCTCCCAACCAACTCTGGCCTTTACAATTAGAGGAATGAGGTAACTCAATTCAAGGAACAGATAATTGGCAATTCCAAATGTAAATGACTTATTTCAGGGTATTTATTGGGAAGTGATGGAATCAGAGCCTTCTGTATGAATGTCTTTCAGCTTACCTTGTCCATATGAGCAGGTTACTATAACCTCCAACTCATCTAATCAGACATCATTCAGAAATACCCAACTTCAACACCCATCACTCCTGGAAAGTTTTGAAGGTTGGGCTTGGCTAAAAGACAGGTGAGACATTTGCCTAAGACCACCATGATTAATTCACCCAGGAATGTAATAATAGGATAAAGTACTTCCTGTTTCAGAGAAGCTCTTTCTGAAGGACAGAAATTAACTGTATGATATAGCTGAAGAGCTTGGAGGCAATCATTTTTTCTTCATACAGCTCATTTATAAATACCTTGAGATACTGTATGTATACCGTGTTTCCCCAAAAATAAGATAGGGTCTTATTTTCTTTTGACCCCCGAAATAAGCACTTGGCCTTATTTTGGGGGAGGTCTTACTATTTTTGAGGTGCAGGAGGTGGCGAGCGTGGACACCTCATGGCTGCTGCAGTGTTTCAATATTTTCGGGGAGGACTAATTTTTTGGGGGAGGGCTTATTTTAGAGCATGTGCTCAAAAGCCCGATTGAACTTATTATCCAGGGAGGTCTTATTTTCGGGGAAGCATATGGACCTTAGACTTTTCTGTGTATCTATATGGATTAGTCTCTATGTCCATGATGTATATGAGCTGGAGGACAGAAAATAATACAAAATAATCTCCCTCCCTCTCTCTCTCTCTCTCTCTCTCTCTCTCTCCCTTCCTCCCCCCTCTCTCCCTTTCTTCCTCCCTCCCTTTCCCCCTTCCTCCCACTGTCTTACACACATTCCACCCATAGAAAAAAAACTAACCTTGATTAAACTAAACAAACAATTGACTATGATTGAGCCTTTCACTGACTTTCCACTGACTAATTTGCATGTTGTATGCAAAGCCAGCCATCATGATATGTCTTTTTGACCTTTGTGGTTCTGAATATGGACTTGATAAGACATAGCCAATGCTAGGTGAAATGTCAATGAGTAAATGAATAAAATGTTTAGTAATGTTAGGGATTATTTTGACTAGGATACACTTTTCTCCAATCGTATTCTGGGCGGAGCTAATATGAGTAAGCCACACTGCCACCTGCTGCAAAGAACTGGTTATTGACCTCTTCCCAAAATGTGTGAATTTGCAAGAGTTGGAAGAATCCAAGGGTTTGTATTTGTTCAGATTTTGCCTGATATGTGTTTATATTCAGCAGCCTTCCCCTAAAATTCTGCCAACAAATCCCTTTGCCCTCTGTTCAGATTAGCATCAGGAACTTGACCTCTGCTTAATTTTCAAATGAGGATTACTGGGGCTTAAATTTGCCTTGGATCCTTGATCTTGAGATGAAATTAAATGGGGCTGATATGATCAATAAAATCCACTCTTCAGATGGTCAAAAAGCAAAACCTTGAGAGAGAAGTCCCAGACAAATGGTGCAAATGGTGATTTAGCAAGCATTCTCCCTATATTGAGAATTTAAGATAGGAAGCAAGGGAGGGATTTTGAACCCTGACTGCAAAGTGCTTTCCTTTCTGGAATGCTTATAGTATTGTTTCCAGATTCCTACATTCTGTGATAAATGTAAGAGGACGTGTAAATAATTACCAAATTTTGCAAAAATGGAGGTGTTTTTGCCTTCCCCCAGCCCTGCTGAAGCCTGCAGAGTGCTGCTGGGGGCTGGGGGAAGGCAAAAACGCCTCAGTTTTTGTGAAAAACGCCCCATTTTACTGTTTATCGCAAAAACAGGGGCCTTTTTTCCTTCCCCCAGTCCCGCTGAAGCCTGCAGAGTGCTTCTGGGGCCTGGGGGAAAACACAAATGCTTCCATTTTTGCGAAAAATGGGATGCGGGGGTGGGGCTTCAGGAGGCCAAAAATGGCTGTATTCGGTATATAAAACACACCAACATTTCCACACTCTTTTAAGGGAGGGGAAGGTGCGTCTTATACTCCGAAAAATACGATACTCACTTATTGCACATAACAGAGTACACATTTGTGTAAAATATAAAAAAAATTGGGGGATCCTCTTCTGGATCTGTGGTGGACAGTTGAATTGAGGTTCTAGTTGCAATCCAGAATGGGCATGCAACTGGAGACTCAGACTAGACTGCCCTTTTGAAGTCTCTCTTTTTCTGCTGGGCATGCCTTGGTTTTCCAAGGAGTTCCATCAAATGAAGTGCAAGAAGAGATGCCTGATGTGCTATGAGAGAAAGATATAAAATCATCAAGCATGATTTATTGTTGTTGTTAATTGTGAAGTCGTGTCCGGCCCATCGCAACCCCATGGACAACGTTCCTCCAGGCCTTCCTGTCCTCTACCATCGCCCAGGGTCCATTTAAACTCACACTGACTGCTTCGGAGACTCCATTCAGCAACTTCCATCTCTGTCATCCCCTTCTTCTTTTGCCCTCAGTCTTTCCCAGCATTAGGCTCTTCTTCAGTGAGTCCTTCCTTCTCATTAGGTGGCCAAAGTCAAGCATGATTAAGAACCTGCATTAGATATTATAGTGATAAAAGTGGCCAAATGTTTAACCAGCATTTGTACTTAGGGAGATTGCGGTTGCTAGGGAGGGCTGCAGGACTAGCTGCAGAGCTGCTGTGGGGAATATTCTTGTTAGTTGGTCGATTTGCAAACAGCTGGATTCCAATTGGACATAATCCACTCGAGGTGTCCAGGACAAGGAATTTTACTGCTATTTGAAGCAACTTTGATTCTGTGATCCCTAAGAAACTGGATAGCATTCTTTAGCCTTTCTGTTCACCCATTTGCTTGTTAGATCCAGATCTCTCCTGGATGGCTAAAGCCACCCAAGAGATGACCTATGGTTGAATTTATGTGGTGATATTATGTGGTGAGTTTCTTTGAAGAGGTGATTCCCTCAATCTTGAAGGAAATGGGTGCGTTCTGTCCTCAAGAAAACAGACTTGAATCTTATCTTCGAGTCTCTAACCTTCCCTTTCTTGGCAACATGGTGGAAATGGTATTGGTCTCTAGCTCAAAAGGACCCTATAAGGATTATTTAGTGTAGTGATAGCATTGGTCTCTCGTTGATGTCCTGGGTCAAAGCTAAGATGGGTATAACGTATCTATTTTCATGTTTCTTAATCCCTCAGTGGCTTCCAGTATTGTCAATTGTTCAATCCTTTTGAACTGACCTTAGGATTTAGAGGTGGAAGGCACAATTTTGCAGTAATTTTCCTCCTTTCTCTATGATTGGCTTCAGTTGGTATTGGTAAGTAGGAGAGATCACATCTATGGACCCTCAGTTGTGAGGTGCTGCAGAGTTTGACACTTTTCTCCCCTTCTACATATCTGCATAAAACTGCTAAGTGAAGTCATCTACCAATTTTGGATCACATATCATTAATATGTGAATGATACCCAACAATCTTGACACTTGGCCAGCCAAGCAATGCATCAAAGTCCTAAGCCAATGTCTGGAAGCTATAAATGTCTGGAAAGGATTGTAAGGATTCAATTCTTACAAGACAAAGGGGCCTCCTGCGTCTAGAGGGATTCCATTGCTGATTCTCAGTAAGGTTGCAGCTCTTCATATGAAATTTGTGCACAATTTGGCTTTCTTCTTGGATTCTCAGCTCCTAGGCCCCCTTTGCCACAGGTCCAAAACTGTGGCAAAGGGAGCCTTCACACAAATACTTTCATGGCTTTTACTGGCCCTAGAGGACCTTGAGACTGTCACTTATGCCCTAGCCATGATTGGACTATTGCATCATGCTATTTATTGGTCTACCCTTAAGGACCATTCCAAAACTACAACATGTCCAGAATGTGGCAGCAAGGGCAGGGATATATCATGTTATGCCCATGTAACCCTTCTGCTTTGTGAACTGCACTGGTTGGCAGTTGGCTTCCATTTTCAATTCAAGGTGCTAAAGCCATTTCATGTCATAGACCTAACGATTTGATGCACAGCTTGTGTCCAGTTGTTCTTGGATGTCCAATTCCGTCTAATAGGGTGGGACATTGTCAATTAAACAATGTCATGTTACACAACCCAAGAAGCACACCTAATCTGTTGGGCATTTTGATTTCTGTCCTCAAAATTCACGTGGCTCCCATCCATATGATGCTTCAGGAAATTATTGAAGACTTGGTTGTTTTTCCAGGTCTTGAGAATAGGATGATTGTGGAGGTACTTTTTTATGGTTTTTTCCCCGTCAGAATGGTTATGGGTTTGGTTTGGGGATTTTGGTCTTCTGATTGGTGATAGTTTTCATATGCTGGCATAACGTGTCCTGAATTATTTAGGTTTTGAGCACCTAGTTCATTGATTAATTAACTAATATACACAAACACTAAGGAATAGGATTTGCTTACAAATTTGAGGTAAAATACTCTATTGTTCTTTGTTTTGTCCATCTGAGAAATCCGTTACTCTTTAGTTGTGTATCCTTCTTTCATAAAAGGGGAGGGGGCAGAGGTGGGTAGCTGCCGGTTCAGCCTGAATCAGCCGAACCGATAGTAGTGGTGGCAGGAGGCTCCGCCCACCCACCTGGATGCTTCTGCGCATGTGCGAGCGCGCACGGGAGTGCATCCAAACCAATAGTAAAGAAATTGGCAAGCCACCTCCGTGGGGGGGGGGGGCGGCGGCGCTGATTTACATTTTATTAAAATGAGTTTGAGCACCATAAAAAGAACTATTTCCACATAGGGTATTCTCTTCACAGCCATTATCTGAGCAATTATCACCTTATTTATTTATTTGATTTATGTAGCGTCCCATCCCAAAAAAGTGACTATATATGGATTGAATATCCAGTTTTCCATACTAGCTAATTGTGCAATGAGCGAACAGGTTTGGGTCTTCTTTGATAGACGCTGGTTATAAATACAGACATGTATTTGGGGTAGGGGGGAGGTAGTTACTACATATATATTTATCTTCTGTATTTATAACAAAACACTATTTTTTTTCTCTTCAAAATATGCATGGCACACAGGGTTGCCTTATCCATCCCATAGTAGCCATATAACAACAATTCTAAATCTAAGAGCTGTTGATCACTCAAACATCTTATTGAATTTTACATTCAGGGAAGATTTGAACTTGGCAACCAAAGCTCACTGTCTCAGTTTTAGCACACAAATATTTCAGATCAAAATCTCTTTCAAGCCTTTCTTTCTTCCCTTCCCACCCCTGGAGTTCACAGGGCTATTCTGCCTCTTTTCCTTCCCTAGAAGCAGGCGGTGCCCAGATCAAAACGATTTATTGCATTCCCTGCTCTTCCTCCTCTCCTCTCCAACCTCTCTGGGGAATCCCAAAAGCTATAAGAAAGAATCTCTGTGCCTTTCTTTCGTGTTCTGCTGCTGGCATATACTGTCCTCAGGTGCCGTCCTGGCCTCCTTTGCTGGCAGAGGGCCAAGCACTGTCATGCAAGCCGTTGTGAGGAACAGCCGAGAGAGCATAGTCTGGCACTGGTTCCAGGAACTCCTGGTACAAGCCGTGCCTATAAGCTTTACGTGGATGAGAGGACATCCTGTTGGGTGCTTTAGAAATGGGGAGGGGTATCAGTCTGGTCGTACCAGTCTTGCCTTCCCCCTCAACTTTGCAGTCACGATAGTCTTTTTTTAGAAGCTGCATTGTGTACATGCTGATATGTAATGTTTGCTCAAAGAGTGCACGTACACCCTGCCAGCCTGCGCTGCTTTGGGGCTGCTTCCCTGACAAACAGCTTTAATTCTCTCTCTCTCTCTCTCCCCCCCCCCCCATTTTTCTTTTTGCATATCCTGCTGCTATAATTCAAGCATTAAGCCTATATTCGGCTGGATATATATTTTTCTGTTGAAATGCCTGTGAGACAGATGTCCAAGTGCTGGTTCTTACCGCCGCATAAACCTGCATTGGGGGCTGGATCACTTTGTATTATAGATGGGAGCTAACATCACTAAGGGTTTCCATTCCATTTAACTATAAATATCCTCATGTAAACAGGTGTGCGTTTTTGGGAAGGGGGGTAGGGGCAAAATGAACCCATTTTCTCTTAAATATAACTTTTCATGCTAAGGGAGTATTTCTCTTAAGGAGAAGTATTAAATTGTGCAAGTTCCTCCCTGTTGTCTGAGTGGTACATTCCGAGCTCAGGCAAATAGTTATCTTGCTTGGGGTTAGACTAGAAATATGGGGAATCCTAGCAGAAAAAGAAATGAAACATGAAGTTATCTCTCAGATTCAATTCCTGAATCTAGGGTAAAATTGCTCTACCTAATAGGTAGTATTTTATAGGGAGCTTCGCTGCTGTTACCTTCTATTTCAAGCAATTCCTGGTATGGAAATCTCAAATAATATGTATCTTAAAAGAAACATATTCCAGGGTATAAAATTGGCACATATGGTTCTTCCCACCACAATTGTGATAGCCAAATCAAAGCAAATTGTGCTTCCACGTGATCAGTTGACACCGTGCTGCTGAATGAGAGCTATTTCTCATTTCTTGTAAATCCTTTTCAGAATAATTCATGCTCTAACAACCATTTGAGGGGCTTATGGCTATGTATTATTATTACTATTATCTATTGCTGCATCTTTCTTGCTCTTACTCCTCCTCTTGCTCCCAGGCATTTGGGCTGCATTTGATGCATTTATGTCTTGTTCCTAGGCTTTTATCTGTTACCACTTCATGGGACCTTTTACCTAAGGAGACCCACCTGAGTTCAGTCTTATTGGGTAATTTCAGAAATCACTAAAAACATTCCTCTCTGCCAAGTTTTTTAAAAAGTGTTTGCAAATAAGATGGGTTTTTTTTTTAAAAAAATTGAAGTGTATGAAATTACAGAAACGCAGAGCTCCCCCTTCCAATTCAGTACTTTATGAATATGTAGGTTGCAAAAAGGTCCAACAGGGTGTTCTCCTCACTCCGCCTTCTTCATTCCATTTAGCACCACAGCTTCCAATAAGATATCAACATGCAAATGAGAGAGCTTGGACTGGCAGATGATTGGTGGAGCTTCAGCTGAGGTCACCGTTTGTTGTTGTTTTTGATCTAGGCCAAAAAGGACATTTTGTCTTTGGAATTTATTTTGGAAGGAAAAGCTAGTGCAGAGACATGCATTTCTGCACACTTACTCACTCTGTTGGGGACGACAAACCCAGGCTATTTTATGAAGAAGAGTCTATTCCCTTTATAAGTTGTAATGACAGAGATTATAATCATAATAAGTCAAAAATTCACCCTCCTTCCATAGTTGTTAAAATCACCATGGTGGGGTGAGAGAATGGATACTAATGTCATGTCGAATTTCTAATTATAAATAATTATTATCATACTTGTGTTTTGCTCTGCATAACGTTTCTCACAGTAAAATATTCATAATAAACAGATAAAAGAAAATGCTCATACTGGCCTGTAGCAACCAACACCTGCATTGCTGCATTCTGGAGCAGTTTAAATTTCTAAGTGTTCTTCAAAGGCGGTCTCATATTAATCACATTGTAATAATCTTGACAAGTGGTGATAACAGTGTGAATTAACCATTAGGAGGTCTTTGTACTTCAGGTAAGCCTACAGCTTGTATACCAACCATTGCTGCAGAAAGGTCCCCTGGCTCTGGCTTCCACCTGACCATCAAGCAGTAGCTGCAGACTCAGAAGGATCCCAGAGTCATAGACCGGCTCTTTCAGGAGTGGTGCTGCCTGTCAAATGACAATTCCAAAGATGTCACTCAGTGAAAACAATGCAAACCCATTCAACTTGTTACATGTCATCCAGACCAGAGGTGGTATTCAGCAGGTTCTGACCAGTTTTGGAGAACCGGTAGCAGAAATTTTGAGTAGTTCGGAGAACCGGTAAATGCCACCTCTGACTAGCCCCGCCCCCATATATTCTTTACCTCCCGAGTCCCAGCTGATAGGGAGGAAATGGGGATTTTCCAGTATCCTTCCCCTGGAGTGGGGAGGGAATGGAGATTTTACAGTATCCTTCCCCTGCTATGCCCACCACACCACGCCCACCAAGCCACGCCCACAGAACCAGAAGTTTAAAAAAAATTGAATCCCACCACTGATCCAGACCCTTCACAGACTTCAGATATAAGATTTCAACAAAATGTCATTTGCTGCTTGGGCAACAAACTACCCAGAAGTTTCATGTAAGTATAAAAAGCAGAGGAGACGAACTGATCCATGCAGCATTCCACAAAGAGCGACTCCTTGGTTACTCTGCCATCCCCTACCTGGAGTGGAACTGTTCATTGAAGAAAGGGCAGAAGTATAGGTTGTCCTTTCTTAGCAATAATTGGGACTGTAAACTCATTTGCTAAGCAACGTAATTATAAGGCATGTTATCATGTAATTGCACCAACTTATGATAGTGGTTGCAGCAGTCCCAGTTTCTATCATCAGGCAAATTCTGAGCAGTCACAGCATCCCCCAGTCAAGAGATTACCATTTATAATCTCCTGCTGGTTTCCCCATTGAATAAAACTTGAAATCCTTTGTCTTAGTCAACACTTATGTATTTTAGATGGCATCCAGGCTTCATCTTTGTAGCTTTCTTATTCTGGAAAATAATTTCCTCCCTTGCCCTCAATCCTGTTGAAACTGAGATGGGGAGAGAGCAATATTAGGAGCTAAGCTAGTATAATTATGAACACAGCTGGATAAATTCATTTTTTTCTTTTGTACAATTGTGTCTAATTTTAAGAGACAAGTTCCTGCAATTTCCTTGGCAAGATTTTTCAGGAGTGGTTTGCCATTGCTTCTTTTCTAGGGCTGAGAAAAAATGGCTGGTCCCAGGTCACCCAGCAGGTTTCATGTCCAAGGTGGGGCTAGAACTTCCAGTCTCCCAATTTTTTAGTCTGATGCCTTAATCATACATCAAACTGCCTCTCTGGTTTCATATAGCTCAATCTAGTATGAGAAATTCATGCATTTACTTTACCTTTTGCTTTCTTTCCCCAAGGAAATTCAAGGCAGCTTATAGAGGAATCTGCCTTCATTTTATCTTCATATCAACTCAGTGAGATAGTTAGGTTAGAAGAGAGTTACTAACTCAATATACAAAGAGAATTTCTTTAACCAATAGCAGATTTCAGTCTGGTTAGTTTAACATCTTAACCTACTACACCATACTAATTCTTTGAAACACTAAACTCTTTACAATGAAAACTATAAATTCTGTCCCTTGTCTAATTTTTGCTAAGAATATTCAATTTTTTGGTGGTCCTATTAATTGGATTTAGGAAGATTTCACTCAATACGGTGGAAAGAACCTGTTGAGTAAAATGTTTCCAATGGATCATCCCTAGGGTTGTTAAGTAATGGCTCTTGATAGATTAACTTGCTGGCCTTTATATTAGGAAATAATGCACCGGACACAAATTCCTTGTGTGTCTAATCACACTTGCCAATAAAGAATTCTAATGCACAGGGTCTGATAATTTGAAATAATTAAAAGCCAGATTTTCACTGGATTGTGGGCATGTAGGTGTTCCTATTTACAGGAAGTCCTTGATTTTTTACTACAGTTGGGACCAGAATTGCCATTGCTAAGCAAGGCAGTTGGTAAGTTAGCACACCCAGTTTTACGATCTTTTTTTTCTCACAGCTAAGTGAACCCACTGCAATTGCTAAATCAGTCAAGTGGTCATTAAGGAAATTCAGCTTCTCCCATTTGACTTTGACTTTTTTGAAGTCAACTGGAACTGCTGCAAATGGCAATCACATGACTGTGGGATGAGGCAGCCTTCATAAATACATGCCAACTACCCAAATTTTAATCGTGTAACTGTACAGATGCTATCCAACTGTTTTATACGGCCGTAAGTCACTTTTTCCAATGCTCTTGTAACTTCAAATGGACAGCTAAATGAATGGTTATAAATAAGGAGTACCTGTATTTTATTATTAAAATAAGTACATATTTTGCAGAGAAATATACTTTATATTTTATTAATAAAAATTCATTTTTCTTAAGAATATTCTGTCTACATAAAATTTTAATCTCAGTCATACATGCATACAAATATCATTGTGTGTGTGTGTATTCTAAATTCCATATTAGCGCGCACATATATATATATGAAATTTAGAATACATCTGGAACGCCTTCCACTCATCTGTTTTCATTATGTATTACTAGCAATTTATAACTACCTTTAATTTGGCTTTCCCAAAATACTGTTAATTAATTAATTTTAAATTAATAAAGTATACCATCCAAGCTTAACAATACAAATTAAATACACATACACAAAATATCGAGTATGCTTCCAAATGTGTAGCTGAATTGGGACTATTTTTTTCTTTTGATAATAACAGGAATTTTCAATGTTTCATGAATTTTTCCTCCTCCCTTTCGTAGACACCTACATTTTAGCTGCCAAAAGGATTTATGTAGCTTTACATCTTTCTTTCTACCATATTTTTTTGCTTCAGCAAGGTATTATCTTAAGGCAGAAGATTTCAACTAGGCCAATTAACTTTGGATAGGTTATGTCATTAAGTCCTAACCTACACTAAAAGTTGTCACAAGGTTGAATGGAATTATCACCCTGAGCTTTTTGGGCAAGTGTAAAGCTATCATGACAACCTCTCACTTCTTTTTAGGGCAGCATAGATCTCGGTTCAAGAAGTATAACCTGGATTGAGTTGGTTTAGCTTCCTTTAAGCGATCACTGGTAATTTAACTTCCCTTTTTTAATCTCCTGCATATAGTCCATATTAGCTTGAGGTGAGAACAGTGTAGCAGAACTCTTCCTTGTGCAAAGGATAGCATGGAAATCTTGGCCGTCAAGGGGGTTAGCCATGCATATGTGCATTGAAACATCTTCCCAACTACTTTATCACTTCTGCTCTTCTCAGATAAGTCCCCTTATACTGCTCACACCTCCTGATTTCTTAAAGGGTGTAGGATAATGGAAATGCTACACCATGAAGAAAAAGGGTGAGCTGAGCTCTGGTAATTTGGGAAAGTTTTGAGGCAGGGGGATAAGGTTTCAGCAGGTGAGCAAGAAAGATAAATTGAACGTGTAAAACTCCAAATTTCTGACTGATTCTCCCCTTTCTCTCTTCTTTGAAGGTGGCCGGATGGGAAACGTAAAAGAAAAAGCAGCCAATGTTCGGTGAAAAGCAATATGTCAGGTAAGCATCTCTCCCAAGCTTGCCAGCGCTCAGAATTTTCAGATCAATGTGCTTATCTCTTCTGTGATACTACAAGACAGTACATTTCCTTGTAGTCCTGCCAGCAGGATATTGAGGAAGTGACTCACTTTTTAGGATTCTTTCCTTTTTGTAGGAACGGGACTTTTACTTAGTAGAAAAGGATCACATCCAAAGATGACAGCATTTTGGGATAACTACAGGATGGTATGGGTTGTTCTGTTTTTCCACTGTCCTAAGCCAGCAGGAAAAGCATATAATGCCGTATCCAGCTGATAGTCACAGGTCGGTTTGGCTTTGTCAATTACAAATTGGGAAGATCTGGCATTACCATTTGTAAGTCTTTTTATGGGGATTTGCAAATCTCCATAAAGAATTAAGGGGACAGGATCTCCGTTAGCTTCCTATCTTGTACTCAAGCATATATTTGAAATTCCCCTTAGATCACATCATTAATTAGACTTTAGTAGCAGAACAGTTATTCCAACAGAGTCTTCTTAAAAATGCATATTTGCTTATTTATGTATTTATTTATATCAGGTCTTTATTATTTTTATAAATAACTCAAGGCAGGGATCATATCTAACACCCCTTCTCTTTATTTTCCCCACAACAACCTTGTGAGGTGAATTGGGCTGAGCGATTGGCCCAAAGTCACCCAGCCAGTTTTCATGCCTAAAGTGGGATTAGATCTCAAAGTTCCTGGATTCTAACTTGATGCCTTAACCATTAGACCAAACTGGCTCTCAAAGTTGTTATTATACTTATATAACAGAGTGTTGATATTCCAGAGGATTGGAGAAATAGGAGAAATTAAAGGACTAGTGGGAAACCTGCTTTGATAAATTGAAATAAAACAATATCCCCAAAATATTATCCAACTTTGACTTGAACCTATTGAGGAAGGTTGGTTTTTTTTTTTTTTTTTGATGTTTTTCACTAGTCCAGAAAAGGCAGTCATGGGGCAGCTCAGGATATCGGATGTCAAATGGCAAAGCCTGCAATAGGAAGATAAACTACTAAAGAACTGGGGGCGGGATTCTAAAGGTGAGGCCACAGTGGGTCATGGGGCAAGAGGGAATCACATGGTGGACTGGTGGATGTGAAAGAATGCCAGACCATATTTTTCCCTCTTTGTGTGATTTTTTTTCACCAATCCCTGCTTAGCCTCCATCTTGCAAGGCCTGGCCACAATCTATTTTTTTTAAAATCTCCCTCTTATTAAAATATGCTCTTCAACACTTTACTTTCAGTTCTTGAGAGTTTTTTTTTAAGTGATGCAGCAGCACGGCAATAGTTTTGCTACCAGGAGGGATATACTCTTGGTCTTGTGAGAGAGATGAATAGGATCCAGTTTTTAGCACTTACAGTTTAGTTTAGCTTTTGCATTAATTCACCCATTAGCAATGTGGGTTTTTTTATTTTTTAAATAGAGGCTAAACGAAGAATATAAACCAGAATTTCCCAATCTTGGTAACTTTAAGACTCATGATCTTCAACTCCCAGAATTCCCTAGTCAGCTTTGGAACATATTTATTTCCATGTTTATAGCTCTGAAGAGGTGTGTACATGTGAGATACATATTAGCAATAACATTTTTCATTCTTTTCTCATAAAAATAAAAAAAGTAGATGTGATTATTTCCTATTCATAGACGTTTGCTATTTGGATAAACCACATTAAAGAAAACTCTTTTCATAAGGGTTTAGCAGATTTGTTACCTTTTACCTGGCATTGCTTTAATTCAGCAATTGCCAAATGGAAAGACACTAAAAGGTAACAGTAAAGGTTCCCCTCGCACATATGTGCTAGTTGTTCCCGACTCTAGGGGGCAGTGGTCATCTCCGTTTCAAAGCCTAAGAGCCAGCGATGTCCGAAGATGTCATGTGGCCGGCATGACTAAATGCCAAAGGCGCACGGAACACTGTTACCTTCCCACCAAAGGTGGTTCCTATTTTTCTACTTGCATTTTTTACAGGCTTTCGAACTGCTAGGTTGGCAGAAGCTGGGACAAGTAATAGGAGCTCACTCTGTTACGTGACACTAGGGATTTGAACCGCTGAACTGCCAATCTTTCTAATCGATTAGCTCAGCCTCTGAGCCTATGGAAAGACACTACAGTGCATATAGAATGACCTATATATAAAAAGAAACATACAAAAGAAACAAGGCTAGGAAAAGAGGCAGAGAGCCCCTATATCTGTACTAAAAAGGTTCTTGATTTTCTTTCATATCTTCCTGGAATCTGCAATTTGAGTTAGTTTCCTCTTTAGAAAATATTTCCCAGATTTCTCTACAGAGAATGAGTATTGTGTTTAAATTAATAATGTATCTGCCAGGGGACAGCAGAAAGGAAGCAGATCTGGCTTCTTTTATCTGTGAGGAGACTTAGGGTCAAAAGGAGGCTACAGCAGGACTAAGACCAACCTGACTTCATTCCTCAGACAGAGAACTGCTGTCTGTCTTGCTCTATTTCAGTTCTTTCCTCATTCTTTTCATTTTATGTTCATCAGCTTTCAAAACTTCAGGAAGAGATTATCCTGACTTTTAATCTATCTACAGCACATGGAAAATTTATGAGCTTGGAAAGTTTGTGATTAGAAAATAAATCATAACACATAAGACTATTATTTTTATGAGTATTCTGTGTACTCTCCTTTAACTTGATTGGCCTACAACTCTCATAATACCTCAACATGACTGGAAGCTTTGCTTGGGGGAAGATGTGTGGAACTTACAGTTACACCCATCAGTTTGTGGCTCTCTTAGAGACTGCATGTCCTTTTGATTTACAGGTAATTCTCGTTCAGCAGCTCGTTTAGCAATCATTCGCGGTCAAAGTGATGATGAAAAAGTAATTTTGCGACCAGTCTTCACATTTATGACCTCCAGATGTCTGTAAAGCAAAGAAAAGATGAATTAAGATCATAATTGCAATATCACTTAGTGACTGCTTCATTTAACAGCCAAGCTGCCAATCTCATTTGTCAGTCTTACTAGATAGTCCTGAAAGGAAACACGACTAGATGACCTAATTATACTTTATTGTAAAGCTACATTAACACAATCTTGCAAGTCTGAAACTGTAAATCTCCTACCATCTCTTTTACAGCCCAAGAATTCTCTTCTGAGCCTCTTGTCTTTCTCTTATCCGACTGCTCCCTAGGCAGCATCTCTTGGCCCTGTCTCCCAACGTCTTTCTCACATAGATTGCAGAACAATCTGCATTTGTTTGAGATGCAAGACCAAAATCTTGCCCTTGGAAGCCTTCTTTAATTTACCAGATTAAAACAATATCTTTTATCAGTGTTTGCAAAATATGCAAACAATGCACAAAATTTCTTGAGATGTGCCTATATGGTTGTAACCTTTGACATTTTTTTCTTCACTGTTCAGTTGTTAATAATCTTCAAATCATATGTAATATATATGGACTTAGTTCCTGTAATATATATATATATATATATATATATATATATATATATATATATATATATATATATATATATATATATATATATATATATATATATATATATATATATATATATATATATATATATATATATATATATATATATATATATATATATATATATATATATATATATATATATATATATTACATTACAGGAACTAAGAACATATTAAATGAAATAAGAGAATGTTAAGCCTGTAGTACGGACTGTATTGCTTCAGAAGCAGTTTAAAGTGTCATCCTTTCGCATGTTCAAACATTCCTTCTAGATAAAAAGTATAGCAAAGGGGCTACACTTGAACTGTTGTTCCTAGTTAGCTTTCTGTCTGCTGGTATTTTGGTTTCCATCATCTGTATTTTGTAATTTAGTTGACTAAAACCGTAGTCAGTTTTGGGTCAGGTTCTGGAGTTGTGGAGTGGGTGGAAGTACGAAGTAAAATCCAAACAGAGTGATTGTCTACTGTGCTCAAGCTATATCCTCAGTAATTGAAGTAATGAAAGCTTACAAATTCTGCGCAAGCCAAAGAGAACTGTAAAGTTTAGGATTGCTGCAGTCCTGCTTTAAACAAACAGATGAAAACACTATGTGTGTGGGTGTGCATACCAATCTTATTAGAAGTAAGAAGCACTTGGAGAACAAAATGAGGTCCTTCCAAATTGCCCCAAATTCCTCTGAAAAATCATTTATTTAAGAACTTTTAAAAATTATTGGTAACTTTGCAGCTTAAATATATTATGAGTTGTTGAGTTAGGAAAGGTGCAAGAGGTAATTTTAAACCAGTCATAAAATTATTTGCTTATTTAAATTTATTGATTATCCAAGTCCAGCGGACAGTCATTATTTGAGATAATGATTAAACCACCTTTCATTTATATTTATCTCCCCACAAAAAATTAATAGAAGAATGAATGAGTCTAAAGGTAAAGATAAAGTTTTCCCTGTCAGTCATGTTCAATTGTAGGAAACAGTGCTCATCTCCATTTCTTGGCCAACATACTGCAACGCTTCATGGATGGCTGTTAACCTTCCCATCCAAGTGGCACCTATTCATCTACTTGCATTTGCATGCTTTCAAATGGCTAGTGAGGGCAGGAGATGGGGCAAGTAATGGGAGCTCACCCAGTTGAATGGAGCTCAGGTCTTGAACCTGAGCTGTCAGCTCTCCTACTGCCAAGCTCAGCGTCTTTAACCGCTGAGCCATCACTCAGGTTAAATAGAATCTTCTATTGTGTTATTTGCATGATGATATCATGATGTTCATAACATCACTTATGCCACTTGCCCTAAACAGTCAGTCATGCTGAAGTGAGGAGTTTTTAGATGTAATGTACTAAATTAAATGTATCCAATTGAATGGAGCCAATAAATGCTAAGTAGAATTACGTATGATCACACTCCTTTTAAAAATACTTAAAATAAAACAATTAGAACAGAACAGAAGATGTGGTTGATCTTTCTTTTGTGGATGTTCTAGCATCTCCTGTTTTCACAGTGTAGAGTGTACATATGTATATTTTGTGGCCTAAAGATATGCACCCAATTGTACTTGCAAACTTCCCTTTGATCGAAAACTATGATAAGAATTTCTGATTGTGGGGAAGTTTATAAATAAATTCAGCTAAACATAAAATGGTTTTTGGAGCTGCTTATGGATAACAGGGAAAAAGCTTGCACCTGCAACTTTATAATCATTTGTCTTTTAATATTTGGAGAACTTACATTTGTTTGTTTGTTTGTATCCTAGCTTTATTATTTTTACAAATAATTCAAAATGGCAAACATATCCAGCACATCTTCCTCATTTTGGGTTTGGCTCTCCTTCTTGACAAATGATTGAAGAAAGCTGTCTAACTGCTTTTGTATTCTCAAGTATTAAAAACATATTCCGCAAGCCACTTTTCACTTAAAAAAAGACTTGCCAAAAGTTTTTTTTGAATTGGAAAACAATCTGCTCCAAACTTTCTCTTTCTGTTTTGGAGAAATGAGGATGAAGAAGCTATATTAGTGATAACATAGCTTCCAGTCAATCAGAGACTGCAAATAGAGGTAATCCTCGACTTATGACCACCGCTTGTTAAATAAATTGTGCCCAATTTTATGACCTTTTCCCCATGATTGTTAAGTGACTTACTGCAGTTGTTAAGTGGATCCTGGGGCTATTAAGAGAATCCGGTTTCTCCATTATATGTTGATTTTGCTTCTTAGAAGCCAGCTTGGAAGGTCCTAAATAGCTATTACATATCCCAGGCAATGCAACTCTGTTAAATACATACCTGTTGCCAAATGCCCAAATTGTGATAATATGACTGGGATTGCTGAAATGGTCATAAAGGCAAAGTTTGGTCACAGTTCACTTTTTTCATTACCATTGTGACTTTGAATGGTCTCTAAATGAATTGTTATATGTTGAGTACTACCTGTACTCATGCTATTGTCTTACAAAACAGATCTATTTTGTAGGTGATCATCTTACAAGCCACCCTTTATAAATACAAGATCATTGTGTTTTCCTGTCCTTAAGGGGTGGGGGGTGGCATTACAAGTGATTCTCAATCTATCTGGGAAGATTTCCATAAGACTTTATTGCTTTTATGCATTCCAGAGATTTAGAAAGTGGGCCAGAACAGAAAATGGAATTTCTTCTTTTCCTGAAAGTTATTTGTCTTAATACCAAAACCAAAAATGACCAGATTAAGCTCTGAGAAAGGATTGCCAGAACTGTTTCTTAGGGCTGTAGGTGTATAACAGAGCACGGTTTGCTTGCGAAAGACTGAATGCTTTTTCTCGGGCATATCCACACCGGATCGTTACTTAAACGGTAGCACATTTTTTTGATCAATATTGACAATATAGACTAATAAAATCACTTCATGTGACAACTGTCAATATTCCATCTAAGTGTTTTTCAAACTTGATAAATTTAAGATGTGTGGACTTCAACTCCCAGAATTCCCCAGCCAGCATGCTTCTCTAAGGACTTTCATTTGGAAGTGCTTTGATCAATTTACTTACTAAATTATATATATATATATATATATTTGTCATTGGGAAATTATAAATACCCAAGATGAAAAAATGATATTCCTTTACTAATAAAATAATATATTTGTCAAGATATAATGCTATATCATTACATGGCCATTATGAAACTATTAAATATATTTTATTACACCTAAATTTGATTCAGTTATATTTTTTCTATAAGTTTGCTAATGCAAATTTGTTTTTATTATACTGTTCGTTATCAGCTCCACCTTCTTCTGCCCCATACACACAATTTTCAGTATTTGATTCAATTTTGTTTATGGGAATGCGTATATCTGCTTATTGGAAAAATACATGCAAACTTCCATGTATATCTCTAGGAATATGTTCATTAGGCATTTTGAATTGGCAGTAATTCCATTGTGAACAAAGTGGCATGTTTGTGTGACATCTACATGTGAACTATAGGTGCTGGTGGTTAGTTGGGAAGTATGTATTTTATATATTAAAGGATGCCCAATATGGAAAGTGTAATGTGAGAATCAGCTCTCAGCCATTTCTAGGAATCAGAGAAGTTCGTTCATACAGCAGTAAATACGTAATAGATATTAATAGCATGCTCGTTTGAGAAGAGCATGAAGTTTCTTTTCAACAAAGACCCACATAATCAGAGTTGAGTTGTGCGCCCACACACAAAGTTTCAAGACATGTATGCAGTCCTTGAACCTTTTGTATATGCTGAGTAAAACCATGGAGCTCTATTAAGAAAACATCCTGCAGCTATCTGTGCATTCTTTAACCCTTCCCCACTTTAATTTCAGAGAAGGGGCCTCAGGGGAAATAGCAGGCAAAACAGAGGGAGAGACAGGAAGCAGGCAGAGAAAGACTGGAGAACAGATTGAAAAAGTAGGGAAGTCAAAATGACTGGGGAAAGGACCATAAGGTACAGTAGTGGGAAGCCACTGCCTGAGGAAGAAAGGAGCACTGAGCACTGCCTGCCAAACCAAAAAGTTTTGTTGGCTGGAGGATTGCACATCTTTACGGCCAAACTGGTCGAGCCCAAAACTGAATGGGAAGCCTTCTCAGCCAAAGTCAAGAGAGGTTCTGTGCTGTTGGTACTAAGAATAAATTTAAGTGAAAGGGATGTAGAGATGATGGGACAAGAAGGCCAAAAATGAAAGGTTGATGAAAGGTAATTTATTATTGGCTATTTCTCAGGCAATGAAAAATTAGATTCCAGCTTCTATAGTAAGGCTGTATAGTCTACTTTCCTGTGACTTCCCTACCTGTGGCTATGATTTCCACAATGGTAGGGGAGTGGGAGTGGGTGAGTAGGGATTGGAAGAGGGCATTGTTATTTCCTATTGATGGGAAAAGTCAAGGTTATAGAAAGGGGGTGGAGTAATTAGCAGGGCCGATCATCATGCCTGCTTCTTCTTTTCTTTGCCTAGAGACAAAGGGCCTTTTATGGTTATACATGTGGTTATGTTTTTCTCTGCTCTTTATCACAATTTCAAGAAACTTTAGGGGTGGGGTGGGGGGAGTATTTCAGAAAGATTTGGAGCAAGCCAGGCCTTGCCCCTGCCTCTGTCACCCAGTCAGGAAGTAGGACTTGAACAGCCTTGTAGACTCTACTCGGAGGGAAGATGGGCCATGGAAAAGCCTCCACCTTCTGCCTGTTGTTGACAAAGCAAGGGGGTTTTTGTATCCTGACATTCTTCTAAGGCACTGCAAAGTAGCAAATTTAGCTGCTTGTCCTTCTTAAGTGATGTTATATTGAGCTTTAAATGATTTTGTTCTCATTTTGTAAAACACAAGAGAACCTGAACTGTCTTACAAAACGATTCCTAAGTTTCAGCTTTAAATAAATATAGTGGGAATGAACACTTTACGTAAACTTTATGTTCAAAGGACAAATGTATTTAAATAACAGATATTGGTAAGTAGTCACAAAGGAGTAGTTGTTGCTGTCTTGCTCTGTTTCTCTATGGAGTGTGAGTGATGGGCAAGAATGCTTTCTAGTCTACTTCAATAGTCTTAACCTCTTGCAGCTGCTGTTTCATCTTTCCAGCTTTGACCTCTTGGCTGCTTTCTCCTACAGGGTACATCCCTAGCTATTTGGACAAAGATGAGCAGTGTGTTGTATGTGGAGACAAAGCCACAGGATACCACTACCGCTGTATTACCTGTGAAGGCTGCAAGGTAAAAAATGCTTGAATAGGTGTGTCTCAACCAAGGGCCTTCCACATCTGCACCTGATCACAGCAGCAATACAGCCCAGCGACCTTCCCCCCCCCTCGCCCCATATCCTTCTGACATTGCTTTCACCTGAATCTCAAGTCACACCCAAGGCAGCTTAAAATCATCCTCAGTGTATAGTAATGCTTTGCTCTTTAAACAGTCAATAGGTTGTGATAGTTTTACCATGAGCCCAATCTGACAGTGACCATTCAGTTGGTGCTGCAGTCAAGGGACCCTCTGGGATTAGGAACTTTTGGTCACTTGGGCTGTTGCAGGCATGCCTCTTACTCTCCAGCCCTTTGGTGCTGTCTTCCAAGTTCAGTCAGGCAGTATGAGTATCCTTATTCTTTCAAACTTATTGTTCCCAATTTCAGAGACTTGGATCAGCCTGATGGTGAAGCAGAACAGAGGTTTCTCTTTGCTGTTTCGTGATGCAATTCATCCAGTGCCTGTCAGTTGTTTGGGCTAACAGAATAACAGAGTTGGAAGGAACCTTGACGGTCTTCTAGTCCAATTCACTCCTCAAGCAGGAGTCCCTGCACCATTTCAGACAAATGGTTGTCCACTCTCTTCTTAAAAGCCTCCAGTGATGGAGCACACCCACAACTTCTGAAGGAAAGCCGTTCCACTGATTTATTGTTCTCGCTGTCAGGAAATTTCTCCTTAGGTCTAGGTTGCTTCTCTCCTTAATTAGTTTCCATCCATTGTATCTTGTCTTACATTCTGGTGCTCTGGAACATAGGTTGACCCCCCTCTTCTTTATGGCAGTCCCCCAAATATTGGAATACTGCTATAATATCACCCCTAGTTCTTTTGCATACAAGTTTCACAGGGTTGCATACAGGTTTAGCACTCTTCAAAAATATTGCTAGACTTAATGTTCAAATGGAGCTACATTCTTAGTTGATAACCATGCTGACTTAGAATTCATTTCCACAAATCCCAAGCAGTTTACTCTTCTATCAAAACTTACTTCTTTCCTTACCAACGTCATCTATATTGAGAGTGATTAGTAGATGTTTTTCTACTAGCTGGTGACATTAGGTAGGAGAGGAGGGAAACAAAGCTTGGGATATCAATTCATCCTTATTCTGAACGTGTCTGCAAACTATAAATAAGACCAGTGCCATTTGCTAACAGCATGTCTATGACAGGATATACTAAATTTTATGCCATTATAATTTTTTGCTAGCTCAAGAAATGGTATGTGACACTTCAATACGGCTGTGAAAAATTCCTACACCTTCGGTACTGGTGGTCCTCAACAAACAACCATTTATTTAATGAATGTTAGAAGTTAACAATGGCACTGAAAAAAATGACTTATGACTTATGGACTTTGTGACTGGTCCTCACACTTATGACTTGCAACATCCCCATGGTCACATGATCAAAATTTGCACACTTGCCATGTATTTATGATGGTTTCAGCTTCCCTGGGTCATGTGATCACCATTTGTGACTTTCCAGGCAGCTTTCAACAAGCAGCTAAGTTAGATTTGCTTATTAACATCCATAGATTCACTTATCATCTGAAGTGATTCACTTAAAAATCGTGAAAAGATGTCATAACATCAGGTAGAACCCAACAACTGCCTTGTTTAGCAATGGAAATTTTGGTTCATAAGTCAAGGACTACTTGCACCTTGAATTAACTCACTTCAGAAAAATTAATTATGTGAATAGTTCTGCTGCATTAGGTAAATCATCCCAAATATTTTACATGGCATCACACTGTTTCTTCTGCAGAGAGTAATGTGGGTTATTTGGCCACTTGATTGCTAGCTCAAAAACTTTTTATGAATTCTCCTCACTTGATCCGTGTATGTTATGCCTGCTTGCCATCTCTATTTCCTATCACCAAGTGGCCAAATTAAGGGATAGAGATACTAATTTGCTTACAATGTTATATCCCAAAGGGGCTTTTTCAAGAGGCAACTGGACTTTCTGGGTTTCCTTTGAAGAAGTTTTGCTTCTCATCCAAGAAGCTTTTTCATCTCTAACTGGATGGTTGGGAATGGAAGGATTTATACTCCTTGCAGACAGCTGGTCATTTGCATTCTTTTAGCAAGTCATTAAGGCCACCTGCATGTTTAACTGTGTCATCCCGGGGAAGCCACCCCATGCATATATGGAGTCCCCAAAATCCACAAAGAGGGAACTCCACTCAGACCAATTGTCAGCAGAATCAACTCTGTCACCTACAACATTGTCAAAACTCTAACCACCTTATTAGCTCCTCTAGTTGGCAATACCATCCATCACATCAACAATTCACAGGATTTCGCCAGCAAGATTTGGAAATTAAAACTGGACCCGAATGAGACCAACGTTTCCTATGATGTGACTTCTCTGTTCAACTGCATTCCAACTACCAAAGGTGTCAGGGTAGTGAAAAAATGACTGCTACAAGACAGCACCCTAGGTGACAGAATCAACCTCAGCTCAGACCACTTTTGTGCCATGCTGGACCTCTGTTTGACCCGTACATATTTTAAATACAGTGAAGATTTCTACAGACAGAAACACGGCTGTGCCATATATTCATTGTGTCCCACATTGTGGTCAATCTCTACATGGAAGAGGTAGAAACTAAAGCCCTAGACTCCTCAGGAATTCCACCCACTCACTGGTATAGGTATGTGGATGATATTTGGGTCAAAATCAAAACACATGAATTGGAAGCATTCACCAGATACATCAAATTCACACGGAAAGATGTTAAGGAAAATAGACTAGCCTTCATGGACTGTGTAGTACACATTAAGGAAGACAGAAGCCTTAACATTGAAGTTCATAGGAAACCCACCCACAAAGATCAATATTTACATTTTGATTTCCACCACCCACTGGAGCACAAAATGGAAGTCATC